>NC_079457.1:18067629-18392629 GCF_903798145.1 Danio aesculapii
TTATGTAAAAAAAAAAAACTGCCTGAAATGTTCTCTGATGTCAAAATGTAATTTATTTTGTAACTAAAATTATAATGGTTATGTGCAAAAAGTTGCACAAACGCCTGATGTATCAAATGTGATACAACATAAATATCATTAAAAAAAATATATGTAAAAAAAATTATTTTGCTAGATGGTTTAATAAACATCTCAGTTCCAGAAAATTGTTATTTTCTGCCTATTTTTTATTTATATTTTGGGTCTTACAGGGCTAAAATTAATAATTTATTACTAATACCTTGAATTGTTTTTTGTTTTATATTTTTTTCGGTTTTACAGTTTTAAATTTGGCTTATATTATATTATATTATATTATATTATATTATATTATATTATATTATATTATATTATATTATATTATATTATATTATATTATATTATATTATATTATATTATATTATATTATATAAACAAAATGATTAATATATTATATCATATATTATTATGTTATTATTTTGTTTTTCTTTTATAGTTTTTTTTTTTATTTTAGATTTTTCGATTTGGCAACTAGAAAAAATTATATTAAATTATAATAATATAATATAATATAATATAATATAATATAATATAATATAATATAATATAATATAATATAATATAATATAATATAATATAATATAATATAAAATAATATAATATAATATAAAATTATTAATATATTCTATATTACATTATCATATTGTTACTTTGAAATATGACCATAATGATTGTCATAACAATTAATCAATGAAGAAACAAAAAAAGAAATAAGACAAAATAAAATAAAAATAAAATAATATAATCAGATTTTAAATCTAAAATTCAGCTGCTTTTGTACGTGGCCATGAGTTGGTCTTTTTACCTTGGTTCTCTCAGTGAAAGTGCCGGCGGCTGTATGAATGTCTGTGTTTGTGTGTATGACTCCATTGAGCATGCAGGACACACATTTTGCACACATATACGTGGACGTGTAAAGCTGCAGGCCAGGAGAAATTCACAGAGCCGCAGCACGTAACGCTCATAAAACTAATAAAAATGCTAATGAAAGGGACAGTTTTCACCACTGTTTCAGAGTACGGATTCAGCTTGCGTATGCGTTATGTATCTGCACCACACATGGCATTCAGGTGTGTGTGTGTGTGTGTGTGTGTGTGTGTGTGACTTGTTCTGTGTGCTTTGTAATCAACACTATTTAGGATTACAAAACAGAATTGATGTTATTCGCTCTGTTCAGCTACACTTTAACCAAGCCTTTTATTCAAAAGCAGTTAAAATGTGTCCAGCAAAAACGTGTAAGTCAACAAAACAGAATTAAATTAGTTTAAAGCATAGACTATGGATGTAGTATTCCTAACGTCACCCATAGATTCTGAAGAGTAAAATGAAGCTACAAGTGGGCATCTCCAACCGTCGCCATTTTGTTCGTGTGTCATCATGCCGACCAGGGCTAACCCAAAAAGGGCAAAGAGGCGGAGCATAAGCGGAGCTCCAGATGCCTGTTAGCAATTTGCTTAGACAGGCTTTTCTTTGGGAGAAATGCTTAATACTTGATTACCTGCGACTCGTTTGTGTTCTGACCATGTGTTTGGTTGTATACTATATAAATAAAGTGTTTAGTCTTTTAAAAACACTGTTGTAATACATTGAACCACTAAGCATTGTTCTTATGAGGTTTTTCTACAGGAGGAAAACACAAATTACTTCCAAACACTTCAAGTATAGTCTGTGTTAGTAAATACAAGGCTATTTATGAAATCCAGAAAGAACACTGTATGACAACACTTCAGATGACTGTTTTAGAGCCTACAGCTAATCAACCTGTCAGATTCTGAAGTGCATTAAAGTTCTAAAGAAAAATATAAATGATAATTGATCTTAAATAAAACAAATACATTTATAGATATAGTATATAAGTGTATAAGAATTTCACTCACCTGGGAAATAGAGGCCACTTGAATGGTTTGTGAACACAATTAAGTGCACAGAGCATGCCATATCATATGATAATTATAAGAAATAATTACAAAAGGCAGCTGACTGTGTAAAGCCACATAAAACAAAACAAAAATACGATGTATATGCTGAGTTCAGTGGATAATCAGCCGGAATGACGTGGCGGCGACCAGCGAGACCTAGCTGTCACTCAAGTGGCCACGCCCTGAATTATGCAGACTCAATATAACTTAATATAAATTAATTTTTTTGGAGTCAGGACTAGCTGAATTTCATTGAATTGGAGCTTCAGTTACTTCTGTATTGGCTTCACGAGGGAGAGCTGGAGGTTGCTGCTTGGTTTAAAGCAGAATTTGTTTATACACAGTACGAGTTGAAAATCCAAATGAATAACAAACTGGTGCTTCAACTGATGCATATGTTTCTGTTTGGGATGTTCTGTTCCTGGTTTTAACCTTGATGAACTTTCCCATTATATAAAGTTAGCAAACAGTTTCATAAGTTTTATTCACCAGCCGCTTTTGGCTTAACTAATAGCACTGTGTATATTGAAATGAAATCATTGTCATTCTTTTCAACACAAACACACCTTCTTTCTATGTAAATTTTGCTTATTATAGATTACACCTTATTCACAAGACTCAGCGCTATTTTCCAGTGCAATTAATGTTATGCTGGTGGTGCCTGTGGAAAGTGGACGCTGAGCTCCTTTATTCAGAAGAGGTGTGTTTGTGTGCGTTTTCTAGTGATCGTGACAGCAGTCATTCTTCAAATGATGGAGGAGAATGGCCAGTGAAGGACATCGTTCACATTATTCTCTATAAATGTGGTCAAGTGTTCTGGCTAGCTACCAAATATGCAGGCTGACAATAACTAAAATGGCCAGTTATTACATGCACAACAATGCGGATTTTTAAACCTAAATTGTATTTAAGTTTTTTCTGTACCAACATTATCACTTTTCACATTGTAAAAAAATATTTACTAAAATAAGGAGGGTAAACTCATTGCCTTATAATTATTAAGTAAACAAATTATGAGCATAATTATAACAGCAAAGTTAAGTCAATGGGTTTACTTTCTTTTTTAGAGTAAAATCAACTTGTTGCTTTTAAGGCAATGGGTTTACTGAGTTTTTTAAGTAAAGTAACTAATCACTTTTACAGTGCACTGTAAAACCCAACAGTCAACTTTATCAAATTAAATGAGTGTAGTTAACTCAAAATTTACTGAAAGTTATTAATTAAGTTAATTCTACTCCTTTGAAAAGAGTATTGAACTCAGTGTTGAAGGTAATGGGTTACTTAAATACCTCAGTACTTCAACTTAAATGGACTAAGTTCATATAGATTAGTTTTTTAACGTAAATGGTTTGTTGCAAACGGTTTCCTCAAATGGTTTGAGTTACGTTAACTTATTGGGTATTACAGCATATTTTGGGCTCTATATAGTTTACAATGCATTTCTTAATTTATTAAATTATATGTTTGTTTAATTTGTTGTTGTTGTTGTTTTTGTTTTTGTTGTTGTTGTTGTTGTTGTTGTTGTTGTTGTTGTTGTTGTTGTTGTTGTTGTTGTTGTTGTTTTTTCAGCGCACATGTAAAATTTACAAGATTTTCCCTAAACTTTTTATATAACTGTAACAAGCTGGAAATTAGAAATTACAGCTTAGTCAATGATAAATAAAATATATTAAACCAATAAAAGTATGGCTTAAAACGTATTTAGATTAAGTTTTTTTATTTTTTTACATTTTTGTGTATTTTAATGTGTATTTTGTTTTTTTGTTTGATACAAATTATGGCATTTTATGGTTTAAAGACACTAGTTAAGTTTAACAGTAGTTTAAATCATTTGATGAAAATATTAGACAACTCTAAACCTAAGCACCAACTTAAAATACTAATTATTTGTCAACTTAACTCTTTATTGTTTGCCATTCTTCTTCCAAACACTGTTTTACCAATCTGACAGAAACATTTTTTATTTTATTTTATTTTATTTTATTTTATTTTATTTTATTTTATTTTATTTTATTTTATTTTATTTTATTTTATTTTATTTTATTTTATTTTATTTTATTTTATTTTATTTTATTATTCAAGAGGTACACAAATTACATGGCATCACACACAAATGGAAGAAAAAGGGGAGGGAAAACAGAACAGATGAAAAAAATTGTCAGGTTCTGGCAGGTGTGCGTGTTTGCATGCGTGTGTGTGTGTGTGTGTATAAGTATTATTATATAAATTATTATAGGTCACAAATATCAATAAATGAAGCAAATAATATAGATATAAATAAAACAGATATAAACCAATCAGTGGTAAGGATTGACAACAATGAAAGTAATGTAACTATAGTAATAATGACAGTAAAAGAGGACAACAGTAATAATAACAATTACAACAGCAATAATAATATAATAATAATTACAACAAGTACTACACCAACCACTACAACAATTACTAATGCTACTACTACAGCAACTACTACTGCTGCTACTACAGCAACAACTACTACTACCACAACAACTACTACCACCACAATGACTACTGCTACTACTTAACTTAATATACAATATAATAATATTTCGAATGAGTAAGTAATTTCCTTTTCATATAAATGCATCTGTTAGACTGAATGAAGATGGAACATTATTTCACCCCATACTGTGACATTTTTATTTTTACAAAATCATGTGAAACTTCAAAGCTGACAACTTGCATTTAATATTCTTTCTAAATAATTAAAAATAATGTTTGTAAATTTATTTGACACCAAAATAGGGCGTCTCATCTTTGACCCAGCTTTAAATGTAACTTCGTAGGTACAGTTGTTTGAATTTTATGCTGGCTTGTTATTTTAGTTTTTGGTGTTTTCTTAGTGACAGTTAATAAGTCATGTATGCAGTGCAGTCCTAGTTTGTATCATCCTAGATGTTTCTTCATTGTTGTTTCCAGGTTACAACTATTATTGAACATCTTCTTCAGTCAGTTTCCACTCACCACACTTTTCTGCTTTCTCTCTTTTGGTCCTGTGTTTCCTGCAGAACCCAGACATTGTGCTGGTCCACTACTTGAATGTGCCAGCTATTGAGGATTGTGGGAAGCCATGCGGGCCCATCCTGTGCTCCATCAATACGGACAAGAAAGAATGGGCCAAATGGACGAAGGAGGAGCTAATTGGCCAGCTGAAACCCATGTGTGAGTGTCTAATCACATGCCATTATCTTATCTCTTCTCATGCACATTGTACAGTATGTGAACAAAAAAGTACACTAGCTTATTTTTATCGGGATGGTTTGATTTAAAAAATTCATTTGGAAAGTCTCAAATTCTGACCGAGTCTGCATTTATTTAATAATACTAATAACAATAATAATTGTTATTGTGGCATGGGTAGCACAATTGCCTCACAGCAAGAAGGTTGCTGGTTCGAGCCTTTGGCTGGGCCAGTTGGCATTTCAGTGTGCAGTTTGCATGTTCTCCCCCTGTTCAAGTGGTTTTCTTCCGGGTGCTCCGGTTTCCCCCCCAAGTCCAAAGACATGTGGTACAGGTGAATTGGCCATAGTGTATGTGTGTGAATGAGTGTGTATAAATGTTTCTCAGTGATGGGTTGCAGCTGGAAGGCCACAATTTATTATTATTTTTCAATTATATATAATAAAAATCATTCATTCGTTCATTCATTCATTTTCTTTCTAGTTTGAATAGTTTATATAGTTTTTGTTCGAATATTTCATAAGTGATATTTAACAGAAAAAGGGAATGTTCACAATATATGCTATATTTTTTCTTCTGGAAAAAGACTTAATTCTTTTATTTTGATTGGGATTGTCATGTATTGTTTTTGCATAAATCTATATAGTATTTTGTCCCATAATTAAAGCAAAATTTTGTTCTGTTTTAATTTTATTATCATCAGTGTTTTGAGTAACGCATTACAAATAACGTGACTTACGTAATAATATTGCTTTTCTAAGTAACGATAAAGTAATGCATTACTTTTAAAAACTTGATTAATATCATTGGAGTTACTTTTCAAAACATTTAACACTTTTTAGTTTAGTTAATTAGCTTATAAAATATGAATTTCAGAATTAAAATGAATGTGTTCATGTTGAATCCCACACGCAATGAGAGAATTGAGAAACAGAAGATGACTGAGACTTACATTTCTGCGATAGAAATATTCTCTTTATTTTGAACACATGGAAGAAAAGGAAAGGAGGATGATCTGAATGGACACTTATTGGACTCTCTTTTAAAAAAAAGAAAAAGAAAAAACCTGAAAATTCTAAAGGAGATCAAGCCTCAGCCAGGTCAGAAAAATTAACACAAAAGTAACTCTAAAGTAACGTAGCGCATTACCTACCATAAAAAGTAACTTAGTAATGCAACGAGTTACTTTTTGGGGGAGTAACTCAATATTGTAAGGAACTTTATTTTAAAGTAACTTTCCCTAACACTGATTATTATCAGTGTTAAAAACAGATGTGTTGAAAAATTATCAATTTAACTGGATTTATGATTTAGTTTGTAAACTTCTGATTACATTTTTATTTATTTATTTTTTATTTTTTATTATTATTATTTTTTTTTTTTTACTTAAAAATAATTAGGAAAGCAATATTAGTGAAATAGCCCTGATTTAAAATCACAACAAATTTCTTTTGTTCAGTCATCTTCTGCATAAAAATGTAAAAAAAAAAAAAATCTAAATCTAATTAATGTAATGTTCTATACTAGACGTATCCGTTTAAATTCAGTATGATTGATGCAATATCGTTGCTTTAGTGAAATTTCACGAAAAGTCCCACTTCGGCTTGCTTTGGTTTTCTATTTTAACCACCTTCCATTCAACCCGCTGCACCTTGTGCCCTTTGCTCATAGCAGGCCAAACCTCCATGTGGAAGCCTTGACATGATTATTACCTCCTCTCGTCTGTGCGTGTCCACTCCAGGCGCCTGGCTGTCCCAGGGTCAGTGGAGCCTCTCGTCTGCGTCTCGCTGTCCAGAGTGATGAAGCACATTGGTTTCCAGTCAGTCAGTAGAGGAGAGCAGTGATGTATTGATTGATGCCAGTGAGTGGGTGAAAGAGTGTCTGAAATCCCTTCACACGTCCAGCACTGTGTTATATGCTTACGCTGTGTTTATGTTTTCGGCAACGGCAGGTCACGGAATTGACCAGAGGAAACTTGTCTAATGAGGATTAGGCATATGGCGATATTCAATAATATGTCATGATAATGAACATTCACGATATTGAAATCCTGGACACTTCAAAATACCACGAATAATTATTTATTATTTGAACTTTTAGAGTGCTTTTTAAGAATATTCACAGTGTATTTGCTCCAAATGTTTGGAGACTTAATTGGTTATTTTCATAACATTCCCGCATATTAATCTGGCCTACTGCGCGGTGAAATATTGATCGAAAATTCTGTGACTATTTATAGGGCTATTGTATGTGTAGCACTGTGCTATAAGGCTCCTTAAACTACACTCACACTAAAAAGCTTTTATTAATCTTAGGTGATGTTTATTTCTTAGGTTATGATTAATAACATATTAAAACCGTACACTGAAATAAATGATTCATTGGATTTTTTTTTAAGGTAAGTGGTTGCTTGTTTTATGGCCTGGATTTAAACAAACTAATTAAATTTAGTAATGTTCAACTCAATTTGTTTGTTTAGATTCGGCCCATATAAATCTTTGCACTTACCTTTGAAAAATGTAGTGAATTCAATGAATCATTTATTCAGTGCTGTCGTAATTCTTTTATTAAATGTAGCTAATACCTAATGAATATAAGTTGTACTGTATTTTAAAACTAATAACAACTGTAATAACTATAACTATGTTTACATGGACATCAGCAATTGAATTATTTGCCTTAATCTGAACAAGACAATAATATGATTAAGTTGTTTACATGAGTTGCGTTTTGAATGTTCCTTTGATGATCCCGTTTTACATGTCATAGCACATAATTCATTTAACGTCATTGCGTCACCACGCTATCCACATTTCCTCCAGAGTTTTATGAAATTTTGGGTGTTTCATTCTAAATTTGTGAGCTTTAACTGCAGTTTGGCACTTTTACTTTCATTCGGGAACATTTCATGCATGCCCCCTCTGACAAACGAGATATTGAATGCGAGTATGAACTGCTGGAAGAGTATATTTTTAATGGAATATTATACAGCACGCTGTATGGGGGGAAAAAAAAACTGCATTTGGTGATGCAGGTGTCTGTGGTTCTTGACTGACTCGGTAGGTGCAGAGAATAGTGTCAAACAGTGTGTGTATAGACAAAAAATGTGTATGCGGCAAAAATCCTACATGACGGTAATAGTTTGATTAAGGTGTTTACATGCCTGTCCAGCAGTTTAATAATGCGACTAAAATCGGCATACTCCACATGTCTTAATTCCATTTCTGTTTAGTCCAGTTATGACCTTAATCAGATTAAATTGATCAAAAATCACTGTTTACATGGTACACTCTTAATCAGAGGATTGTCTTAATCGTATTAAAATCAGATTATTATTATCATATTATTTTAATCCATTAACTAACATTTACTAATGAGACTTTATTGTAAAGTGTTACCTATTAAACAACAAATGTGCAATTTAGTTGAGTCAAAAGATTTGTTTACTATGAACGTGTATAAAATAAAGTAATACACTAAGTATGTTTGTGTTATTTTACACTCTAAGAAATGTTGGGTTATTTAAACCCAAATTGGGTTAAATATGGACTAAATTTGGTCCTTTTAATTTATTTAAAAAAATTGCCCAGCAGTTTGTTTAGTCTGTATTACACCTAGAATTGAGTTGAATTTTTAGGCCCCGTTTACACTAATACGTTTTAGTTTTAAAACTGCATTTTAGAACAAACGTCCACGTCCACACTGGTGTTTCTCCTAGCGTTTCTGAACAACTCTCCGTCTACACTACACCGCTGAAAACGTACATCACATGACCACACACACTCTGGCATGCACTGCAGTGATGAGAGCTGTGCACGTCGGACTGTTCATCAAGGATCTACCGCTAGATCTAATCTCATAATATTTGTTAAACGTGATATTTAATTCATCTTGTCTCTATCTAAAGACATATTCCCAGACTTTGGTCTTTTGAATCTATTACTTGTTCTCAGGTCACGTATTTTGGCTGAGTGCAAAGATAAGTTAATATTTTAATTAATGTAACCGCATACACTGATTCTGCGCACTTGACTGATTAATTGCCTTTATTTCCTATATTGTATAAACTTAATGTACGTTATACTTTTATAATGGCCATTATTGATTACTAAAACTGATATTCAGCAAAAGAGACAGGGCATGTTTCTTATTTTCAATGAAAATGAAAGGAGGCAGTAATGTTATAGGCTCTGTTTTGTTATAAATATACATACAGTGAAGATGACAGTCATATAAATATGTAGCTACGAGATGTTTCAACATTTTTTTTGTCTGTTAAGAGGAAAAAGCCCCAATCAGATTTCAGATCCAACTCCGTTTTCAGATGTCTTCGTTTTCCCCCATCCACACTATGGAGAAGCAGCGTTTTATAATGAAAATGGCCTCTTCAGCTTTTTCTAAATGCTCAGTCTTCAGCGATTGAAAACTCCAGCATAGTGTGGACAGATGGCGTAACCGTAGCAAAAGCGTTTTAAAACTAAAACATATTAGTGTAAACGGGGCCTTAGACTGTACCTGTTAAAACGAATTAGTGATAATATCATATAACATGATTAAAGTTTCAGCAACTAATTGTAACATTTGACACCACCATAAGCCTAATAAGCAGGCCCATAGCCAGGGTGGGGGGGGGGGGGGTTGGATGGTTTGAAAGACCCACCTCTCCCCCACTAACAAAGTCCAGAATTTGGCCCCTAAGAGAGCCCAATTGGTCCCATGTTTGATTGCTATGCTATCATAAATTGTGAAAATAACTGATAGAAGACGGCTTTAAGACTAATTTTATTTTTAATTATTCAAATGGACAATTTCTAACTGAGGAAAGTTGAATGAGCTGGCCAGTTTGTAATTTGCCTATAGACAGTTTTTCATTGCTATTGCTATTTTGCTATTGCATTGCTATTTTAACAGATTGCTAATAGTTTTTAATGATGGATGATAATAAAGTTGTATATTAAAATGAAGTATTTTTTTTATATTTCTTTATTTTTATTTTGTAAATGCTTATCTCATAACATTATTTATAAAACACTAATAACTTACAGTTTAAATGGACATTTGTAAGCATATACTTTGTAGTAAAATAGTATGGTGAGCAGAGATTAGTGCTTAAAATATCACTAAAATGCAGCATTTAAACCTCAAAATTTAATAGAAAATGAGGCAAATAACTGCAAAAGGGTAAATTTTTGGAGAAAAAAAGAACCAATATGCTGGCTCTGGGCCTGATGAGTATGTAGAAAATAAAGAAAAGACAACGACGGTGCGCATATATAATCATGTTTACGGAGAGTCTTGTGAGGACACGTTTCTGTATGTGATGCCTGGCATTGATCATTGGAACTAGGACAGGGCTGTCAAGGTAATGAATATATGAAGTCGGATCCCTCGCATCAGCACTTTTAGACACTGGATGTCAGCGAGGGGAATACAGACGAGCTCGGCTGACATTGTAATCGCTGCCGTGTGTTACGATCCCCTTAAGAGCTTTGGTGGCAATCACTTAAGAGCTCCCTTTCACATTGACTTTAAGACACGTGCTGTAAACTAATGCGTTCATTACACTCCATAGCTGATCAGCATCCAAAGCATTTGCCGTAATGCATGCGAGTCATTAACGCTGCAAATGTGTGGAGGGTGGCAAAGGTGCGAGATGTCCGAGGGCCTGGTTGCGTTGAGACTAGACTAATAGGCCACGAGATTCACCCTCATAATCTTCAAACAACCGTCCCCTTGTTTGAGCCGATCTGCAGACCAACAGTACCACCTAGTGGCGGAGATGTAGACGCGCAGCCTGTTGACAGTCAGGAGAGATTCATTGTGAACTATATTAGCCATGCATTATTCATGGATGCATTATACATCAGCTCTACAAACCCAGTGCGTTCCCTTGAGTGACCCATATCATACACAAACAGCTTGCATTCATTAATGGGACGAGGTGTGTTTTGCACGGTCGGGATTGAATACGTGCGTTCCTCAACTGGCAGATCCTCCAAAAAACAAAAAAGTCTGATGAGAACTTTCTGTGTGTCTCTGCTTTAAACATTTCCAACGCATTTACGTCAGATGCCATAGAAACACATCAGGGTTGAGGTTGCGTCATCACCTGCTTTGCACGATATGAGCAATGTTTCATCACTGTGGTGTGAAATATAGATTAGTTATTTTTGCACTGAAGTTGTATTATGCAGGATGATTCTGAAGTTTTGTACGAAGCCTTTGAGTTGTAGTTTAATTCATCATCAAAGCTTTGACATTTCTTGTTATCTTGAATTCTAGTGTTTTAAGGGACATTTGATGAAATCTTAAAGAGTTTTGACTACATGTGTTGTATTGAAGGTGCTATTTGTAGAATGCCCCATGGCAAAGCTTTTTTTATTGGTTTAATATACTGCAAACTACTGATAAGTAGGCATGGGCCGGTATAAGATTCTAACTGTATGATAACCTTGGATAAAAATATTACTTCTCTAAAATCTGTTCTTTTTAAATGTCTTGGTGAAAAAAAACAGAAACTTTTTTCACTCTGAACACAATATATTTTAGTTTGACAAACATTTATAATAGTTTGGAGTGGTAAACATGTCAGGCTCAATCATTAAATGACTCATTGACTCCTGCTGTCTTTATTAGTTTCAAAAACACAGATTTCTTTACAATTTAAAATGGCATCTTTGGATATCCTTTCTGCTGGAGATACTGTTGTCCTAAAAAAACAAAAAATATAAAGTTTTTTTTTTAAAAACCTTGACTTTTCCAAATCGCGGTGTACAGTGCATCCGGAAAGTAATTATAGCGCTTTACTTTTTCCAAATTTTTTATAACCTTATCCCAAAATGGATTAAATTCATTTATTTCCTCAATATTCTACACACAATACGCCATAATGACAATGTGAAAAAAAGATTTTTTTAAATTGTTGCAAATTTATTATTATAAATAAAAAACCTGAAAAATCACATGTACAAATGTATTCACAGCCTTTGCCGTGAAACTCTAAACTGAGCTCAGGTACATTCTGTTTCCACTGATCATTCTTGAGATGTTTCAGCAGCAGGGATGACAGTGAATGTCAAAGCACAAACCAAGTATGAAGACAAAGGAATTGTCTGTAGACTTCTAAAACAGGATTGTCTTTAGGCACAAGGGTGGGGAACGTTACATAAACATTCCAGCTGCTCTGAAATTTCCAATGAGCACAGCGGCCTCCATTATCCATAAGTGGAAGATGTTTGGAACCACCAGGACTCTTCCTAGAGCTGGCTAGCCATCTAAGCTGCGTGATCCGGGCAGAAGGCCTTTAGTCAGGGAGGTGATCAATAACCCGATGGTTGAGCTCCAGCGTTCTTCTGTGGAGAGAGGAGAACTTTACAGAGACAACTATCTGTGCAGCAATCCACCAATCATGCCTGTATCTTAGAGAGGCCAGATGGTAGTCACTCCCCGCCTGGAGTTTGCCAAAAGGCATCTGAAGGACTCTCAGACCATAAGAAACTAAATTCTCTGGTCTGATGAGACTAAAATTGAACTCTTTGGAGTGAATGCCAGGCGTTACGTTTGGAGAAAACCAGGCAACTCTCATCACCAGGCTAAAACCATCCCTACAGTGAAGCATGGTGGTGGCAGCATCATGCTGTGGGGATATTTTTCATCGCAGGAACTAGAAGACTAGTCAGGATAGATGGAAAGATTAATGCAGCAATGTACAGAGACATCCTGAATGAAAACCTGCTTCAGACTGCTCTTGACCTCAGACTGGGGTGACGGTTCAAATTCCAGCAGGATAGGGACCCGAAGCACACTGCCAAAATATCAATGGAGTGGCTTCACAACAACTCGGTGAATGTCCTTGAGTGGCCCAGCCAGAGCCCAGATCTAAATCCTATTGAACATCTCTGGAGAGATCTAAAAATGGCTGTACACTGTTGCTTTCCATCCAACCTGATAGAGCTTGAGAGGTACTGCAAAGAGGAATGCGCAAAAATTCCCAAAGACAGGTGTGCCAAGCTTGTGGCGTCATATTCAAAAAGACTTAAGGCTATAATTGCTGCCAAAGGTCCATCAACAAAGTATTGAGCAATGGCTGTGAATACTTATACACATGTCATTTTTCAGGTGTTTTAATTGTAATAAATTTGCAAAAATTTCAAAAAATCTTTTTTCACATTGTCATTATGGGCTATTGTGTGTAGAATTTTGAGAAAATAAATTAATTTGATCCATTTTGGAATAAGGCTGTAACAAAAAAATGTGGAAAAAGTGAAGCGCTATGAATAATTTCCGGATGCACTGTACTTTGAAACCGGTTATTGTTCCATGCCGAACATCAAGACTCCACTTTACATGTATCTAAATATGAGCCACACAATTTCCTCTCAGTAATACAACTTAAATGACGACAGTGAGAAAACTGCAGTAAAGGAAGCATCTATTTTAGCGATGAGGATATGTTTTTTACACAAGCTCCACAATTTATCAGAATCAAGTCAACAGATGAAGTGTTATATGTAAAATGTTATAATACTTTGATCATAAAGTATATTTGAGAATATAGACTATACAAATCTGCCTGTTTGGATTAATTCATACGGTTTATGTATATTTGAAGAGTTCAGATGCAAAAACCTCTAAATGCTATTTGAAATTTTCTTCTAAAATTAGCATTTTTTTCAACCTCCCTATGTTTATGTTCAGTTATTTCACTTCAAAAGCAATGAAAACAACTTATTTGTCACCATATAACTAAAACTACTGAACCTACACTCAAGAGCCTGAGAAAAATATTCATTTAAGAAGAAAATTTAGACTGCATCTAGAGAACTCTGCATTTGTAATATACAGTTGAAGTCAGAATTATTAGCCCCCTTTTTCTTTTTTTTTTTTTCTTTTTAAAATATTTTCCAAATTATGTTGAACAGAGCAAAGAAATTTTTACAGTGTGTCTGATAATTTTTTTCTTCTGGGGAAAGTCTTTTTTGTTTTATTTCGGCTAGAATAAAAGCAGTTTTAAAAAAATTTAAAACCTATTTTAGGGACAAAATTTTTTGCTTCTTTAAGCTATTTTTTTTTTTGATAGTCTACAGAACAAAACATTCATATACAATAACTTGCCTAATTACCATAACCTGCCTAGTTAACCTAATTAACCTAGTTAAGTCTTTAAATGTCACTCTAAGCTGTATAGAAGTGTCTTGAATAATATCTAGTAAAATGTTATTTACTGTCATCTTGGCAAAGATAAAAGAAATCGGTTATTAGAAATGAGTTATTAAAACTATTATGTTTAGAAATGTGTTGAAAAATATCTTCTCTCAGTTAAACAGAAATTAGGGGGGAAATAAACTGGGGGGCTAATAATTCTGACTTCAACTGTATACTCAGCAAAACACTCCACTATAATTTTTTTTCCTGCTAACCAACAAGTGTTACCTGAAAAAAGTCTAAAAGATGTTTTTTTGAGTTCATTGCAAAGTTTAAACAGTGATTCAGCAATTCATTGAAACGTGATGCATTTCAGCAAGCTATATTGTTTCTTTTTTTATCTAACTACAGTATAATTATCGCTTTTGTGTCCAACTTTATCACTTCAACGTTTTCAATCACTGACCAGATGACGCAGGTCCCACCTTCATTAACTGCAGCTTGATCAATATGTAAATTGAATTGTCATTTTATTCTTCAAAATATAATGTGACAAGATTGGCTACCATTGATTAGGCTAATTTCGCATGACAGAAGACTAGAAAACAGAAGAGTGTTCAGCAAGTACAGAAAAGTGAGAAACAGGACATAATGTAATTTCTTCATAATAAGTCAGAACACTAAAAATAGAGGTGAAATACGGGACAGTCCAATCTGATCCCCCTTCCTAAAACAAAGTATAACTATTCAGGGAGAATTCTTCACATAAAATAATAGTTTAAAATCTCTTACACGTTTTGTGACTAATCAGTGTTTATTTCATCAAGAAAAACACACGTTATATGAAATAATTCTGTTTTCTACATTTGTTTGTATAGCAAAGATTTAAAAAAAAAATTTAAAATATATATATTTTGTTCTATTTTCTATAGCTTTATTCTTCATATCTAAAGTTTTAAATATGTTGTATTTGATTTGTTTTCTATAGCTTTAACTTCTAATTCTATATCTAAAATGTGTTTTTACTTCTTATTATACCACATAATTTAGATTCTTGATGATATTTGGTTTGTTTTGTTTTTTAAGGCAGTTGTATAAGTATTTTACTGCATATCGTACTGTGGAAGACTGTTTAAAATGTACATTTTGAATTTGAACATTTTCTATAGAGCTGTATACAATATAAATTGTGACAAAGCAGATTTAAAGAGATTAAAACTAGAGAAAAAGTATACTAAACTTTCAGTTACAGGGTGACATAAGCAGTAACCAGATTCACAGAAGGCAGCCATTCTGTGCAATGTTGATTCTGTCCAGTTCAAAAAGGATGTCAGTGTTGAAGGATGTGATTGAGCTGTAAGGCAGCTCCACAATCAACAACTAGCAAGCCAAAAGCCACAGTGGCATGAAGCCCAAGCTCCTTCAGATGACAGAAATGGAGAAATGAAAACCCTTTGGTAAAGCCAAGCTCAACCAGGGGACCAGTTCTTCTCTGGCCAAGCCAATGAAGAAAGTAGAGCTGAAGTTTCACCAGTAAAACTGTCTTATTAGTGGCTTTAAACATGATGGGCTTCCTTCCTGATAGAGCTGCAGGTCCCAGTCAGTCTAGCTGTACAGTATGCTAGCTGTAGGTACTTGTCCTGAGTGAAGAGCTGTGTTGTAATCATCCTGAGTACAGATCTACTGCTTTGTCGGTATATGGTCCAGATATACATATGTACAATTTGGATAGAGAGATTGATTGACTAACAAAAGCATATATGCTATTCTTCTAAAGAAACATGTACAGTTGCATTAATCAGAATGATTAAACCCCGTTTGATTTTTTTTATATTTCCCAAATGATGTTTAACAGAGCAAGGAAATTTTCATAGTATGTCTGATTTTTTTTTTCTTCTGAAGAAAGTCTTATTTGTTTTATCTCCGCTAGAATAAAAGCAGTTTTTAATAAATAAAAAAATAATTAGCTTTTTTTTATTGTCTGCACAAACCATTATACAATATTATACAATAACTTGTCCTTATACAATAACTTGCCTAATTACCCTATCTGCCTAGTTAACCTAATTAACCTAGTTAAGCCTTTAAATGTCACTTTAAGCTATAGAAGTGTCTTGAAAAATATCTAGTCAAACATTATTTACTGTCATCATGTCAAAAATAAAATAAATCAGTTATTAGAAAAGAGTTATTAAAACTATTATGTTTAGAAATGTGTTGAATAAATCTTCTCTCTGTTAAACAGAAATTGGGGGGGGGGGAATAAACAGGGAGGCTAATATTTCAGGGGGGGTTAATAATTATGACTTCAACTGTAGATTAGCTGTTTTGAGAAGTATTCCTGGTTATGGTTTCTCTAATTAATGCATTCTAACAATCCCTAATGGGTTTAATAAAGTTATGGATTATTTAAGTCACTATACAAAGTACAGCAAAATTCTAGCAATCCTCTCAGTCAGTTACATATACTGTAACTTGCATAAGTTATGCATCCAATCTTTAAAAATCTAGAAATACATGTAATCTATAAGTAATAATAGCTACCTAAAACAATACATACCAAATGGTAGTCAAGATGGTGGTGTAAATTTAGCCAGTTATTGCATAATGATGTATATGCACACTTTTGGACAGTTGTGACATATAACAGTTGTTTTATCAAATGACCATCAAATGAGTTTCTTATGGATGAGAGTAAGGGATCACACCAAAGACTATAACTGCATCATATCAATCATTTTAAATGTTGTAGAGAAAAATTGCACAAGCATTCAAAATGCCAGATAGCAAAACTCTAGTGAAATTGTATATAAAACAGAATGATATAATGTGATGATGTTGAAGCTAATAATATACAATCATTGATGTGTATAAGCCTTAAAGGGATAGTTCACCCAAAAATCAAATTGTACTTACTGTTTACTTACATTAACCTGCATGTGTGTGTGAGAGAGAGAGAGAATGTGAATGAATCTGAGTGAAAAACAATGAGAAAAGCTGTGGATTGTGTCCGCCCACACACTTAAAATTAGTCACTGTCGACCAATCAGCTTTCTTACATTTATAATCATTCTCATTGACTACGTTTACATGGACATCAGTAATCAAATGATTTGCTTTAATCTAATTAAGAGAATAATAAGACTAAGGTGTTTACTTGAATTGCTTTTTGAGTTTTACTTTCATGATCCCGTTTTACACATTATAGCATATAACTTGATTAACATCATTGCGTCTCCGCGCTATCTGCATTTCCTCCAGAGTTTCATGCAATTTCGGGTGTTTCATTTTTAATTTGTCGACTTTAACTGCAGTTTGGCACTTTCACTTTCATTCACGAACATTTCATGCAAGCCCTCTGTGGCAAACGAGATATTGGATGCAACTTTGAACTGCTGGAAGTGTTGTTTTAATGGAAGTTCATATCGCAGACTGATTGGAAGATAAAAAACTCCACATTTCACGATGCAGGTGTCTGTGGTCTGCACTGACTGGATTGGTGCAAAGAGTGTCAAACAGCCGAGTGTGTGTGTGTGTGTGGGGGGGGGGGGGGGGGTTGGGCTATCCTGTCGCAAAACACGGCGAAAAGTCCTACATGATGGTAATAATTCATTTAAGGTGTTTACATGCCTATACTGCACTTCAATAATGCGACTAAAATCGGCAAACTTCACACGTCTTAATTCGATTTCTCTTTAGTCCAACTATGACCTTAATCTGATTAAATTAATCAAAAATCCCTGTTTACTTAATCAGAGTATTGTCTTAATCGCATTAAAATCGGATTATTGGTGTCCATGTAAACATAGTCAATGATTGGTGATTGTTTAGCGCACAGTGAGCAGCGAAAATAAATAATGTCATAGTGGCATACCTAAATAATATTAGAATTTTCAAAATGCCAGAGGCAGTCAAGCACATGTTATTTTTTTATAACCATGAGTAAATCTGATAATGAGCCTGATCAAGAGATCCTGATAAAATGGAACTGCACCCCTGGATCATGATAGTGGGAGACAGAAGCAAAGCCAGTTAAGTCAGCCAGAAAACATGATGGAAGAGGTAACTGTGGGCTCTTCTTGAATTTAGACAAAGTGAGTCATTTTCACTTAGCACGTAATAGTGAACTGAATGTCGATGTTTCATACGATTTATGTTTGTAGCTACATGCTTGTTTGTTTGTTTGTTTGTTTGTTTGTTTGTTTTACCCATAGTTGACCCATTGCACAAAATATTTAAAGACCGTTCAGAAATTTGATGCTTTTTTCGCTATAACCGCTCAGTAACGTCATGTTCTGGGAACACTGAAATTGTGTGGCGGACGTCGGTCACGGTCACTTTTATTTCCTGGTTTTGTTCTGGAAATTATTCAGTTACAAATTAAGCACTGCCATTAATCATTGACTTCCATATAGAAAAAATTAAATACTATGGAAGTCAATGCTTGTCAATGTCTAACATTTTATAAAATACCTTCCTGTGTGTTCAACTGTAAAACTAAACTCAAACAGGATTGTGGTGACAGAATTTTCAGTTTTGGGTGAACTGTCCCTTTAAGGCTCTAGATTTTGTTGCTGGTGTTCAATGTTCATTATCGTCCAGAAATGTATCATGTTGCACTAGTAAAACTGATTGCAATTGTGGTTTCTTGTTGAAGTTGGCGTGTGCAGCAGAGGTCAGATGGCAGGTCACAGAAGGCATCAGTTGCTTAGTCACAGAAGTGCTCGTGAAGAGAACATGATTCATTTCTCTCTGCTGATGTAATTTAAGAGTCCAGGAACCAGCCATGCCTGAAGCCCCCTTACTGTTGCATGAGCAGATGATCAGACAGTTGTTATAAACGCACACACACAGCAGGGTGTAAGATATCTGATGTGATTGATGTTTCCTGAAGATATCCTGCGATTAAGAATACAAATTGGCTGGTGTGGTTATGTGGATATGGATGTGGCTGATGGAGAGAAAAGTCTTTGGATCCGAGTGTTCTGTCAAGATGTTTCAAAGTTGACAGAAGTGCTAAATATACTGTACAGTTGAGGTCTGAATTATTAGCCCCCCTGTACATTTTTTCCCCAATTTCTGTTTAACGGAGAGAAGATATTTTCAACACATTTCTAAATATAATAGTTTTAATAACTATATAAGTTAAGTATACTATAACTTTATTACATGTGATGAAAAATAGATGTCATATAAAATAAATGTTATTAAATAACTAAAAATAGAAATAGACTATAATATTTAAATAAGATTTATTAATTCTTTAAATCATTTCAATGTTTAATGAAGCATATAAATATATAATTTTTACTAACTTTCATTGTCAAATTCACTGTTTGCTGTTACGTTTCTTTAATATACAGTATTGTATAATATACATTTAATATACATTTTCAAGGAACTCTTATATGTACTGAATTCATGAGGTATGTCATGAGTAAATGTCAGACAGGCTGGTAAAAAAACTAAATTATAAAGTACCTAAACTGAAAATTCAGAAAAAATGTGAATTTATATATGTTCTCTTGTTTTGTTTTTGTTTTGTCTTTTTATTGGTATCACTTTATTTCGATAGTCTTTAAAACTATTAGTTGATTACATTATAACTACAGTACATGTCAACTAATTCTCATTGGAGTATTGGTAGACTGTAAAGTTAGAGATAGGGTTAGAGATTGAAATTGTCATTTATACTAAGTTTCTCATAGTCAGAATAATGTTGGTTGAGCAGGGTATGCAGATATTAAAGGTGCAGAATATAAGTTTGACACCCAGTGGTTGAATTAGGTATAGCATTCCTGGATCAAAACAAACACAAGCACAGGTTGCCACTTTCAGTTCCAAAAGAAGTGATTTTGACGATTGAGCCTTAAGGCTGATTTAAATCGTTTTCTGAATAGAAGCAATGGCACACGATGGGAGGAATATTCTCCATATTAAACCAACAACTCAAATTGATATATTAGAAATGGTTTCTATTTCTTGCAGCTGAACAACAGGATACACTGACAATGATCACCTTAGGTCCGCCTCATGTCCTTTATTCAGTGTTAAATGCTAACAATGTAAGTTTGAATGCTATTTTACATGACATTTATTGCCATACTACTGAAAGCAGCAGCAGATTGAACTTCAAATTGAACTTCAAAACTGTGAAATAATGCAAACCAACACATATCAGTGATTCAGCATCTACATTTAATAAAGTTAAAGAGGTTTAATATGTATTAATTAGATGATCAACCTTACAATTTTGTGAGTGAGTGCATATTCTGTGCTTCTGAATGGCTGTATTTAAATTTCCGTCATGTTTTGTCTGGTGTAAACAGCCTAATCACTGCAAATCTCATCATGTAGCATGTTGTTAGGACACGGGGTTACAGTGTAACCTGCTCATCTAAGGTTTACGTTCATAATATTTATATTGTTTACTAATTAATAATCTCATGTGGAACTCTGAATCTGCGTCTCATTTCCGAGTGTGCTACTGTCCACCGGAGGTCGCATTTCGGTCATGAGCGCATGCTTTAAGAGCCTTTCTGAATGAACGAATGAATGAATGAATGAATGAATGAATGAATGAATGAATGAATGAATGAAATTCGCGGTTTTCCACCAAGGGAACCCAGGGTGCTGAAATATAATTGGGTGGGTTAAAATAACCAAAACAAAGACAGCCGTTCCAGCACAGAACGCCCATTTTCATAGCAGAATCACTGACTTCAGCATTGTTTTCAGATAAACAAGAATGTTCCCCTAGCATGTTTCTTAAATATCTGAAAACATATCATGGTATTTTTATGCTTTAGAAGAGTCAAAAACTGACATACAGCACTTTTAAGCAGACGGTCTGTTAAAACGGTCTGTTAATAATGAGAACTAGCTGGCAAGTAGTTGCAAAGTACTTTAAAGTCACCTAAATGTGCACCAAAATAAAGTAATACCAATTGGTTTTTCAATAAAGTTGTTATTTTCATATTTGTCATATATGATATATTACATTATACGTTTATTTTAAGTTGCATGTTTGCTTATTTGTTTAAAACACTTTAAGTCTAATTATAGTATAAATATGGACAACTTTAATTACTTTCAATTAGATGTCAGCTATTATATTTTCTCTACACTCCTCTATAGATGTTTGCACCCCAATCACTGTTGTGCTAAGGGAACACTGTACATGAACTTCATTTCCCAACAACATTCCGAGCATCTCAAACTCTGAAGCAGTGTATGTTGGAGCAGACACAAGGAACACGGCCAGACGGGCTGTTTGAGCAAAGGCCTGATAGTTTGAAGAACTGCATTAGTGAAGGCAGGCTGCTACGGACTGAAGTGTAGAAGAATCCCAGCGAGCTTAAATCAGAGGATTCTTCTTCAGATCCTCGCATGCAGCAGATGTCACGGCGTATCCACCAAACCAGCTTGCCCTTTCATTACATGACCTGCCTTGTGCTGCGACTCTGGTTCTGGCTCACGCTGTGAGATTGATTTGTCTGTTGGAGCATGGTCATGCTGGTGTAATGGCTTACGGAGCGCCGCTGCGTTTCTCTGGCCAAGCGCAGAATGGCAGAGCTCAGCAGAGCGGAGAAAACCTGCTGTGTATGTGACAACTGTTGTGCCGGCTCCGCTTGGTGACGCAGCACTGTTTGTGAGTTCAAGCCAAACGCTTTTGTCTCTTTTATCTATTTTTGTCTCTTTGCCTCCATTTTCCTCCCCTCGCTTTCACATGCAAGCTTGTTACACTCGCTCATGTAACAAAGCATGCACAAGCGCATTAAGGTGTCTTGATGCTGTTTGATATTCTAAATACCGTTCCTCTCCAGAGATGTTGCGTTTCTTTTCCACTCTGCCATTTTATCTTTCCAGTTGCTGTTTTTTTTCTCTGAGGAGAGAGAATGAGTTTAAAAATCATGATGGTAATACAGGGCATAAACAGAAAAGAGATGTTGCCAGGAGTGACACCAGGAAGATTATTTCATCTTTTTTTTCCCACACATCAGCTGAAAAATTCACTTGTAATGGGCCGAAATCTGTCCTTGAGCTTTCTATGTTCCTGTCTGAGGTCAGAAAGTATTCAATAAACCAACTCTCTACAGCTCATTCTGAAAATGTAGCGCTATATTCGTTTGTATATTATTTGAATTGAGATATATAGTTTTTGATACAGTATTTGATTTGTATATTTTGTGATGTTATATTATGTACATGACATTTCATATGTTAACTAATGCCATGTCATACAGTATGTATGCGTAAGCAACAGGGAAAAAATATAAGTAAGAGGGGAAGGGGCTTGATGGACAGTCTTTTGACCGTTCTTCGAAACCGTATTTATATTGACACTTGGAAAAGTGTAAATAGTTCTTCTGTTTGTTTTTTTATTTTTGTTGTATCCTGACAAACGAAAAGTAAACTGTTACATTGCAAGTTTGTGGTTTTACACGTCAAATCCCTTACGCCGAGTCAGTATGGAAATGGCGGAGAACTGGAAGGAATAGATTGCCATTACACGAACGCTACAGGCCGGTATGACGATGTTCATTTTCGTTCTTACCAGCTGACCACTTACCTCTGTATGGACGGCGTTCTCGCTGTTTCCAGTTTGTCTGGTTAGCTCGCCATGTACGTCGGTTGACTTGCGACGCAGAGAGGAGATGACCGTGGCGACGGGGTTCGAGTCCGTGAAGAACGATTCCCGAAAGTCGGTAAGACAAAAACAGAATCCAAAAAAATGAAATAACTGAGTAAATAAGAGGGTGATAAATAAAAATGTGGTAAAACGTCCTAAAAAAATCAGGCGAGGGCTGTTTTTTATGGATTCCTTTTTAAATTTGTCGGTTGGGTGGGAGGGTAAATCGGTGCTTTTTAAAATAATATTGGTTGGGTTTAGGGACGGAGGAGGATAGGTCAGTCGCTCGGTCAGTCAGTCATTCAGTCAGTCATCCAGTCAGTCAGTCAGTCGACAGTGGCCTCTGGTGGATTTATGCAAGAACAGCAGGCACGAATGGCACTTGCGAGAGAAATTTACGGCCCTCCTGGGATGTATTTGGTGGTCTCCAGAAATGTATTTAGAGGTACGTTTTCAGAATGAGCCTGGGTTGCAATAAACAGCCACAATAAATGATTCTCTTTCTGGACACGCATCTTTTGGTGCGTTTATTTTTCCTTTTTCTTTTTTTCCATTGTAGTCATTCTTATTATCCTTTTATCTCAGAGGAGAGAGGCTGAGCTTGTGGAAATGGTGATGGCAGTAGTGCCTTGTCAAAGGGCTTGGGCTTTTACTTCAGCTGAATTGAGAGGTGGAAGACTTTTTCCCTTGTTTTCTTCCCACATCAGCTGAAAATTCACCCGTAAAAGGCCGCAAATGTGTCCTTGCTCTTTCCGTTTTCCTGTGTGAGGTCAGAAAGTAGTCCTGCAATAACTGACTCTTCTTCTGTAGAAAGGGGTTTTATATGAAGTGCGGTTGGAGGTAAGGTCAGGGATGTAGTGCACTGGTGGGGTTATGGGGGGGGGGTTGGAAGGCTCGGCTGGTGGGCTGACGACTGTGTCTCTTTCCCTTGGCAGTTCATGGAATCAAGTGGACTTGCAGCAATGGGAACAGCAGCTCTGGCTTCTCTGTGGAGCAGCTGGTGCAGCAGATACTGGACAGCCACCAGACCAAGCCTCCTCCCCGGACTCACAACTGCCTCTGCACTGGCACTCTGGGTAAGACAGGACAGACAGAACAGACAGAAGAGCTGGGGTGGAGATTGAGGAAGAAGGTAGCGCTTTAAAGTGCCCGTGAATTGAAAGATTTTTAGATGCTAGCATCAGTATGATAGACTTAAGGACATCTATAAACTGGTGTGCTCCAAAAACAGTGTCTAATTTGCATTAAGAAGATATAATCATCTAAACCTTGCAGTTTGTCACTTCCGCCTAAATGAATCAACAATTTTTTGACATCACCTCCTACTTCAGTTTCTCATTAAATCTTCTGACCATTTAAATAATCTGTAGCATCTGACGTGTCTTGTCCCCTTAAAGACGCTTCTCTTTTTATTTTTAATTTTCATTTGATGTGCTTAAGCTTAATCACTCTCATTGGCAGAACTGTGATAAAAACTAAATGCATACCTGTCGATCTTTCCGTTTTTCCAGAAATTCTCCCATATTTTACAATTCTATCTCGCTATCATCTTGTGAAGGTATTTCTGGTATTTCTCCCGTTTTTCACTCTTTCTATGAAGGATAGCAATAAAGATTAAAAAGCCGATCCTCCCTATACGCAACCCGTACCGCCAAACCACCAGGTTACTCCTTATTCTTAAATGTGAATTTATTTTGTGTTTTCATTTTATATAGGCATGAAAACACTTTAAAATAAATATAAAAACAGCAGGATTCCATTACATGTGCCGTCAATCCTCAAAACAGTCAGTTCATGTAACATGTAACGGTGCATGACTGTCAGACTGTCCATATTAATAAATAGATGCCATTTCACAAACGGATTTTGTACACACGATTTGAAGTGAAAGTGGACACTCTGGGTATTGGGTGCGTGTTTGAGCAGATATATACATAAAATAATAATAATAACATCTAAGCATGTCGATCTTCCTGGGTTTTCTTTTAAGCACAACAATTCTTTTCCAAAATGAGCATAAACAGTTATAAACAGCAATCAAATGCTTTTATTATAGATCTGTGCTCTATAATGTGATCAAATGAAAAATCTAAATGAGAGCAATAGAATCTGAATGCAGCCTTCATGATGCAAGCTAAGATTGCATCACTCAGCGATGCAATGTCAGACACAATGCACTCAAATGGAGCTAGTGACATCACTGTGAGGGGTAGGGTTAGGGGAGGGGTTAGGTGAGCCCATTAAAAAGCATTGGATAAAAATAATAATAATAATAATAATAATAATATCATTTATTTACAATGAAACAGCCAAATGAACAGTCATTTGGGGATTTTCTTTTTTGGGGTGGTACAGGTATGTAAATGCTATAGGCTGTTTTTTTACATCAAACATTGATCAAAAACGCTAATTTCAAAGCACTTCATGGGACCTTTAAATATGCCTGCAAGAACTTTAATAGATGTGGTGAGTATAGAGCAGAAAGCCACACTAGATATGCTGATTTATTGAGCTGTCTGTTGCAATGACACCACTGGGGGGCGTAATGTTCCTGCGGATGTAGGCAATCCAGTCAGAGCACTCTTTCTTTTTCTTTACTCAAGTATACAACAAATGAATTTTAACCTTGTGCTTCATCACAAATATCCAACACAGCACTTTACAATCCCATGGTGTTGCTCCTATAGGGTGTCGTAACTCTGAAGCAAATTGAATTGCGTGCTTAAAACAAATGATTGTGGGGTAGATGGATAGCCATTTGTTGTATGTTCATAAAAATTCAATTGCCAAGTGTGCAGTAAAATGACTAATGAGACATATCAGCCATTTATTAACTAAATGGTAAAGCTATGTGTTGGCTTCTCATGAAACGATTAATATTGATGATTGATGCTCTCTATAAAGGCTTGAATTAATCTCAGTGTTCATTCAAAGTATCAGCATGAAAGCATTTTATTCCATTTCAAAGACATTATGCGGGTCGTTTTCGGAAATGTTTGTTATTTTCAATGTGCAAAACAAACAGAGCTTCTTGTAGTGGTGTCATATATAAAATAGTAGGGTAGTTTGCGAAATTGACTTGTAGTTTCATGAATAAATGATAGGGAAAAGGGGGGATTTTGCTGATTATGTTCATTTAAATACACTTTTAATTATAAAATGTAAATATGTATAATACTATTAATAATAATGGGCAAAATTACACTTTTAAGGTAAGGAAATATAAAAAGTATATATAATTTATAATGTTTATAATGTTAATACTGCACTATTTATAAGTAATTATGATAGCCATATGTTTTGATGTGCGAATAAAAATACTAAATGCCATTTAGCAGTGATATGATTTACTCTTAATAAAATAGATTAAACGACATTATTAATAATACGAATGGAACAAGAAGAATTTATTATAATTGTTGTTGTTGTTGTTGTTAATCATGCATAAAAAGATTCAGGAAAGACCAACATTTTGTTATGTTTCTGCAGGTGCTGGGAGCAGTGTGCATCATAAATGTAACAGCGCCAAACACCGCATTATCTCTCCCAAAGTGGACCCTCGTTCAGGAGGCTACAGCAGCACCCACTCTGAGCTCCAGAATAATGACGTGTCAGAGGGTAAGACAGAACACAGCCACAGCAGCAAGAACAGCAGCGGGTCAGGAGGAGGGAGCGTACGAGAGAAACGCAATGGCAAGGTCCACAAACCTGTTCTGCTGCACCAGAATAGCACTGAGGTCTCCTCCACCAATCAGGTGGAAGTGCCAGACACGACCCAAAACTCCCCTGTATCCATCAGCAGCGGGCTCAACTCAGACCCTGACATGGCTGACAGCCCAGCGGTAACAGGCATGGGCCATGTTGCCTCCGTCATGAGCAGCCTATCCCAGAGTGTTTTCATGTCTGAGGTGACTGGGGATCCCGTCTACAGCATGTCCCCCACTGGAGGCCCCAATACCCATATTATGGGCCCTGATGCCACTCCTCACAGCCTAGTCCTAGCAGTCACCTCTGACAGCCACAAGTTTGCCTTTCCAGGAAGCGGGAGCGCAGATGCAGGTGGTCCCGGAGCAGACGGTTTGTCAATGCTGTCTGCCTCCGGCGTCTCTGAGGAGCTTGTCCTCTCCAGCAGCCTAGACTCCAGCAGCATCAAGATCCCAGAAACCACTATGAACTTCGATCCCGACTGCTTCCTGAATAATCCGAAGCAGGGCCAGACATATGGAGGAAATGGACTGAAGCAGGAGAATGTCGCATCCAATGCCTCATCCTCCTCAACAGCTAACACCAATGGTTTGCAACGTTCGCCAACAATATCAGATCCAACCTACAGCTTTAGTTCTGCACTGGTAAAAAACATCAAGACCGAGGACACTTCCTTCGAACAACAGCTTGCTAAAGAGGGGAACTACCAGGTAGGGCCTGTCGTAAGCTGTAGCGTATCCAATGGTGGTGGACAGAACTCACTCAGCTTGACTCCTGCTTCCTCTCTGCTGCCCTCTGGAGGTGGCCTAAGTCCAAGCACGACCTTGGAGCAGATGGACTTCAGCGCTATTGATGCAAAACAAGACTACTCCACTGGTCCCACCGCAGTTGGTTATACACAGGCAATGAACAGTTTGGCCCACCAGAACCGATCTCCAAGCTTTTTCCTTCAAGAACCACCACAGCCATCCCAAAACCAGCAAGGTCGGCAGAGCTCCAGCCAGAAGGGTCACATGATAGAACATAACACCCCTGATGGGACCTACATGGGTCTTCAGGTTGTCAAGACAGAATCACCTGGGAGTAATGGCCACCTCCACCACCATCACGCCCACCAAGGCCAGCACAGACCCAACTGCAATGGAGGCTCACCCACTGAGGTACAGGGACAGGCTGGCTCACTGCAGCTCCTCCAATATCAGGGAGGTTTCCCAGGTCTTGGTCCAGAGCATGAGGAAGTGGTCGGGATGGATCAAAGCCGCAATGTTGGGACCGGTCAAGCTGGGGTCACTGAGAATGGAACAGATGGTTTGCTAAAGTCCGGGGATCATCTGCAAGCCTGTGGCGGAGGAGGAGAGACTGCAGGAGCAGATCACTTCATGCAGCAGAGCTCTGAGAATGGAGCAGGAGCTGACGCTGTAGCTTTGAGAAATGGAAACAGCACAAACGGGCCCAACAACGCCTCACAACAACAACTCCAGCCACTGCTTCAGGGGGCTAATTTGGTTCAGGGGCTCTACAACACCCACCACGGACTTAGTGGAGCCGGAGCCAATGGTGGTGGAGGCACGGGAATGGAAATCAGCTTGGATCATTTCGACATCTCTTTTGGAAACCAGTTTTCAGATCTAATCAATGACTTCATCTCCGTGGACAGTGGAGCCACAGCTGTAGGGGCCACAGGGACGTTATACGCCCACCAGTTGGTGGCCCCGCCTGGGTCTGATGGAACAGCCAACTCTGGGGGGAACCAACAGCCAGGTCAAGAGGATACAAGCAACAGGACGACAGGATACAGCTCCTCAGAACTCTGCCTCCAGTCTTGCTGCAGCCCCCAGTCTTTAGGTGGAGGCGCTGGTGCCGGAGGAGGGTCAGGAGAGACAGGCCTGGCCTACATGCATGTCGCAGAAGTAGTGTCAGCAGCAGTGGCCCAGGGCACTCTAGGAATGTTGCAGGCCACCGGGCGACTTTTCATGGTCACAGACTACTCTCCAGAGTGGTCTTACCCAGAGGTATATCTGTTTGGATTAAACACTTTTCATTCAGTCTCATGACACATACCAATGCTTCACAAACAAAACATGTCTCAAAACATTATTACTTCAGGTAGTTGTTGTAGATGAATATAACTTGTTTTCATTTCACTACATTTTCATATTAAAAATATATGACATATTACTTTAAAAGTATTTAAAATTCCATGAGTGATATTGGTAATGTTAAGTAGTAGTTGTAGCAGTAGTAGTAGTAGTAGTTGTTGTTGTAGTAGCAGTAGTAGTTGTTGTTGTTGTTGTTGTTGTTGTAGTAGCAGTAGTAGTTGTAGTAGTAGCAGTTGTTGTAGCAGTAGTAGTAGTAGCAGTAGTAGTATTAGTAGTTGTAGTAGTAGCAGTTGTTGTAGCAGTAGTAGTAGTAGCACTAGTAGTAGTAGCAGTAGTAGTATTAGTAGTTGTAGTAGTAGCAGTAGTTGTAGTAGTAGTTGTTGTTGTAGCAGTAGTGATAGAAGTAGTAGCAGTAGTAGTAGTAGTAGTTGTTGTTGTTGTTGTTGTTGTAGCAGTAGTAGTAGTAGCAGTAGTATTATTTGTATTTGTAGCAGTAGTAGTAGTTGTTGTTGTAGCAGTAGTAATAGTAGCAGTAGGAGTAGTAGCAGTAGTAGTAGTAGTAGTAGAAGTAGTAGTAGCAGCAGCAGTAGTAGTAGCAGTAGTAGTAGTAGTAGTAGTAGTAGTAGTAGTAGTAGTAGTAGTAGTTGTTGTTGTTGTTGTTGTTGTATAGTTGTCATTCTTCAACACTGACATTCATGTTAAACACACCTAAATCGATTTTAATCTATCTAGAACTACACTAGCTTCCAACTGCCAGACATGCTGAATATGCCCCACAAAGTGTAATATTATTGTGTGGATTTGTTTTTTCGTCTAAACAATCTCACTCACTCACTTACATTTTATGGCTTATTCCCTGCTTTTTATCAGGCGTTGTCACCGCAGAACGAACCACTTCTAACACAATCTACATAGTATAAAGTCCTACAGAAATAAAAGTGACTTGGCTAGTAGTAGTGGTATTAATATACAGCTTAATGTTTAGATTATTTTAAACATTTTGTAGCCTATGTGTAATATTAGTATTACATTTGTATATTTTATATTATTTTATTATTATTTTATTTATTTTATTTTTACATTTATTTTTTAAGTGTTTAGTAACCCATAGGTGACATTCTGTGACTTTATATACATTATTTAAAGTTAAGATTAAATTATTCATTAAGATTATATTATTATTATTATTGTTGTTGTTGTTATTATTATTATTATTATTATTATTATTATTATTATTATTATTATTATTATTATTAGTATTATCGTTATTACTATTATTATTATTATTATTATTATTATTATTATTATTATTATTATTGGGTGACACGGTGGCTCAGTGGTTAGCACTGTCACCTCACAGTTTGCATGTTCTCCCCGTGTTCGCGTGGGTTTCCTCCAGGTGCTCCAGTTTCCCCCACAGTCCAAAGACTGGTACAGGTGATTTGAATAAACTAAATTGACCGTAGTGTATGAGTGTTTTCCAGTACTAGTATAGTGTAGCTTTACTTTTAATCATGTTTTTAAAACATATTTAGTAGCCTAGGAATTATATTATTACTTTTTATTATAATATTTATTCATACATTTTTATTTGTAATTCATTTCTGTACTGACTTATGAACCCTGTGTTTAATGTTTAAACATCTCCTGAACTGTTGCAGTATTTCACCACGAGATGGCAGAATTCCCTTAAATACACATTTAAAAAATATAGTTCAGGTCTAGTGTTTTTCTCCTCCACAAGATGGCACTATAATATGTGTATTTTAATCTCCTTATATTTTATTTCGTATTGTAAATTGAAATGCTTAAAGACTGATAGTATTATCTTTTTGATGTGTATTTTATATATATATTATATATTTATGTATTTCAGGGTGGTGTGAAGGTCTTAATCACAGGCCCGTGGCAGGAAGACAGCAGCAGCTACACTTGTCTGTTTGACCAGATTTCTGTCCCTGCTTCCCTCATCCAGCCAGGGGTTTTGCGTTGCTACTGTCCCGGTAATTTCACATTGACACATACAGACTAATTAATATACTTTGTTTAAAAACTACATATGAATTTACCATTTTAAAAAAATGTTGAAGTAGGAGAGATAAGTAAACTGTCTAAGTGTAATTTCCTCTGATCTCTAATTAAGGGATTATGTGTGTGTCTTCAGCCCATGACACAGGCTTGGTGACTCTACAGGTGGCTGTCAGTAATCAAATCATCTCTAACTCAGTAGTGTTTGAGTATAAAGCCCGTGCTCTGCCCTCCCTGCCTTCATCTCAGCACGACTGGCTGTCACTTGACGGTAAGTCTTCCTCTCTGTCTTTTTTAGCATTTGTGAGAGAGGAAGAAGAAAAAAAGTATCACATTTGCTAAATCCGGAACCCATCATGTGACCCCCTGATTATTGAGCTGCTTGAAGTAGGTGATTATATAATGGTGTCTTCTTGGCCCAAGGCATTTCTAATTATCCCACATTCAATATTAACAAATTAAAATGACTACTGATCGAGATTAAGGGTATGTAATGAAGATAAAGAGCGAGAGAGAGAGAGAGAGCAACAGCAGTAGAGTTTGTAGGGGAGAGTGCGGAAGGTTGCAGCATGAGGCAGTCGCAACAAGTCTTATTCCTGCATTCAGGAATGAGCTAGAATGATGATATTTATACTACATATTTTCAGTTAGACCCTCCTTCAATCTGAAAGAAATCAGTCATACATGACTATTCCTTCAATATAAAACTCATTTTTAGGGGAAAAATCTATATTTTTTTAATGTTCAGAAAATGTCTCATACTGTCTAATCTGTTTTTGTCAAACATTAATATAATTTAATTTAAATCACTGTTTCCTTAGGTATAGCTATTAGCGTTAAGGCTATTGTATCTCCCTAGCATAGACAGTTTAATCAGGGTTGACAGCATGCTGTTGCAACTGTCCCCAATTATACAATACACTTAATACAATACGCTTGCCATATTAACAATGTACAATTTTTATTTTACCACAGTTTCAATGTAATTTAATTTGAAAGAATAAATTTTTTGATTAATTCATTCATTTCTGTGTTTTTTATGCCTGATAACTGGTTGTTGCTTCTTTTAATAGTCTGTATTTATATGGCCAATTTAACACATTTAACAATTTAACCAATTTACATTTAGTCTGTTTACCAAAAAATAAAAATAAAATGCAATCCAATTTTTTCTATTGCTGCATTTAAATTAATGTTGCAACTGTCCCTGTGGGTTGTTGTCCCATGCTAGGGGTCAGTTGCAACGTTTGACTTTGTCTGTTCAAGTTTTAATTCTGTATATATTATCATATGTACACATATTATAGCAATGTGGGTGGGTGTCCAATAGATGTGGGTTTATTATATTAAAATGTTGGGTTTCCACAAAAAAAATTGTCTCTGAGAAACTGAAAGAAATGCAAAAAGTGTTGCAACTGTCCCCACTCTCCCCTACTACCAAGCTCAGTATAATTGAGTACACCTCATTTTGAAAATGAATATTTGTATCCATTTCTCAGTGAATACAGGCAATGTATTTTGGTGCATTTAAACAAAACAGATTTATTAAACAGATATTTTTATTAAAATAATATTTTAGTCACCAAACATATTTAGAAATTGAAAGATAATACAATTAAATTCAAGCAAAATAAAAGAAAATTACAACATGCAAATTTTTTACAATTTTTTTTCAATTTTTTTTTTTTGCTTTTTTTGCTTTTTATTACAATTGTATTTAATATTTTAACCATATAAATTTGGGTGTACCAGTTTTTGGATCGTTATCGTAAGTTATTTTGTTAGATAAGCTCCAGATTTGGTTTTAGTACTGACTAATCTAATGTATGTGCGCAAATATAATATTGTATATATGAATTTAAAAGACAGATTTGTGAGGGGTGTACTTAGATATGCTGAGCACTGTATCCTGTCATAAACACAGAAAGTCAGCCAGTGGACAAAACTAGTCAGACATACTACAGCTATCTGTATTTAAATATGTATTATATATTCACTTTATAATTTTATTCATTGTTTACGTATTCTGCAATGCTTTGTGGTTTTAATGTCCATGTGCAATGTTTAGCTCACAGCTGACCTCTAGATGGGGATATAGGGCATGTTTAGGAAATAAAGCAGCTTTCAGTTGAAGTTGGAAAAACAGGAGGGCAGTGGATATGGACTAATATTGGAACCCTTGGTAAATATGAGCAAACGAGGCTGTTAAAAAAATGTCTTTAATGTACAAACTGTTTATCCAAACAGTTTGTGCTGTTGTAAGTGTTGTCAGATTGTATTTTTGGAGACTTTCTTACCCCAAAACCCAGTTAACTCCTGGAGTTCTCCAGCTGGAATATTTCAAAAATGTTCTGAAAAATTGTAGCACAAATATTTTATAAGTAAATGTTACTGTGTATGCAGGTCTTTTTTTTTTTTTTTATGTAATTACAAAATTACATAAAAAGGACATTACTTTACATTACATTACATTAACTCTCTTTGTTCCTATTTACCAAGGGTGCCAAGGTGTGTTATTCTGAGTCAGAGGGAGTGCAGACCACCCTGCGGTCAGGTTAAATCTCTGTTTAAGGGCTTTAAGGAACAACAGGAGGAGCTTTTGATGCTTTTTTTGCTCTTTGTGCTTTAATCTAACTGAAGCATGGCAAGCACAAAGGCGAGATGGAGGCAGTAATTTATATAAGTGGTTAATACTTTAAGGTCAAGGGGAAGGGCAGTCTGGGAATAGTACACTGACGACTTTGATGAGCTTTTTGTGACATAAGACAAGCTGAAGGTTGATTGCTTCCTCACATCTGGCATGACTTTGTGTCTCTGTATTTGTATGGAACTTTTGTGTTTAGTTTTGCACAAAATGCACAATTGTATTATGCAATATTTTATTAACATTAACTCAATGTGCAGTGTGGTTGTTAAATTAACTAATGCACTATAGAAATCATGAACTAAACTGATTTAATTCATAAATAATACATTTATAAGTAGTCAATTTATTATTATAATTATAATTATAATATTTTATCACTATTATTGCAACACATATATATTATTGCACTATTATTACTATAGTGTAAAGTACTTTTGTTCATTGTTAAACAATGTCATACTATTAAAAATGTTTTGATCAATTTAATTTAATATTTCTGAAAGAAAATATATTATCAAATGTAACATTTCGGAAACTAAAACTGAAATAAGTTCAAGCTCTGAAATTAGTTAAAATAGATAAAAATATAGGTAAAAACACATTCCTTTTTACAAATAATTGAACAAAAACAACAACAAAAAACAACTTTAAACGTAATGTTAGAAATATAAAAATATTAACAAATACTTTAATAGTTTATACTGATCTAAGTTCATTCTTAATACTTGTTTAAAATGTATAATAAGAGTGTAAGTTTGTTTCAAAGAAAGACATTTGCCTCAAATTCACTATTAAACAATTCTTGCTGCATGTCTTCGCACACACTTTGGTGAACTTTCCCCAAGTGTCCTTTAGCTGTCCCAGTCTGTTAGTGTTAACTTAAACACAAGGGTTTAAGTCTAATCATGCCATCGCTGTAGGGGATTTGCCCTCTTTAAAGCCTGGCAAACTAAATACAATCCCACACACATGCTTCAGCGATACCCAGGCTGCCTCAAACCGAGACTGTGGCGTCAAAGAGCTTATGAAAATATTGGAGCATATGGACAAAGCAACACGACTGCCAATTTGACGTCCGAAGCTCTAATCTCCTTGCTCCGATCAGGTGGTTGGAGGTTTAGCCAAGACAAACTATTGGGATGAATGGTTTGGCCAGTGAGGAGTTGCAGCCAGCGTTCAGATACAGTATGTGTTTCACAAGCCTGATGTTTGGAGAGCAGAAGACTGAGCTAAACCAGTATTGCAGCAAACAGTAGTGGTTCTAGAGCAGTGTTTCTCAACCACATTCCTGGAGGACCACCAGCTCGTCACATTTTCCATTCCTGCGTCCCTATTCGCGTACTTTTACTATGCCCTAAAAGTATGTACTTAGAAGGAAAGTATGTGAAGGAAAAATATCTAATTTTGAGTGTGTAACAGAGGAGTATGCAAGATTTGGTACATGCTACTTCCTCATTAACATGTCGTTGTGTTGCTTAGTTATGAGCCATGTCAATCATGGACACATCATCCACATTTCTGTCATATGTCATTTCCTACTTTATTGGAGAAGCAGCAGCAGATTAATCTCCCATTCACGAGTCTTTCATGCAGAGAAATCTCCTTAGGTCTTTGGATAATTAAGCATTCAGATGTTAATGTCCAAAAACGTCTTTATATAAGTTCAGTATTGATGTTGCAGGTGAAATCTAAAACATAAAACGCGATTTAAATAGTCTCCAGTTGGCTAGATATTAATTAACAGTCATATAAACATCTTTACCGAAGCCTCTCTTCTCGACGGTTGGTCTCGCGCATCCATCATGTTTGTAGTTTGTTTACACTTTTCACCTGCGTTTGTAGTTCTAATCGAATTCACGTCCAATGCGTAATGTACTGTGGGCAATATCAGCGGTTAGAGTATGGACGCTTCTACACTTTTTACCGAAATTTTACAAATTTTACCGAAAATAGTAAATCATGCAGGAACCCTTGGCATACTTTTTTCAACATACTACGGTTTGGGACATACTAAATCTATTTTCAAAGAATACATGTCTCCTTAACCAAACAAACCTGATTCAGATCATCAGCTCATTGGCCGAGACCTAATGATGACCTGTGATGTGTGTGACAGACAAAGAAGACATCCAAAACATGCAGTGTTGGTGGTCCTCCAGGAACGTGGTTGAGAAACACTGTTCTATAGCGCAGTGACTGGGGGGACAATAAAATTGCCACTTGTGATTAAGAGGCAACACTTTATTGTTTTCTTTGTTTAACTACGCAGTAAAGTGCAATTCCAGAGAAAAAATCTACTCAATCACAGTAATTTAAAGGCGCATTATGTAAGTTTGACACCCAGTGGTTGAACTAGGTATTGCACTCCTGGATCAAAACAAACGCAAGTGTAGGTTGCCAGATTAAGGACAGGAGCGAGTGATTTTAACCGTGTTGTAAATAAAATGAATATTTTCCATCTTAAAAGTAGTTTTTGTCCTAACCAACACCTCGAATTGATATATTAGAAACTGTTTCTATTTCTCACAGGTGAACAACAGAAAACTATGACAATGATCATCTCAGTTAAACCTCATGTGCTTTAATCAGTGATAAACTAACAATGTGACAATGTGAATTTGAATGCCATTTCAAGCAGGAGCAGATATTTCACCTCACGCGGAAAACACATTTTCAAAGCAGAATAACTGACTTTAGTATTGTTTTTCAGCATGTTTACTTAGCATGTTTCTTAAATATCTGCAAACAAATTAGGGTAATGTTATGCTTCAGAAGAGTCAAAAACTTACAGCACTTTTAAGTTTATAAGTTAAAGTCCATCAATTTTCCTGGATAAGCAGAAGAAAATGGATAGAATTTAACTCATTTTATCCAGTGGTGTAAAGTAATGAATTCCAAATACTCAAATTACTGTGATTAAGTTTTTTCTTAGGAAAATTGTTCTTTACTTTACTGTGTAAGTACTTTTAATGCTCTATTTTCCTAGTAACTTCTTTATATGTTTGTTTGAATAATCAGTCCTGTGATTCCTGTCCAGTCAAATCACACATAAAAAAATTCTATCAAAAAGCAAAAAGACATAGACTTTAAAGCATTAAATGTGTTCAAGAAGATGCTAAATTTAAGATTTCTGGTTGAGCGAGCTAATGGAGTAGATGTGTGTTTGTCACTCCCGTGTGTTTTTGATTTAAACTTGCATAAAGCCCATTTACTTTACTTGTGAAGTCAAAATCTGGACATTTCTAAGTAAAACTATCTTTTCGATTAAACATGACCTCTAAATCACTTAAACAGAGCAAAAAAGAAGCGAAAACTGACCCCTCCGAGGATGCCGCGAACGTGCTAAACATTGTGGCGATGGTCAGATTTGAATTTATTTGTGTACATTATGGATTTGGTCTCTGGATCTTTCCTAGTTAATGGCATACAGTACTAGTCAGTACATACATAACTAGCTTCCCAGTCTTGTTCAAACTGATTATTTTGTAAATGCATATATAACTAACCACAATTATTATTCCACAATTTCAATTACAGGGGGCAGAAGCTGTTTAACATGGGGCACTGAAACACCCCTGACAGTAAAAAGGGACCCCAGGCAAAGTGCTCTCACACTTACTGGATATCATGCATGTATCTATTAAACGTACAGTTTTTGTAGATATTTAATATGGGAGGTGTGTGTGCGGGTGTGTGTTTTAAGGACAAGCTAAGTGCTCTGTCTCCTATGAGTCTGAGTACAGCAGCGAGTGCCAGTGCCTGTGTGTGGTGCTGTTTGTCTGTGGAGGTGGGGGTGGGAGGGGGGTGAGGGTTGTTACTGCAGTGTGCATTGACAGGGTAAAGTAGGGCATGGTGGAGGAGCCTGTGGAAAGGGACAGCTGCAATGCAGACAGCCCTTAAGGCAGAGAAAGGGATCAACAGAGGACCAAACGAGGCCCATTCAAACAGCACAGCACCAGGTCATTCACATCTCACAGAGAGCACAGTCAACCATGCATGCACTTGACTCTCTGGGTTTGGTTTATGAAAAACAAGTAATGCATGCTATGTTGTATTTAAAGCTATTCAAATGACTAATCAAATGATCTATGCTATACTACAGTATGGTCATTCAACATTAATGGAGGTTTGGTGTACAGCGTGTAACTCTGTGTTTTATAAACGTAAGTAGCGAAAGGCAGGTTTAGTGGATTAGTGGTTAAGAATAAGCTTAACTGAATTAGAGTGAGTCATCAGTTGGTTTGACTTTAAGCACGTCATGAAACACAGTGCTGCCTGGAAATGAGGGTGTGTGTGCAAGGAAATCACAAAGCCATTTTGAAAGTTATTCCCGACTACTGATCTTACTCATGAAATAATGGGTGGCTCAAACGAGTGTGGTATTCAGAAGTGAATTTGCAATAGATTAAGCAAATTTGCCTTTGAATTTACTTATCCTCAGGCCATCCAAGATATAGGTGGCTCTCTTTTCTTAAGTAGAGTATTAAAGAAGAATTGTTTTTGCTTAAAACCGCTGACTAAAAGGTGAATATGGTAATACTGGCACTTTGAGAGTAATAAAAAACATATACAAACAAAACAAATTTATTTACCTATGGCTCCTCAGATACCTCAGATACCACAGTCTAGAGCCTGGGCTTCCTGTTAATTACATACAATCAAAATGCTACTTGTCCTGGAAGCTGTACTCTATATTTTAAAATAAAGAAATAAATAAAATGATTTTAGTTCATAAGATTTAAATGTATTGATTTAATATACATTAATATACATAATACATATACATACACTGTAAAACCCAACTTTATCAAATGAAATGAGTGTAGTTAACTCAAAATTGACTGAAAGTTAATTCTACTCATTTGAAAAGAGTTTTAAACTCAGTGTTGAAGGTACTGAGTTAAGTAAATACCTCATTACTTAAACTTAAATGGCGTAAGTTCACAGTACTCATATAGATAAGTTTTTTTTAACTCAAATGGTTTTTAGCAATCGGTTTCCTCAAACGGTTGAGTTGCCCTAACTTATTGGGTTTTACAGTACTCAGTAGGTTTGAGTTCTATTCATTTATTGGGTTTTACTGTGCTCAAGTTGCTTTGTTTACTCAAATGGAGTAAGTTCACAGTACTTATAAAGATTCATTTTTTAACTTAAATGGTTTGTTGCAATCGGTTTCTTCAAATGGTTTGAGTTACTGTACCCTAACTTTTTGGGTTTTACAGTGTACATTTAATATACATAGATTTGGGTGTTAATTTTGTTTTACACTGTATATGTTCTGTTTTTTTAACCCCCAAAGTGTTGGTAGAATTGAATAAAATTGTTATTTGATAGATTTTACACAAACGTTACAAAAATACAAGTATCCCATACATTTTGAAATAAAACTGTCGAGTCTTGTTTCCATTGTGGTCCTCGCTGTTAAAAAAACAAAGTATGGCTGCAAAATACAGTTAATGCATAAAACAAAAAGTACCTCCACATTTTAAAACAGGAACAAAATTATTCACAATACAATAACATACAAAAATCATCATCATCATCTACCATGCAAACTAGCTATCCCCATTCAACAACCATCTTTTGATTGCTTTTTTGAACTTTCTGAGGTCTTGTATTTCCTTAATACAAGATTTGCTCCACATGATTGCACTTGTATATAAAAACATTTTTCCCATTACACTTCTAAATTTAAATTAACAAATATTAAAATCCCAACTCCTAGTACTCTATGAATGCTGTTACCTCACCATTTGAAAATAGTAGATGTTGACCTATTGGTCACCTATATCTTGAATGGCCTGAGGTTGAGAAAATGAACAGCATTTCTTTTTCCTGGGTTGGCTATCACTTTAATTGGTGAAGTTGTTCAGAATATTAATGGGCAATTGTATAAACTTACAAAACATGACATTTGAGATTAAAAGTATGTTCTTTGTTTGTAATGTTTTTGTTACAACAATAGTGAATATTTCTACAAGTACCATGTATAGAAAATATAGTGTGTGTAAGATAAAACACTTGTATTGGTCATTTCTAATTCACTTTGGAAGTATCTGCTAATTAAATGTACACTGTAAACAATATGTTGCTCTCTTAAATTTTTAAGTTGAACCAATTTAACTTTACATTTAAGTCATTTTTACTTGCGTCAATTAAGCTCACTTAACACAAGTTATAATGTTTAGCTTAAAACAATAAGTTCAAACCTGATTAACTTATTAAATTGTTAAAGTAACATAAAAACATAAGTTGCCATGGCTTTTTATTTTGTATTTTTTACAGTCTACGCCGAGGACGTGTCTGACGTAACGGTGTTATTTCTTCTTAGGCCATATCTGTAAAATCCCTCTCCATCCATTCACTGGATTTTGGAGGTTTGCGGAGTGTCTCTCACTCCTGGTCATTAAACCACAGCCTGTTTTCTATATCGAGCCCTACTGTCAAATAAAACGATTTGAAGACAAGGCTCAGCGTCTGCTGTTTGACACGACATTTATCGTTTCCTTTCAGCTGCGCGCTCTGATGCTCTAATGGCACACAGCTGCCTGCCTTGATTTGTCATAATGCAGAATGGGGGCGGGGCTTCGCTGCTCTCTGCAGCATTGCAGGTACGAAGCCACAGGCTGGAGTCGTCGTGCACTGTAACCATGACCAATATATTGTCTTCATGCCAGTTCATATTGTCCGCCGTGGGTCTAAATCACTGTCTAGTTATTCAGTAGTCAGCCGATGCTTTTCTTTATCTGTTAGTTAGATCAACCAGTATTTTAATAGCAGTTTAGTTCAAGCCATTCGAACATTGTGGGAAAACAAACATAAAATCATTTGTCTGGTCACGTATAACTATACATATCCTGGTTCATTTTTAGGTTGCCTCCAAAATAAAAGCTAATTTGGTTCGTAGATATGAGGGAAACGCATCATTGTATATAGTGGAAGTGACAGTGCCACATGCTGTCTTTCGCTATTAATAATTTCAGCATTTGCTTTCGGTATTTTATTTATTTATTTTTATTTTTTGCTTTGTCTTTATGGCTCGTGGAAAAAACTAGGGCGTCTGTTTACCTGCGGCACGTGCGCAGCGTCTCATCGCGCTGAGGTTCATGCACGCGCGCGCAGGGGGAGCAGCAGTAGATGTTGCCAAAGCTCGCAAGAAAATTAAGCAAATGCTGGGAAATGAGGGGATTTCTTTAGGTTTTGCTCTGGCTGATGGTGGTGTAATTAAGTGGAAAATAAGCACATGCATTAGATAAAATAGATGAATAGAAAATCATTTACAGTTGCGGTATTCTCATTCAATATATAATTTAAAAGAAAACATACGCCACAATGGTGATTGTATTCTAGAAATAAGTCTACAAACGTATGCCACATGGACTTTATGGGGAAAAAAACAGCACACAGTGGTTTATAATCAGCGGACCTGGCAACACCGGCAATAGTGCTGGAGTAAAGAAAGGCGGGGGGAGAGTACGAGAGTAAGTGAGCGGGCTTTACATTCCTCTCTGCTCTTGCACGTCGCTTCTACACTTTCTTCTATTGTTGATAAGACCTTTTAGGACATTCCCCTAGTGTAAAAAAATAATATTTATTTTGCCCAATATTAGTAAATATACGGGCAAACTGCGTGTGTAGGCTAAGACACGGCCATTTGGGACATTGTGGCCAGGATGCCGATGAATGACATCTGCTTTTCCTAAAGACAAGGGACCATCTCCATGGACAGTGAAATAGAAGGTTGGACATGTTTAAACGAACCTAGTGTCGGTGTGTATGTGGTTTTGTCTCTAAAGTTGCAAAATGTACTTAGCCCACTTTAAACCCTTGTAATTTCCGTCTGTGAAAGACAAAGTGGACACAGCGGTTTCGAGTGTGAAATGCGGCGTTCTGCACGTTTTGCATTTACGCTCATGGCTTTGCTCTTTTTAAAAGACTCATTTTGACCGAATTTAGCCTCTGAGGCGCTGCTTTTCGTAGTTTCCTGAAGTAAATATGTCAACTTCCAAAATAGTCACAAGAAGACACGATGCGTTTGAATAAATGCTGGAGTAGCTGAACTTAAGTAGACCACCTAAATGTGAGCGTTATAGATGCATAACTTAGTGTGTTACAATTATAGCAGAATTTGACGTTTTTGTATAGTTCATAGAACAAATGCCGGTTCTCACTCGCTGTACTTTCTATCTTAAAAAGAAAATTACAAACATCCGATTGTATCACACTTTATTGCACCAAAACGCCACAGGGTAAAAGTAAGGAAAACAGCTAATTTGTGCTGCAGTTTTGTCATTTAGTGGGTTTGTTATTTGTAGTCGTGACCGGAGTGTGTGTATTTATGTGTGTAACACACACAGCAGTGCTGTGATCTGAGCTGTTGTTTCAGCACCGAGGACAGCGACTCACCATCCACGCGCTTTAAAAGAGCCTGAAACATTCAAAAACATGACACAAGTTACTCAATCGAGCTTTATATCACAGTGTTGATGGGTGAATTTTGTGGCGGGAAAATGGATATTAGCAATCGCTATACTGGTGCCTATAGTTTTCCAACAATGTAGTGCTCAACAACCTGTTGATAGTGATGTTCTGAATGGAAACAGGCATGCTATATATTCACTATTGTGTATATTGGACATCATCAAAATGATGAGTTTCTCACACTTTTCTTGCATAATATGTGCCTTGTAACTAACATTAAAAACAAAGGTAGGGTTTATACTCAGTATTTTTTCATCTTCATGCATAAGGCAACGGATTTTAATATAGAAGGGTTTTATTTTAAGTAATGTTTTCATTTGATTACATTTTAACAATGTAGCTACCTTAATAGTGGATTATATAAAAAATGTACATATTGTTGCCATGTTTTCAACGATAGTTGCATGTGTCATAGCAATGCAGCAGGTGAGCGGTGTCCACTTCATTGTCATGCAGTGTTGCTCGGTGAACAAATCTAAGCCGTAAATGTTGGAAAATTAAAGAGCCCATATTATGGGTTTTTGAAAATGCCCTTCCATGTAGTGTGTACCACAGCTCTAAGTGAAGTGAAATATCCAGCTAAGGCTTAAATCTGTAAGTGTACAGTGTTTAAAACTATTGATTCATCTATAAAAGAGTCGACTCATAGTGCTTCAAACGAGTCGTCTTGATAACGAGTTATTAGGTGTTTCGCGATGACGCAGCCACGAAACACAAGCCTTGCCAGTAGTTACGCGCGCAAACCAGGGAGATTTGAAACCTGCGGCCCCGCCCACTAACACAGAAAAAACACTAGACACACACACACAGACGCCGCCGGTCCAATGAAGTCACGCTGTGCTCAGATGGATAATATTGACAGTCTCTACCCAAAGATGAAACTGTGAAGAGTCAGTGGTTGAGGTTTATTCACTAGTGTAAGTAAGTGCGATTAAAATTGTTGCCTCGTTTACTCTAGCTTGCAAATTATGTATTTATTGTGTTTTGTTACTTGTTAACCTGGTACAGTACACGCGGTTACTCTTTATATTCTCTTATCACATGTAAGCCACGTTAAAAACGCGACGCGTGCCGCTTTGTTTACGGATTTAACGTTAAAGGCTTTTGTGAGCTCGCGTTCCACTGCCGTTTGTCGTTGCTATGGCGATCGTAAGCTGGGAGACAGGAGACTCGCGTCGCTTTCCCTAGTTCTGAGGAGCGTTGTGTGTGTGTGTGTGTGTGAGAGAGAGAGAGAGAGAGAGAGAGAGAGAGAGAGAGAGAGAGAGAGAGGAGAGACTCGCGTCGCTTTCCCTAGTTTTTCTGAGGAGCGTTGTGTGTGTGTGTGTGAGAGAGAGAGAGAGAGAGAGACTCGCGTCGCTTTCCCTAGTTCTTCTGAGGAGCGTTGTGTGTGTGTGTGCGTGAGAGAGAGAGAGAGAGAGAGAGAGAGAGAGAGAGAGAGAGAGAGAGAGACTCGCGTCGCTTTCCCTAGTTTTTCTGAGGAGCGTTGTGTGTGTGTGTGAGAGAGAGAGAGAGAGAGAGAGACTCGCGTCGCTTCCCCCAGTTCTTCTGAGGAGGGTTGTGTGTGTGTGTGTGTGTGTGTGTGTGTGTGAAAAAAGCCTTACACTATGAAGCGTGTATGCACTGTGACTACTTTTATATAGTTGATTACCAGCTGGGCATTTCACTCTGTCTCGTGCTGAAGCCTGTCACTGTCGACCAATCACAGCAGGCTGTCATCGGTCCAATCAGCGCAGATTAGCTTCGCGTTGAGGAGGGGTTTGGGAACAAATGAATCGCTGAACGATTCATATGGGAGTCGTTGGGATAATTAGGTAAAAATAAATGCAGATTATAAGACCATAAAAGTGTTTTATGACCTTGCATGCATATTAGACTGTTGTTGGAGACACTTACAACCTAAATATGACCCTATTTCATGTATAATATGGGCTCTTTAAGTTGAACAATTTTCATATACTATTGAGGGGTGAAAAATCAATCACTCTTTTACTGTTTGTTCTTGCACAGTGTGGAAAATTGCTTTATTATCCTGAGGCAACATTGTGCGGTAGAGGGTTAATGAACTCAATAACCCTGCAACTTCTCTGTTTTATTTTACTTCAGATTTAATATTCTCTACCATGTTTCAGGAGCTCAAAAATTTGGCTGTAATGTCGTGTCGTGTTTTGTTTCAGCGGATTGTGAATGCTAAACTTACAACACTGTCAGTTCATCACAAGAGATGTGCTTTTTAATGTAACAGTTAATGTGAGCTTTAATGTAATATAATGCATAATGTAATATAATTAAAAATTAAGGTCATCACGGTCTTATTTTTAATGAAAGAGGACATTTGTGTGCAGTTATAAGTGTTTCTGCAACTATTATCATGTACTAAATTAGAAAACTTCTTGTTCAATTCCAAACTTTAATTACTGATTGCACATCCTGCTCAGTTTACATCATTAGATCCGAGAAACATGTCGATCCTTATAGTATTAGACATTGCCTTAGAAAGTGGATGATGGTTTTCGTAGCGAGCCATGCACAGTATTTATCTGTGGTCACTCTCGGTTGCTTTTAAGACAAAAAAGGCGAATACATTTCTGCAGATAGCTGACTGGTCAAAACCACATCATATTTTTGTACACCCCAGACCAGTGCTAAATACATTCTGCTTTAGTGGCTTTTATCTTACATGATGTGCCTCAAGGGCACAATCGTTAATTAGTGTTAAATCAGACAGCAGTTAGAGAGATTGGCGCAGCGGCCCTTAGACAGTTAGCGGAACACTGAAACTGATTGAAAATTAGATTTGTTAAGACTTGAGCTTGAATTAAGGCTTTCGTCTATTTTAAAAGTCAGTTAAGCCACATAATAAATGTATATTAGGAAATGACAGAGTAAATGCTTATACTAAATCATACTGCTGATGAAAGCATTCCCACTGTTAGCTTTATCACTCAAAAATGTTTGACATTGTACTCTGTAGTCAGCATTGTTGCTTGGTTGTTCTGTGTGCTTTGTCTGAATGATTATAGATGGGGAGAGCCGAGCAAAATGTAGCTGACTCACATGAACAGTGCAGTCATTAATAATGGTATGAATGAGTCTTTTGTGAGATTTTTGTGGACTGGTTCGTGTAAAAGTCTGTTAAGACTTTTGACAATACAGCAAGTCTGTATAATGCTGTGTTAGTCTCGCACTATTGCCAAGCATGATGGAAGACTTTGTTGGTGCATGGATAAACCGTGTCACACAATGGCTCATGAAGCAGGAGATATAACCAGGGCATGTCTTGGAGGATGGGTAAAGCAGTTTGCTCTGCTTCTGATTTAATTTGATTTGCTGCTAGTTTGTATGGATATTAAATTGGAGGGCTCCATTCAACCAGAAGGAGACAGCAATAAAGTTTGGATGAATCCAGGCTGGATGATTTGGAAAGATGGTGAAAAGTGGGGGAGTGTGTGTGTGTGTGTGCGTGTGTGTGTGTGTGTGTGTGCATCTTTTTATTTTTTTGCATATTCGTCACACTTTAATGTTTCAGATCATCAAACATTTAAATATCAGTCAAAGATAAGTAAAGACATCATGCAGATTTTAAATGAAGGTTTTTATTATTCTATGAAAACAAACAATATGAAATTACATTGCTCTGTGTGAAAAAAAATCCTTAACCCAATGATATTAGCAGCAACAACTGCAATCAAGTGTTTTAACTTGCAGAATTGTTGTAGTTCATCCACATTGGAGGGTTTTCAAACGAGAAGCACCTTTTTAAAGGGCCATAAAACCCCTTTCTTTGAGCAGGTTATTTTTACACCTCTAGTTTAAAAAAAAAATGGGGAAATTGGGTGAGTCCAGCTTTGTTTAGGTGGGAGTGTTGAGTGGCAAAAGAGGGCAGGGTTTGCATGAAAAGAGAGGTTTCAGTACATGCACGCGCTGATTTTCACAGCGGCAAAACAACACACAGACGCAGGGGAGATAAACAGTGACTACGTTCACATGGACATCAGTAATCAAATTATTTGTCTTAATCTGAATAAAACAGTAATATGATTAAGGTGTTTACATGTGTTGCTTTTTGAATGTTCCTTTCATGATCTCGTTTTACATGTTATAGCACATAATACGATACGAACGTCATTGCGTCACCGCGCTATCCACTTTTCCTCTGGAGTTTCATGTAATTTGGTGTGTTTCATTTTTAATTTATCGACTTTAACTGCAGTTTGGCACTTTCACTTTCATTCAGGAACATTTCATGCATGCCTCTTGTGACAAACATGATTGGATGCAAGGAACTGCAGGAAGACAGACAGGGTTGTTTTAATGGAAGTTTTGATATCGCACGCTGTATGGGAGACAAAAACCTCAGCATTTCTCGGTAGGTGCAGAGACTCAATAGGTGCAGATAATGTCGTCAAACAGCCATGTGTGTATACTGTAAACTATCCTGTCACAGTTTGATTAAGGTGTTTACATTAGGAGAGCAGCAATTACAGCGGATCTTTCAGTCCATAATATTGTAGTGATATAAACATTCTGTAAATTTAGTAACTAAATCATTTTGACTAAGGTATGTCTTTAAAAACTGAAAGAGTACTGCTGACGATACTAACTTTGCCATCTTATTAAACATAAACAAAGAACACTGATCGCTGACTTACCAAATCTGTAGAGACCGGACAATCAACACCAACTGGAACCTTGTCTTTTTTAAAAGGAGATGAGTGGTAAATCTGGATTTCACCATTTCCAGATGCGAAAGGCTCTCGGGTAAAATATGTTCCTTACAAACATATTTTTGTCCAGTGTTAGCAGACCACTTTAATCCACACATGTGAGTCTACATGCAATCGGTCCTCTCATCATGGGAAAATGGAAACAAAACCTTCATTGCGGCACATTTATAAACACAACACTGACCCATGTCTCCAAACAATTCTTCTTCTTCCATTTGTTTTAATTATGGTTGGCAACACAACGTGGCGTCTCTCTGAAAACAGTAACAGGTATCTTCGAAGCTATATCATGCCTATTAATGAAGTTGCACCTCATTCACAATAGAGTGCGCTGATTGTTTCGAACCAAGTCTTTATCATGAATTAATGCTGAAAACTCAAAGATGTCACTTTGTACCGGCCGGAACAGACAGCCAATCTCCATGCTGGAATTTACACAAGGATTTCATGGCTGTGACATAGCTTCAAAATTTCTTTTCAAACCCGAAGAACTTTTGCTCAGAAATATTTGCTTAAATAACGCAAAAACAACTGATTTTCACTTTTTAGTGAAATATATGTGTCCTAATAGTGTTTTTAGAAATGTGGGACACATACATGACTTTCAACATCTCAAAAAATTTGTTTTGTGACCCTTTAAAGTCACACATCATCTTAATTGGATTCAGGTCAGGACTTTGACTAGGCCAGTGTGCTTGACTCTACTTGCTGGTGTATATATATATATATATATATATATATATATATATATAATTTTTTTTTCTATGATTATAAACTCACAGAAATAATTATACCAGAATGAACCTATTTGCCTTAAAATTATTTGATTGTAGTGTAATGATGTGTGCATTTTGTAAAGCTGCTTTGGAATAATAATTATTGTGAAAACCACTGAACAAATAAACTTGAATTTGAGAGAAATATGGCATAGATATAAACAAGATGTTTAAGAAAAATTTTGGTAAATGTTGACATGATTATATCATACAGTTGCTGCAGATTTTTCAGGTGAACATCCAGACTCACTAAATTCCACATACCAGTGTTCTGTTGACGTGGTGACTGTACAGACCATTTGAATAGAGTGAACTCATTGTGAATTGTAGCCTCAGCTTGTTGCTATTTGACACTCTTCTGCTGCTGTAGCTCATCTGCTTCAAGGTCCTATCTACTTTAGAAATGCTCTTCTGGAGACCTCGGTTGTTACCTGTGGTTATTTACTGTATTTTACTGTTGCCTTTCCATCAGCTCAAACCAATTCTTGCCGCTGGCATAAACAAGGCATTTTCATCAACAGAATTGCTGATCATGGATATGTTCTCTCCTTTTTTTGGTGCATTCTCTGTAAACCCTAAGGATGGTTGTGCATGAAAATTACAGTAGATCAGCAGTTTCTGTAAATTCTCAGATCAGCCCATCTGGCTCTGAAAATAACTTCAATCAACTGTCCTCCAATTTCTGAGGCTTGTTTTGAACTTCAGCAGATTGGTAGACCCTTGAGTTGCTGCATGTGATTGTAAATGTGAGGTGTACCCACAGTGAGTGTGTGTTGTTAACATAAATTATGTGTTAAATTAACTTTTGCTGCCTGTATTGACCTTGGCTATTGCTGTTCATTTCATAAACTGATACATTATATGTTAAAGATCTAGACATTATTCCAAAAAAGTGATGTCTCTGCACAGACCTTTCTCTGTCTGTACAGCACAGAATGTCCACGTTCAGTCCTCAATATGTCAGGCCAGATTTTTTCATTTTTTTAGGAAATAGTGCACTCAAAAATTATTTCTGCTGCTTGTTCAAACTACTTGTTTAAAATGAGCTGAAACAACACAATTCTTGCAATTTCTTTGGCCATTTTTTATGTTCAGTACATTTAAATATGTGTTGGTCCAACTACCTGGTTAGGGGATTTGTAGTTCCCAGTTTGCTTTGTGTGGAATTGAATTAAGAGAGGAAAAATGCTGACAATAAAAGTAATCTTAGGTGTTTAAAGTTTTTAGTAAGAGTGTTAGAAACTTGTTAGAGTTTAATCTTCACTTCAGTTTGAAGGTTTAGAAGATTTTCATCTAATGCTTTGAGTTTTGAGATTCCCACCTTGCAGAAGCACCTATGCTTTAGCAAAAAAAATAGCTAAAATTCAGTTTGTTGCTTTGCTCAGTGAGCAACAACTGTCCTAAAATTAGTTCTGAGATCAGTCTCAAACAACTGTATACTCCTGAAATATGCTTAAAATGGCTCTTTTAATTAATTACTTCAGATGAAACTAGGATAAGGTAAGAGACTTTGAAATATATATATATATACATGATTTTTTCAGACCTTTGAGTTTAAGTTACATAAAAATACAAATGTATTTTAACTTTTATTAGATAAACCATGTTGGACCAACTCTATTGCATTTGATTGTGTAAATATTTGTAAGTTTTCTTAGTTTGTGCTAAACCAATTTATTGGATGGAAATCCTGTCCTCAATAAAAGTGAGTTCAACCAATGAGTTATTTTTTGAGTGTACTTAATGTATCAATAACTGTATGAGTAAGTTTCACTGAGAATCAATCATTCAACAGATTCATTTAAATGATTCTTTTGAAATCATGTTCTGCATGGGACATGATCACACCTGTTTTATTTGTTGAAGTTAAAGACATATTGTAGTTCACCCAAAAAAGAAAATTTACTCACCGGTTACTCACACTCAAGTGGTTATTAACGTTTAGAATTTTTATTTCTTTTATTGAACACTAAGGGAAATATTCTGAACAATGTTGGAAACCAACCACTGACATCCAAAGGAACTAAATGTCAAAAAGACTACATAATTAGACAATTATAATTTTGGGGTGAACAGAACAAAAAACAGACGAAGCAATGGACATTACCATGCTTAATGTTCTTCAGTAGGGCTGTGCGATTAATCGAAAATGCAATCGTGATTTGAAATGCTGTGTTTAGCTAATCACAAGAGGCTGCAATATCAAATATATAAGTGTCATTTCATTTCCCCAGAACAAATGTCAATTGAAGTATTGCTAGTGACACTCAGTCTAGTAGCAAGCAACAGCAAAGTTCAATTTCAGAGTTGCTTCAGCCATGTCAGTTTGCTGAGTGTTCTGTATTTTTATAATAATTTTTTATTGTTTTTATAATAAGCTACACTATCTCCCTAGTTTGAGATCAACATGTTTGCAGAAATGTAAGGTCATTTTATTTGTGTTTACTGTTTGCTGTAGAGAAAAATGTGTGTTTCTTTTCTGGATATTTAAAAACAAATTTGAATAAATGTTTACCTTAAGTAAGTTAATATCTTTTCAGTTTCTTTTTTAACACTCACTGCATCTTAGCAGAAAGAAGCTACGATACGGATTATTGAGCTGAAGCTTGACTACAAAATTAAATCGCAAATCAAATCGAATTCACTATATCTGTCAAAAAAATAAACGCAATTAGATATTTTCGCAAAGTTCCTCAATGCCAGTGATAGACAGTGTACAGCATGTGACAAGCAAAATGCTAAGTCATGGAAACACTTCATCCTTTTATCTGTCAGAGTTTCCAAAAGGGTCACGCACATGTTAACCCATTTAATTACTAGTAACCTTATTGGCACAGCAGCGTTTAGCAGGTATCAACCGGGATATCCTGCTAGAGCTTGAGCTTTGTTAAACACTTACACAGCAAGGTCAGCTGGAGCTTCAGATCTCAATATCAGGGTAGAAGAGCTTAACCCATTTTTTTAAACAGACAATTCTTATTATATCACCTGAGAAAAAGAGGTGTTTTGTTTGTTTGTGTGTTAACTGTGATCTTATAGCACTCTCTGCAGCTCTGGCAGTCTGTCCTCGTTCGCAGCGATTTTGAAGTCTAGACTGAAAGAAAGAGACTTGTTGTAAGCATTCGTGTTTTGGGACAGAGACCTCAGCGGTGGGAAATAGTGCCACTGGTGTGTTATTTTTCTGTTAACTGACAGTCTCCATTTGTGTACAGAGTTTTAGATGTCTCTTTATTGGTATTATCAACCGAAATCTTTTTAGAATAGATATGAGTATGTTATATGAATAGGTGACACGGTGGCTCAGTGGTTAACACTGTTGCCTCACAGCAAGAATGGGGCTGTTTCGAGACCCGGCTAGGTCAGTTGGCATTTCTGTGTGGAGTTTGCATGTTCTCCCTTTTGGCATGGGTTTCCCCCACAGTCCAAAGACATGTGCAATAGGTGAATTAAATAAGCTAAATTGGCCATGGTGTATGTGTGTGAATGCAAGTGTGTATGGGAGTTTCCAGTGCTAATTTGTGGCTGGAAGGGCATCCGCTGTGTAAAACATATGCTGTATTAGTTGACGATTCATTCCGCTGTGGTGACCCCTGATTAATAAATCAATTTAAATGGAAAATGGGAAATGAATCCAAAAGGAAATTTTTCAAAAGGAAAATGAATGAGTAAATGTCATCTTACCTTATATTAAGGATGTGTACTTTTGGCACAGCAATATGAATGTGTAACATCTAGGCCAGTGTTTCCCAACCCTGTTCCTGAAGTCACACCTGCAGTACACATTTTCAACCTCTTCCGAATCAGACACACCTGAATTAACTCATCAGAACATTTGAAGAGACTCCAAAACCTGAAATGAATGGGTCAGATGAGGGGTACATTCAAAATGTCGTTGGCATCAAAAGCCTAGTGGTTAGTGCGTCGACACATAGCACCAAGGTGTTCACGGTGACCTGAGTTTGATTCCCGGCTCAAGGTCCTTTGGCAATCCTTCCCCTATCTCTGCTCCCCACACTTTCCTGTCTGTAAAATCTCCACTGTCCTATCCTAATAAGGGTGAAAACAAACAAAAAATATATATATAGATAAATATCTACTGTTGGTGTGCCTCCAAGAACATGGTTGGGAAACACTGATATAGGCATACTGTGCATATGCCATTGTGTTCCATTAACCAGGATGTGGTCAATCTGGCACATTTCTTTGATTAGTCTCTTCTCAGTCTTGTAGGCTGAGTTATGCCAGCATCTTAAATATTGGCCTTTTCATTGTAAACATTAAGGTAGAAACTAACATATAAACATTAGCGATGCTAATCGTGCTGTACTATTTGTTCAGTGTTTTTGAATATTTCAAGCTCACTTAAGAGCTTGGCTAGTGTGTTGCTCCAGTCACGACTTCTGCTAACAGTTGTGATTAATACATTTTCTCATACAGCACATACAGTTGAAGTCAGATTTATTAGCCCCCCTGGATTCCAGTATTAGCCCCACTGTTTATTTTTTTCCCCCAATTTCTGTTTAGTGGAGAGAAGATTTTTTCAACACATTTCTGAACATAATAGTTTTAATAACTCATTTCTAATAACTGATTTCTTTTATCTTTGCCATGATGACAGTGAATAATATTTGACTTGATATTTTTCAAGATACTTCTATACAGCTTAAAGTGACATTTAAAGGCTTAACTAGGTTAATTAGGTTAACTAGGCAGGTTAGAGTAGTTAGGCAAGTTATTGTATAACGATGGTTTGTTCTGTAAACTATCGAAAAAAATATATAGCTTCAATGGGCTAATAATTTTGACCTTAAAATGTTTTTTAAAAAATTATAAACGGCTTTTATTTTAGCTGAAATAAAACAAATAAGACTTACTCCAGAAGAAAAAATATTATCAGACATACTGTGAAAAATTCCTTGCTCTGTTAAATATAATTTGGGAAATATTTAAAAGAGAAAAAAAATTTAAAGGGGGGCTAATAATTCTGACTTCAACTGTATACAGACTTAACAATTCTGCAATCACCTAAATCCATTCCTAGTTTTATTTTTGTTTTCATCAAAAATAAATGTCACTATTATTATTTACTATGGCGTAATTTCAGGTTTTTCTTGTTATAGTTATAATTTGAACTTTTGACAATAGGGCGGCACGGTGGTTCAGTCATAAGAACTATCACCTCTCAGCAAGAAGGCCGCTGGTTCGAGTCGTGTTTGCGTGGGTTTCCTCAGGGTGCTCCAGTTTCACCCACAGTCCAAAGACATGCGGTATAGGTGATTTGAATAAGCTTCTCTGGCCGTAGTGTATGAGTGTGTGTGTGAATGAGTGTATATATTTCCCAGTACTGGGTTGCGGCTGGAAGGGCATCTGCTGCGTAAAACATATGCCGAAATATTTGGTGGTTCATTCTGCTGTGGTGACCTCTGAAATAGAGACTAAGCCGAAGGAAAATTAATGATTGAATGAATTCTGGCCATGTTAGAGAGTCAACATTTTGCCTCATTTTACTTATAAATGTGAGTTGTATTATTAAAAAAATCTATTTTCTTTTTTTTATGTCATAAACCTATGGGTAAAAAAAAATTATCACTTTAATTTAATGAAAGTTGTGAGAGTAATGCAGTAGTACTGTATGTTTGAATAAATACACATTTGAGAGGAAAGGCTATTTAAAAATGTGTTAATTGTGTTTTTGTTTGTTTGTTTGTTTGTTTGTTTGACAAAATTGTTCTTGGTAGAGTTGCGGTGACCTGTTGCATCTACTGGTTTTCAGTGTAATAGTTTGTCCAAAAATGAAATTTGACTCACCCTTAAGTGCTCAAAATTCTTTATAATTTTTTTTTTCTGCTGAATACTAAAGAAGATATTTTGAAGAATGCAGCGATGGGCAGTATTTATGATACATGCTTTTCAAATACGCATTTCAAATGCTAAATAGTATTTTGTAATTTGTATTTTTTGGGGTTTATGAAAATGGCTTACTATTTTGTATCAAAATACTTTAGTGTCTTGTATTTTTGTATTTTAAAATACTGTAAAATACTTAAGAAGTCTACATGATGACATCATAAAAATGCAGCCTCAGATTGATGCTTTCTCAGTTATTTGCCAAGGCTTGAGATCTGAACAGAAAATTTATAAAGAAGGTGTCAGTGATTGGAGTTTGGGTGGAAATTATGCAATACACATAAAGAAAATAACAGACAAATGCCAACAAAAGTCAACAATCATTGAAAATAGTATACCGCACAAGGCCATAATGGCAGTTTAGTGTACAATTTGACATCAGCATCTTTGCTTAAGAAATGAGATGGAATAAAATATCAATCCTCAAGAACAGGATGTGGAGCCTTCAGCACATAATGAGAACAATAAGTTTTGTTTTTTCAGGTCGGTCAGGTTTGCATTTCTCTTTAGTATGCAGATTGCCTCACATTTTATGTTTGTGGCTCTGTTATGTTTGTGGCTGAATCTGTATATACTGTACATGTTTGTTGTATTGTGTTATATATATATATATATATATATATATTAATAAAGGGACTGGGGCTTCCGATTAGCTCTATGCTATATGCCCTATGTAGACATATATATATAACAATGTCAAGTGTCCCTGTAAAATAAACAAGCAAATATAATACAATATAAGAGATATACAGTAGTACTACATTCCAATTCAGTATCTGCATTACATGGTTTCCAGTGATTAAAGAGATCATCTGCAAGATAGGACTTTCTGTATAAAATTTGTACAAAAGCTACGCTAAAATGAAAGAGAAAGTCAGTTTAATGGTGAAGAGATTGATCAAATATACCTATTGATGGAAGGTTCGCAAAGAAATGTCATGCTCTCTTGTCAAAGTATTTTGTAGTATTTTCAAAATACAAAGTACAGTATTTTATTTTAGTACATTTGTGGCTGCTGTGTTTTGTAGTTTATTTTGATACACGTAAAACTGAAGTATCTACTGTATTGCCCATCCCTGGAAGAACTGGCATTCGTTGTAGGAAAAATAAAAATAATAGGGAAGTCAATGACTATTGGTTTGTTTGTTTGTTTGTTTGTTTGTTTGTTTGTTTGTCTGTTTGTTTGTTTGTTTGTTTGTTTGTTTGTTTATTCTTGTTAGGCCTCTCACTTTTAGTCAGTTGTTGCATCCATTGGTTGTCAATAGGATATTTCTTCAGAAAATGAAAATGTACTCACCCTCAAATAGTCCCAAAGCTTTATGAATTTCTTCTTTTTTTGTTGCTGTTGAACATATAAAGAAGATATGTTGAAGAATTTAGTAGAACTGATAACAAAATAATAATAATATGGAAGTCAAGGGCAACTGCTTTGGTTTGAACATACTTCAAAATATATTATTTTGCATTAAATAGAAAAAAGAAACTCAAACAGGTTTGGATCGTTTTCATTTTGTGTGAAGTCTGCCTTTATTTTTGAGTAGCTTTTTTGTATTTGGTTTGTTATCTTTCTAATAATATTTCAGTCTTTCATTTGTGTTAGCATTGTACACAATGAATATTTGGATTATTGCCTGTTTTGATTGTAATGGAGCAGTGTTAGAGTTATCAATGCAGTACTGTAGTTCATAGTTATTTGTATGGTGTGGGATACTACAGTACATGCATGTCCTCTGTTCTTCTGCTGGTTCTCCGCTGTATGAGAGAATGAATGCAGATGGTGGTCTCATCTGGTAGAACCTCTGCCAGCAAAACTCCCCCTCTCCTTCACTAAATACCAGCCTACGTCAACCGGCGGAGCTTAACTCAGGAAGGGGCTTCTCCAGAATACCATCATTTTGAGAGCTGGGGTATTATCCACCACCTGATGGCCATGCATGGGATTTTGTGATGGATGAGTAGTTAAGAATAGCAGCAGTCTATTCTTCTTGTCTGTGAGCTGGCAGAATACAGTTTCAAACTGATTTCACTGTTCCGCAAATAAAACTAAAGACAAGGCAAATAATACACCGAATTCAGTGTGAAAATTTGAAGGTGAAAAGCTTGTTTAAGGGCACTTATTTTACCCCTTTTTCAAGATTTAAGATTAGTCTTTTGTGTCTCCAGAATTTATCTGTAAAGTTTCAGCTCAAAACACCCATCAGATTATTTATTATAGCTTTCAGAATGTTGGAATTTTCTGCTCTGAATACAATGTAGCTGTTTTTGTTGCCTGTGCCTTTAATGCTAGTTCTCCCCACCCATCGTTCCCATGTGCCTGTCAGAGTGTGCCTCAATCTCTGCCTCATCTGCGTCAGATAAACAGCACAGTAACAGACACGAAAGAAACAGATCTCATGTAACGTTTGTGAGAAATAGTACAGTAGGAATTTCCCCACTGATTATTTGATGTGTTTGTTGTGGGGTTAATTCAAGCCTTTCTGCAACGATGAGTCACACACAATGTCATTACAAAGTTCACGCATACACACAGTGCGCTCGTTTAACTTTGCACTGTTTTTGCATGGCAAACTGACAGGATACATGTTAATATCTGCTGTGTGGATATCCGTTATGTTAGTGTACAAAATAAACCTGATTTAACATCCACAAACCGAGATTGAAGCATCTTCATTTCTAATTGTGCTGACATGTGGCTGTGGTGATATAGTAAAGATGGTAAAATCTCTGTAATTCATTACAAACATGCACTGTTTTCGAAACGTTCTAAATTTGTAAAACTCATTCTTGCTTGATGATCACAGCGAGCTGAACAGATCTTTTAATCCCAGTTGCTTTGCGCACATCCTGTCTTGTTGATATAATTATACACGTTATACGGAGTTATGTTAAAATGCTGCTGTCAATCGATTAGGTGGGCAGAGAGACCGCACTCTTACATCATATTGCGGTGGGCCTCAAAGGGGTAGGGGTTTGGCTCCTATATTATTGTCAGGAAATTTAAAACAAGATACATTTGGTCTTTTATATCACCCCAATATGTGTTATGAAGCGGACAGGAGACAGAGGTAAGGAAACGTTAGGGTGTTTATTGAATGACAACAAGGAGCGCATGAAGGATAGCCAGGAGGATCAGGAATGATGTTGGGGTCTTTTCCTCCGTGGCTGGGCAACAGGAATACACGAGGATGGACAGCACACACCAGATACAGCTGACAGAGGATGACACAGACTTGGAAGGACTGGAAGACAGGACGATTCGGGAGGACCAGGAAGACTAGGAGGAATACAAAGAGAACAGGTAAGTAAATCGTTTGTTTAGCTGAGGATGACTACGCTGAGTGGTCGCTCAGTTGTCCGCTTTCGTCGAGACGAGCCCGGACAATGAGCGACTGGAGTGCTGTGCTTTTATCTGGTGCTCGTGAATGTGATGCAGCTGTGTGCTCATTAGAAGTCAGGTGATGGTGATCTTCGTGAGTGGGGTTCGTGAGAGCCTGACCAATCCATGACAGTACCCCCCTCCCCAGGGCCCGCTCCTGAGGGCCGACACCTCCGACGCCGTGGTGGTCTCCCTCTGCCTCTAGGCGCTGGGAACTCAGGGTGGCTCTCATGAAACTCCACCATGAGACTAGGATCGAGAATATCAGCTCTGGGAACCCATGTCCTTTCTTCGGGGCCGTACCCTTCCCAGTCCACCAGGTACTCCAACTGGCCACCACGACGTCGGGAACGCAAGATCTCCTTCACTGCGTAGACGGCTCCTTCTTCTAGGAGCAGTGGAGGAGGGGGTTCCTCTTCGTGGTCAGGCTCTGTGGAGGGAAGAACAGGATCGTGATAGGGTTTCAGGAGTGATACGTGGAATACCAAATGACCTGAAGACTTGATTAAAGATATTGTCGGCTGTTTCAAAGGCTGTGGGAAGACCTTTCAGAGGGATTAGTTTGACAAACTTTGAGAATCTATCTACTATGACTAGAATACAGGTATTACCTTCTGACGAAGGGAGATCAGTGATAAAGTCCACTCCTAGGTGTGACCAGGGACGGTTCGGAATCGGCAAGGGATGGAGCTTTCCAGCGGGTAGATGACGTGGGCTCTTGGATTGGGCACAGTCCTTACAGCCCTGAACATATTGCCTCACATCCCTTGCCATGTTTGGCCACCAGAATCGTTGGGATACTAGCGAGAGAGTATTGTTGATCCCTGGATGTCCAGTGCCTAGCGAGGTATGTAAGGAGTGGATCAGATCTACCCGGTGTTCAGGTGGTATGAACTGCCGATGAGGAGGGCATCCCGGCGGAGCAGGGACTTCCGGAGTGGCAACGACTGGAGGAGCGTTCCAGGTGATCGGACAAATGGAGATGTGTTCGGGAAGAATCTTCGTTGGGAGTTCTTCATGATCGTGATGCTCGTGTAAACGAGAGAGAGCGTCTGCTCTTAGATTCTTGGGTCCTGGACGATAGGAAATGGAGAAATCAAAACGTGAGAAGAAAAGTGACCATCTGGCTTGACGTGGACATAGTCTCTTGGCCTCTTTGATATATTGGAGGTTTTTGTGATCTGTGATCACCTGGAACGGATGTTTGGCTCCCTCCAACCAGTGACGCCACTCCTCCAAGGCTAGCTTGATTGCTAGCAGCTCCCTGTCTCCTATGCTGTAATTCTGCTCCGCCGGGCTCAACTTCCGAGAGAAATAGGCACAGGGATGCAGTCGGGGCGGTGTATCATGATGTTGAGATAATACTGCCCCGACGCCGGTGGTGGATGCGTCCACTTCCACCACGAAAGGAAGATTTGGGTCAGGATGAGTCAGGAGTGGGGCCCTTGTGAACTCCTTCTTAAGAAGGCGGAAGGCTGCGGCTGCTTCTTTGGTCCACTCCAGTCCTTTGGGTTTACCCTTGAGGAGATTAGTGAGAGGTGATGTAATCCTGCTGTAGTCCTTGATAAACCGTCTATAAAAGTTAGCAAACCCAAGAAACCTCTGGAGCTCCTTAATGGAAGTGGGTTCTGACCAGGATAGAACAGCCTCAATTTTCTTCCCATCCATACGTATACCGGTTTGATCAATGATGTATCCCAAGAAATGAATCGACTTCTGGTGGAATGAGCATTTCTCCGCTTTGAGGTAGAGGTGATGTTCTCTCAATGTGTGTAGGACCTCCGCAACGTGTTGGCGATGTTCGGCCTCACTCCGGGAGTAAATGAGGATGTCATCTATGTACACTATTACAAAGTGGTGAAGAAACTCCCGGAGGACTTCATGAATGAAGTTTTGGAATACGGAGGGGGCGTTGACCAGACCGTAAGGCATGACCTCATATTCATAGTGGCCAGTAGGGGTCACGAATGCTGTCTTCCATTGGTCCCCCTCACGTATTCTTATCAGATTATACGCGCTGCGGAGGTCCAATTTAGTGAAGACTTTAGCTTCTCGGAGCTGTTCCAAAGCGGCTGGTACCAGAGGAAGGGGATATCGGTATTTTACTGTACCGTTATTTAGGACCCTGTAGTCGATGCATGGACGCAGCCCTCCGTCCTTCTTGGCCACAAAGAAGAAGCTTGAGGCGGCTGGTGATTTTGAGTGACGTATGTACCCCTGACTCAGAGCCTCCCTTATGTAATCTTCCATTGCCTGATTCTCTGGAAGCGAGAGCGGGTAGATCCTACCTCTTGGCAACTGGGCATCTGGAACTAGGTCGATCGCGCAGTCCCATGGCCGATGCGGCGGTAGCTGGGAAGCTCTCTTGGGACAGAAGACATCATGAAAGGAGCTGTACTCCTTAGGAATGTGGATAGACTGCTTCTCAGGAGGGCTCTCGACCGATGTTGCAAACAAAGAAATGGGGTTCCGACCTTGAAGAGGGAGATTTGGAAAACAGGTAGGTGTACATCCAGATCCCCATTTCTTTATCTCTCCTGTGCCCCAAGAGATGATGGGATCGTGCTTCACCAGCCACGGGCGCCCTAGAATGATGTCCATATTTGCACCCTCCAGAACCAGAAATTGAATCCTCTCTTGATGTAACAGCCCCACTTGAAGAAGGATGTCTTCGCATTGTCGATGGATACGGGTCGAAGATCGAGTGCACTGGGTTATCGGTTGTATCTGGTATATATGCGAGGACGCCTCAGTACGGAGGTGGAGTTGACGACAGAGGGATTGGGAGATGAAGTTCCCTGCTGACCCGGAGTCGATGAGGGCTGTGACAAGGAGAGAAATAGAGGCAGTAGTTATTTGTACGGTGGTAGTAAGTGGTTTACATTGTTCAATATTCGTACTGAATACACTCACTGAAGTCCGAATGGGACGAAGGGGACACTCCATACGGGTGTGTCCACTGACACCGCAGTATAGACACAGACCCCGGGTCAGCCTCCTCTGTCGTTCCGCTGATGTCAGTCTTCCAGACTCTATTATCATGGGTTCTGGTTCTGGAGAGGCTGTTGACTCAGGCGATTGGAGGAGTGCAGACGAGGGGGTGATGGTGTCCTGTTGATAGGAACGGAGACGATCGGAACATCGGAGAGAATGTTGGATGAATCTCTCCAGACCCATTGTATCATCTAATGTGGCCAGCTGGATTCGGAGAGTGGGTTCCAAGCCGAGCCGGTACGTGGTCAACAACGATCTCTCATTCCATCCACTTGCAGCTGCTAGAGTGCGAAACCGGAGAGCATATTCCTGTGTAGATAGAGTACCTTGCTTTAGATGATACAGCTGCTCTCCAGCGGCTACTTCCCCATCAGAACGTCCAAACACCTCTTTGAAATACTCCGTGAAGGTAGTGATGGAATTCATGACCGGCCCGGCTTGGTTCCAGATCGTCTCAGCCCATTTAAGTGCAGGTCCAGAGAGTAGTGATACGATGTAGGCGATCTTTGACTTATCTGTGGGATATAGAGAAGGTTGCATTTCGAATATGAGGGAACATTGTAACAGAAAACCATTGCACTCCCCCGCTCCGCCTGAGTAGGGCGCTGGTCGGGCCATGGGACTGGAAGGAAGGGCCGAAGAAGAAACTGTGGAGGCGGAAGTGCTCGGTGCTGGTGGTGCGTTGGAAAGTGGAGCTGGTGGCTGTAGAATCCGCTTCAACTGGTCCACCAGCTCTTGAAAGTGATCGAGGGTGCTCATGTTGTCGTCGTTAAAGGTCCGGGCTTCTGTTATGAAGCGGACAGGAGACAGAGGTAAGGAAACGTTAGGGTGTTTATTGAATGACAACAAGGAGCGCATGAAGGATAGCCAGGAGGATCAGGAATGATGTTGGGGTCTTTTCCTCCGTGGCTGGGCAACAGGAATACACGAGGATGGACAGCACACACCAGATACAGCTGACAGAGGATGACACAGACTTGGAAGGACTGGAAGACAGGACGATTCGGGAGGACCAGGAAGACTAGGAGGAATACAAAGAGAACAGGTAAGTAAATCGTTTGTTTAGCTGAGGATGACTACGCTGAGTGGTCGCTCAGTTGTCCGCTTTCGTCGAGACGAGCCCGGACAATGAGCGACTGGAGTGCTGTGCTTTTATCTGGTGCTCGTGAATGTGATGCAGCTGTGTGCTCATTAGAAGTCAGGTGATGGTGATCTTCGTGAGTGGGGTTCGTGAGAGCCTGACCAATCCATGACAATATGACTGTGGACACTCTATACCTACACATAGTTCTGTCCAAACAGCTTCCAAAAGATGATTTTCATCATAGGTGCCCTTTAAATCTTTGTTTTCGTTACTGCTTTGAAAAATAATGTGTTCGTCAGTTCAATCAATGCTAAAACAAGTGTTTTGTTTTGATTTGCCATATGCAGAGGATGTCAAAAACACATCAGATCTGATTGCTTTTGTATTGTAAATGCTGCTGTAGTCAAAGGCTCTTCTTAATGTGATTGTTATGAGACATGTTGTGGGAAAGCAGATTCATATTTCACTATAATGTGCTCAAAAACATAGATAACAATCAAAATCATAGATGCTATCCATGTTTTTATGTTTGCTTTCTTGCTCGCTTGTAAGCAGCATACAAATAGTGTGTTTATTCTATAGCACTTCTGTGTTGCAATGAGCACTACCACAAATATGATGTAGAACACCAAATAAGATTGAAGGGTCTTGAAGAAAACAAATGTGGTAATTTTTCCAGTCCTTAATGCTGATTGGTCAACAAAAGCATTTTACGATACAGCACAGCTACAGTTTGAATGCTTCACCCAATCATGGTTCTTTTGTACTGTGCCACACATTTAATAACATATAAAATCATTTGAATGCCACAACTCTTCCATATATTATTATCTTTCAGTAAAATTAACTATAAATAAATTAATAATATGGGGATGTCACAGAGGCACAGTGGGTAGCACAATCGCCTCACAGCAAGAAGATTGCTGGTTCGAGCCTTGGCTGGGTCAGTTGGCATTTCTGTGTGGAGTTTGCGTGCTCTCCTACGTGTTGGTGTGGGTTTCCTCCTGGAGCTCTGGTTTCCCCCACAAGTCCAAACACATGCAGTATAGGTGAATTGGGTAAGCTAAATTGACCACAGTGTATTTGTGTGGATGAGTGTGTATGGATGTTTCCCAGTGATGGGTTGCAGCTGGAAGGGCATCCGCTGCATAAAACATATGCTGGATAAGTTGCCAGTAGACTTGGGCGGTATCCAAATTTTGATACTGTCAAACCTCCTCCCTATTTTACCTCGATATACAGTATTACCGTGTAATATAAAAAAAATTATGATGTAAGGCTCACACAGCGTCACCTGTTGGCTTGTGCCTAAACCATTCAGAAACTGGATACCGTATATGCAACCTTAGGTTCACGGTCACCTGTTTTTTGCACAATTTGCAAATTGTCTTGTTTGTATTAGAGATCTGCATGGGAGTAACAATTTTTTTTTTTGGGGGGGGGTTGGGTAGTGTTATTATGTGTTCACAAACAGAAGAGCAAAACCAAAAACCACCCAGCTAGATGATACAGAGTCCAGACAGCCTATAACAAGCTGTCAGTATAAACACACACACACATAGACACACAGCACCACACTCTCTCTTTCATTCACACACATACACACATACAGCGCCAAACAAGCGACACACAGCATCACGCTCTCTCTCATTCAAACACACACACATGCATGCTCGCTCGGGAGCGATATGGCCGCCTGCTCCCGTTCAAATTACACAAGAGTTACCGACCACTCCCACGCTTTGTTCGGAAATTTATTACCACACGGCAAGAAATCTGGTCGGGTCCCACAGAACAGCAGTGGGAATGCAGACCTCTATTTCGTATTTACAATGTTTCCCTTCACGTTCGGTCGAAACCCAAAATACTGCATAGGTTGTGTTCTTTTTCGAGACCAGGTCACTTGGTGCTCGACTCGCCATCTTACCTCACCTCTCTCTCTCCTCCACACTGTCCCATGATGACAATCATGCATATGCATTTTTAGGCATTAAATAAATAATATTTAATACTTGTCTCCTATATAAGTGCATTGTTTTTTTATGACAGTATAACGGTATTGAAACTGATACCGTTACTATTTTTAGATCCCGCGGTATTCCATATTACCGTATTACCGCCCAAGCCTAGTTGCCAGTTCATTCTGTTGTGACGACCCCTGATTAATAAAGGGACAAAGCCGAAAAGAGAATGAATGAATAAAATTCATGATCTTAATACTGTGCAGTATATAGGTGTTTACATGTATACAAAGTCAAACAGTATGTATAATCTCATTTAAGTGTACACTGTAAAGTTTAATGACACAATACGCCCACATACTGTAGCACTTACATCCTCTTGCATGTAATTATATATTAATGCAGTGCATTATCACTGCAGTTTATTGAAACAATAGAAACAGATGAGTGCAGTCCAGGTGTTTGCTCTCATAACTACACACTCAGCGCTTAAATGTCTAATAGACAGATCATTAACATCTCTGTCTCTGTGTAGCATGTTTGTTTGTTTACTGTATATGGAGTCCTTGAAGATATAGAAGCAGTTCCTAAGCTGCAAATGAACATACACTGGAGAGTCTTCAGCTCCTGACTCATCAAGTCTCCCACAGGAATAAATAGTGAATAGACCTTAATGAAGTTCTCCGCTCATTGAGCTGTCTGTCAGCTCCCTCTTTCTTTCTCAACCATTACACCCCAGGATCTCTCAGCTTATACACAATATATATCTGACGTCTGTGAACGTGACTCAGTGCCTGTGAGTCATTCTAAGAGCAGGGAAAAAAAGAGGACCAGAGAAAGTTGTGGTTTAAAGTTGCATTGAGATGTTAAAAAGGCTTAAACAGAAGCTGGAGGCAGTGTTGGGGGCCGTTTAGGTCAGTTGACTTTTAAAGCGGTCTCTGGAGAGGTTTGTCGCACCTATTTAGGCACCCATGTTAATAAGTTTACAGCATTCGCACTTGGAAGTTTTGCAGATGTGATGATGAAAGTGGAGTTTGAGATCATTTTGGCTTGAGAACCAAGCAGAAAACACATTGAAAATACACAATGAACTTTGGCTGAAAAAAATGGGCTTCTTTAAATGTAATCCCAATTGTAAAGCCCCTGTTTATATTCACACAATTCAGTTTGACTGGTGTTCTATATAGCGTTGTTTTTCTCATTCGCATCATTTAAAGAGGGAAATGAAGCACTCAGTCAAGTTTACATTATTTTGTACATTGGATTCCACTTTAATGAAAACATATTAAACAAATTCGTTTAATGTAAGCATTTAGAAGAAAACTGCATGTTTTACTATAGCTTTTAGACCTAGGGCACTGCCATCTTGGAATGTCGCTGGGTCTGACATCACGGGTTGATTCCGTTTCCTCAGCTGATCAGATACAGTGAGAGGAAAGGACTAAACTCAGAGACTGTAAAGCCTAATTTAACCCAATGCATGAAGCTGTGGACGTGGAGCTGGTGCAAATACAAGCATCAGATGTGTGTCTAATATAAAAATATCTATATTTATTCTATTTTTATTTTTTTCCCTTTTAATTGCCGATCATTTTACGTGCTTTGGTCCACTCTCTGTATTATGCTGCCTGACTGCCTGTATGGGTTTCTATCATGGTAGTAACGAACTGAACAAAGAGACTGGACAGCCTTTTAACCCAATGCATGAAGTGCATTGCAGAGCTGGTGCAAATACAACAAATACAAGCATTTAAGTTGTGTATTTTTCTTTTTGCTAATAGCTTTCGTTTGATGCGATGTAGTCCACTCTCTCACGCTGCTCCAGCACTGCCTGACGAGGGGATTTATATTCAGACTGATGCAATGATTAAAATGATACATGACTTCACGCATTACTAAGCCATGTCTGTGTAGATTATGTCAAGACATATTCCCTTTTCAAGTCGATCAACTTAAGTCTATCTCTCAACATGTATGAAGGATGTAAAACCTGCCATGTGAAAAACTGCACTGATCCTAGTTTGGTTTGAACACCAAAAGCGGTGAGGGCTGTAGTACTGAAAAGTGAAAGTACCCGCCCCCGTTACGTCCGCACCGGACCTGGTTGAAACCTATACAGGCAGTCAGGCAGCGTAATACTGAGAGTGGTGCAAAGCACATCAAATGATCAGCAATTAAAAGGGAAAAAAAATAAAAATAGAATAAATATAGATATTTCTATATTAGACACACATCTGATGTTTGTATTTGCACCAGCTCCACGTCCACAACTTAATGCATTGGGTTAAATTAGGAGTTACAGTCTACGTGTTCAGTCCTTTACTTTCACTGTATCTGTTCAGCTGAGGGAACGGAACAAACCCCGTGACATCAGACACAGCGATCTTCCAAGCGGGCAGCGCCCTAGGTCTAAAAGCTATAGTAAAACATGCTGTTTTCTTCTAAATGCTTACATTAAACGAGTTTGAAATATACATTTCCGTTAAAGTGGAACAAAAAAATGTAAACTTGACTAAGTGCTTATTCCCCCATAAGTTTATTATTAAGTTTAACACTTTCTATGGCTGTATGAATAATCATTGTGATGATTTCTGCTTCTATCCATTAATTCATCACAATCATCTGCTAATTTGGCAATAACTGTATTGAAAGCACATACCAGTATGTTGCATGCCAGTTTGTGTTCCTTCACAAGTGTCATGATAGCCAGCAATCCAGGCTTGCAGATCGCTGGTAAACATGCACCATCACCCAGACTACAATTCTGTTACCTTTTGAACTACAATTCCTGTCTTGCACCTCACTTGCACACCTGTTCCAGTTCACCGATGATTACACACACAGCTGGGAGCTGCTCAAAGACTAATTACCTTGACTATTTATACAGCTCACATTCCTACACACTTTGCTAAAGCTGTGGTCACACTAGAGTTTGTGCTTGCGAAATTCTGTCATACGGCGATGGGCGGGATTGAACAAGATGATTAGACATAAAAAAAAAGTGAGCGATTGCTCCATATTTTACATTTCTGTACACTGAGGTTATGTTTTGATCTTCGATTGGTCTCACGCAGCCACGTAATGTGATTTCACAGGTCAGAGTTCATCAAGCTTGAAATTAACGCAGCAAACTTGTGTTTCCAGACTGCCACAGTCACATGCATTTGAACAGAAGTCTATGAGGCAGAAAGTTTAATGATCGCGGCTTGAGTCATGATGGTTAATCCCTGTAACTTTAAGAAGTGTTTCCTGTGTTTAGTCTTTCCATGTTCCATGTTTCCATGTGACCCTTGCCTTGTCTCATTGTTTTCCGCCTGTATTGACCTTGCCTGTGACCTCGACTATGCTTCTGGATTGCTCTAATACTTCTGTTTATTCCCGTTGACCATTGCTTGTTTGACTATTCTAAATAATATGGATTCTAGATAAGGTACAGCTGCGGTTATGCTGGGTCCGCACGTCAGTATACTATCATTTTTGTGATACTTTATAACAATAATTAATATTTTTACAGTACCGTGACGGTTGGGTGTAGGGTTGGGGTAGGGGCAGACGTCAAAACAATACAATTTATTGGGTAATTTAATGAATAACATTAATAATACTTGGTACAACTACTGTTTTTACACTCATGTGATGGTTGGGTTTAGGGTTGGGGTAGGGGTAGACGTTGAAATACAATAATGAAATACAATAAATGGGAAATTTAATAAATAATATAAATAATTCTCGTCAACTTCCAGCTGCAACCACAACTGATCTAGCAACCAACCGTGGATCCTCTCTCTGTTGTCAACCGAACTTGCTGGTTACAACTAGAGCACTAATACTGTTTGCTTAAATACATTTCTGAGCAACAAATCTCACTGACAAACTGTAATAAATAAAACAGGACTGTATTGTATGATTGTGGTTTCAAGACAAAATGAGTTTTGCAACAGCTGTGCTACAATACAAAATTGTTGTAGTTGTTGTTTTAGCTAAAATTGTTGACATAATGTGGATTTTCAGGATTTTTGTCCTGTGTGCAGGACTTTTTTATTTATTTTATTTTAATTTGTTATTTCATTTATTTCTGAAAGTTGTAGGCTGTAAAAAACTAAAATCATTCAGCTTTGTGAAATATAAACGTGCAGTCAATATGCCTAAAACTACATCATAGATCATTGAACAATTTGCACACCTTAGAATTTTCACCAGCCATTAATAATTAAAAATTCAACAGCCCCAGAGTATAATCTCATAGAAGACAACTATTTAAGAAAAACTAAATAAAAATGGTAAAGCAGTCAACTCTTTAAATAATGATTTGATAAACCAGGCCAGTAAGAGTCTTACAGACATTCAGAAAACATGAATGCCACAAATGTTCACCATAAATTCAGGTTAAATGATTAGTTGACCCAAAAATGAAAATTATTTTATTAATTTGTCACCCTCATTTGTTTCAATCTGCTAAAACAGATTCATTTATCATCTGAACACAAATTAGGATATTTTAGATGAAAGCTGAAAGCTCCCTAATCCTCCATAGACAGAAATGATTACCAGAAAGTGCAGAAAAGGAACCAAAAACATTGTCCAAACAGTCCTTGTGACTTCAGTAATTGAATTGTAATCATGCAAAGCTCCAAGAACAATTTTGTGAGCCAAAAAATGAACTTTGTTTACCTAAATCCTCTGCATCAGGTCAAGGTACGTGTTTAGTATGAATAATAAAATGCTTGCATGTTGTACTGCTTGTTCTAAGACAATACAGTGTACTGCCAATAGTAAACATGCACATTGATGATCTGACATTGGAGATATTGGCAAACATACACTGTTAAAAAATCCTGGTTGAAAATCCTGGAAATTTTTTAAGCTGAATCAAATTAACCTTATGAGTCCATTAAACCTATGTTTTGGTAAACTGACTTAAAACAGCTTGGGTAACTTATAAAATTAGGTTATAGCATGATTAACTTAGTTTATTAAGTTACAATAACTTAAAAACATATGCTGTCGGGACTAATTGTTCATATTTTTTTACAGTGTAGTATATTTAGTTTGTTTGTTTTTTGGTGCACAAAAGTGTTCATGGAGCCATGAATGATTACAGTTGAACCACCGAAGTCAAGTGGAATGTTTGGCCATGTTTTAGTTCCTTTTCTAGACCATTTCATGACCATTGCTGTACACTGTAAAAAAAATGCTGGGTTTCACACAATTTGTTTGGACAACGTGAAGAAGTTAACTTATTAGTTTTTACAAATGTAACTGGATTAAACAGAAAACAATTAATTTGTCCTAAAAACAACCTCAAGAACTGTGTTCTTTCAGCTCATTTTATATAAGTAGTTTGAACAATTACATTTTTTATTATTTTTATTAAAATTTAGGTGTGGTATGCTAAAGTTATGTAAGTTGATTGAACATAAACAATTAAGTTGTCCCAAAAACAACCTCAGGATGTGTGTTGTTTCAGCTCAATTTATATAAGTAGTTTGAACAAAGAGCAAACGTCATTTTTTGAGTGAGTATGGAGGATGAGGGAGCTCTCGGATTTCATTTGAAATACCTTAATTTGTGTTCTGAAAATCAACAAAGAATTGTCATTTTTGGGTGAACTAATCCTTTAATATCTCAGGAACAGAAGGGAAAGTAATCATAAAGGTCTGTACATTTAGTTCACATTTCTTTAATTAAACGTCTACGCTCCTGCTTGTCACATTTAAGCTGTCACATTTGTAGTATTTGACTAATAGGCAGGTGTTGCACATGCCAGCGTGTTGCTTCAGCTCTGACTGGTGGTCTCCATTTCTCCGCCCCCTGCGTGTGGCTCCTCCCCTAGGCTCTCTCTCTGCAGTGAACGTGTGTGGCATTTTGAGCACAGTCGTGGCAGCAGGTGGAGATGACATCATCTGCACTGCAGCAAGACTGCAGCACTGAGTCTGAACAAAGACATGTCAACGCTGCTGCTAACTGCTGCTGCCACACGGCCTCTCGCTCTGTCTCTCTCTGCATCTTTAGCCTCTAGGTAGCTTACTTGCCGTCTGTATCGCTCTATCTCTCTCTCTCTTTCTCTCTTTGACTTGGTCTGAATGAAGGTTTAACACTGAGTGCAGGCAGATTGATTCAGTAAGTCACAGTTTAAACAAACATAAAAAGACAAGTCCTCACACAATAGGGTTTATTAACGGGGGTTGTTAAGGCTTTGCGGCTGGGTTAAGAGATTTGAATCTTTCCCTGAAGTATTAAATGAATAGAATGAATGAATAGAGGAGGATTTTTACCCAGCAGTGCTTTAGCAAACATTAGCATACCTTAGCAATTTCCTCGCTACATGCTACACCCTCTCTAAATGGCTAGAGCACCCAACTAGAGCCCCCTAGAATCGTAATAGTGACTTTGGCAAATGTTGAACTGGATGTTTTGACTTTAAGTAAGCAATATCTAGCAGCTTCACAAAGCATCTTTGCAACTAGAGCTGGGCCGATAAACAATATTATATCGAATCGTGATATGTCGTATATTCTTACATCAATAAGAATGATAAGCTCTGGACTTTTACTCTATATTGATCTAAGAGCCAATCACACAGCAGAAATGTGCAACAATGGGAATCGAAAAGTGTGTTGATATTAGAGATGTACAGAATTTTTGGTCACTTCGGTTATTGTTGGGGTACTCTTTTAAATCTGGAAGCATTACCAACTTATATCGAAATGTATATCGTTATCGTTAAATATGGACAATAATTATTGATGTTGCATTTTTGCCATATCGCGGAGACCTACTTGCAACAACACAGTGAAGAATAAAATGTTCAACAAGTCGTGACAACATACTGTGTGTGATTGTTATTGAAAACGAGTTAATCTTGTTAATGTAAGTTGAAATGAAATGTCAAGGTTTAGTCATTTTATTTTTGTCATTTTTTATATTTCGAAATAGCATTTATTTATTTGTATTTCTGTTGTATTTTAACAATTTTAGTTATTTCAGCCAAGTCAGCATGTTTAATTTTGGATGTTTTGACTTTAAGTAATCAGTATCTAGCAGCTTCACAAAGCATCCTTACAACTAGAGGTGGGCCGATTAACAATATTATAACAAATTGAGATAAATTTTCTCAATAACAATGATAAGCTCTGGACTTTTTTACTTTATATTGATCTAAGAGCCAGTCACACAGCAAAAATCTGAAACAATAGGAATTGAAAAGTGTGATAATATAAGAGATGTTTGGCCACCGAAAATTTTGCGTCTTAAAATGTTATGCCATTTAATGCACCCTCTATTTTTTGTGGCTTCAGTCACTCTTTTAAATCTGTAAGAATTAACAACTTTAAATGTTCAACAAGTCGTGATAACATACTGTATAAAATAAGTTAATCTTGTTATTGCAAGTTAAAATTAAATTTCAGGTTTTAGTCATTTTATTTTTGTTTGTCATTTTTTATATTTTGATATAGCATTTATTTATTTGTATTTATGTTGTAGTTCTAGCAATTTTAGTTTAATTTTCTGAATTTAGAAACTTGTTATTAGCTACATCATTAAGTGAACTGCAGCCGTCAGCTAATTGATAAACAGGTAACAGGAGATAATTAGATATTATAATTTGATTATAGAGTAAATTTGACACTTTACACATGCATTAGAACAGAATAGAGGCTCTCAGGTTCATTGGATCCCCCCCCCCCCCCAAAAAATGCATCCCAAGATCTTTATGTAGAATTTAGTTTTTAGACAGCTGAGGAAGTTTGGTGAGGTCTTCTTTTTTCATTTTAAGCTATCCATATGAATTCTAGAAATACAACCCAACAGTAAAACCCAACAGTCAACTTTATTAAATGAAATGAACTCAAAATTTACTGAAAGTTAATTTGACTCATTTGAAAAGAGTTTTGAACCCAGTGTTGAAGGTAATAAGTTAATTACTTCATTACTTCAACTTAAATGGAGTAAGTTCACAGTACTCCTTGGGATTCGTTTTTGAACTTAAATGGTTTGTAGTAATCAGTTTCATCAAGCTGAGTTGCTTATTAACTTATTGGGTTTTACAGTACTCAGTTGGTTTGAGTTCTCTTAATTTGTTGGGTTTTACTGTCCTCAAATTGCTTCGTTTACTCAAATGGATTAAGTTCACAGTACTCCTTGGGATTCGTTTTTGAACTTAAATGGTTTGTTGCAATCGGTTTCCTCTAATGTTCTGAGTTACCTTAACTTATTGTGTTTTACAGTGTAGGGGCCAGGACACCTCAGATACTGAAGAGCATTTAATTAGACGGAAGATATGGTGAATGCACAAGGATGCTTACATCTTCTAAACGCAACTTTGGCCTTTGGTTTGGAGCACACTATCTAACACTAATATTAATAATAACACCCAAAAAACATTTTGATTTTAGGAGGGCTTTAATGTTTGCTAGGGTGCAGGATGGGTGAAATCCTTAGAAAATTTACTTTATAACCCACATCCAGACAGAAGAGTTTGAAATAGTGGAAATTTAAAATGGCACCTATGATGAAAATCCTCTTTTGGAGGCTATTTGGACAGAACTGTGTGTTGGTAGTGTGTCCACAATCATATTGGGGTGATATAAGGACAATAATCTCTTTTTTGTATATAATAATTTTTTAGGGTTTTTCACCTTTAATTTAGATAGGAAAGTGGAGATTACAGACAGGAAATTATTAGGAGCAGAGAGAGGAGAACGGTCAGCAAAGGACCTCGAGCCAGGAATCGAACTCAGGTCGCCGTGAGCACCATGGTGCTATATGTCGGTGCACTTAACCACTAGGCTATTGGTGCCGACAATAATCTTTTTTTTTTTTTTTAAACAAAATAGCATCTAAATATATCCAAATCCCTCCCATTTTGAGGCTCACCACACCATGACGTAGGAGTGCGGTTTCCTCGCCCATCAAATTGATCAACATCCGTGTATTAACATGTCTCCGTAGTAATGTGTACAATCAAATCAACAAGACCGGTCGTTCACAAAGCAACTGGGATAAAAGATCTGTTCAGCTCTCTGTGATCATCAATCATCATCAAATGTGATCAAGAATGAGTTTTACAAGTTTAAAACGTTTTTAAAACAGTGCATGTGTGTAATGAATTAAAGCGATTTTACCTTTTTTACTTCATCACCACAGCCGCATGTCAGCACAATTAGAAAAGAAGATGCTTCAATACCGGTTTGTAGACATTAAATCAGGTTCATTTTGAGCATGAACATAACGGATATCCATAAAGCAGTGGATATTAACCTGTTTCTATATGCTGTGCAAAAACAGTGCAAAGATAATTGCACACACTGTGTGTGTGTGTCCACTGTGTGTGTGCGCAAACTTTGTAATGACATTGTGTGTGACTCATCGTTTCAGAAAGACTTGAATTAACTCCACAATAATACATGAAATAATCATTGGTAAAGTTCTTACTGTAGTATTTCTCACAAATTTTACGTGAGATCTGCTTCCTTCGTGTCTGTCACTGTGCCATTTATCTGACGCAGCCGAGGCGGAGATTGAGCCACACTCTGACAGGCACGTGGGAACGGTGGGTGGGGAAAACTAGCATTAAAGGCACAGGAAACAAAAACCACTAAAAGATGCTCAGAGCTGAAAATGACAAACTTCTGAAAGGTATAATAAATAATCTGATAAGTATTCTGAGCTGAAACTTTACAGGCACACTCTGGAGACACAAAAGACTAATCTTAAATCTTGAAAAAGGGGTCAAGGTAGGCGCCCTTTAAAACATAGCTCCCTGCCTGACAGTAAACATGTCCATGTAATCTGTCAATCAGACACACTGAGCATGCAGATGTGCAACATGAGCACAGGTAAACTACAGCACCAGCACTGAAAACTGTATGTGCTTCTCACTTATAAGCCTGTTTCTGTGGCAACCTGCTGCTACATGGTAACCAAGCGACAAGGGCGTGCTGGGTTGCGGTTTTCTCCAGTGTCAATTTACTGATGAACTACGAGGCACATTGAGAGACGGCATTAGAGCAAGAGCATGAAACAAATATCTGTAAGCAATACTTATGTCTTTTGAGCTAAAGACAAACATTTCCTTACTCCAGAGGACTATGAACACCAAAAACACCAACTGTTGATATTGCCAGAAGAGGCATTTAGAGGTCATGTACATAAAATGCCAGTGATTGACAACTGGCTGAAAGTCTGGCTTCCAAACGGACACCAAATAACTTACAGAAATTGATCATGGAGTATTATACTGAATGCTAAACTAAAGCAACATGTGTCATGGCCAGTGTCGTTGCTATTTTCATTTAAAACACTGTAAAACCCAACAGTCAACTTTATCAAATGAAATGAGTGTAGTTAACTCACAATTTACTGAAAGTTATTAATTAAGTTAATTCTACTCATTTAAAAAGAGTTTTGAACTCAGTGTTGAAGGTAATGAGTTAATTAAATACCTCATTACTTCAACTTAACACTAGAACCGCTGTGGGGTCAATTTTACCCATCACTGTTATTCAAATGTACATAACAGACCTTCAATAAAGCATTCAAGCCTCCCAGTCATTGACTTTTACTAAAATTGCCTTATTTTCAATTCCCAGATAATAAAAGTTGTTTAGATAAAAATAGATTAAAAAGTGGGACATTTATATTTATAAGCACCAGCGTGGGTGAAATTTACCCACTATAAAAAATGCTTGTATTTATGCACTGTTTATGTTTGAAATTACCCTCCAGTGACTTTTACTTTCATTTTCACTGACTGAATTAGTGGTTATAATTAGGCCCACACGGAATCTGCGCACACAGAATTATGCAGATTTTAAGCCCGTCATTGATTCTGTTTATTTACTTGTGTAAATGTGTGTACATTTATATTTATTCAGTTTTTAAGAATCAGAATCAGAAAGAGCTTTATTGCCAGGTATGTTCACACATACGAGGAATTTGTTTTCGTGACAGAGCTTCTACAGTGCAACAGAATTACAGAGACAGGACAAAAAACAGATAATAAATATATTTTAAAAAAATACAAGTAAGTAGTGAATGCAAAATTCATTTTAATTTAAATTAATTTTAATTACATGAAAATATTCATATGATTTATTTACAATACAGTGTGTAATGTAATATTTTTTATCTTTTAGTAGATATATTATATAAGAGACTTGCTTTATTTACCAAATGAAGTGGATCTAATTGTATTTGCATTGTAAACGTTAAATAAAAGTTAAAAAGGTAACATTTTTGTTTCATATATTAAGTTTTTAGTTATGATACTCCAAAAATCATTCCGCAAAAATCTGCAGATTTTTAACTAAATTCTGCGCAGAAATAGCAAAAAATGTCAGCAGATTCCATCTGGCCCTAGTTATAATAAATGAATAAAGTCACAATGTCTTAAAGAAGATGATTTGTAGAGCTAATAATATTAGAGTCAGATATGCTACGGCTCAAAGACTCTGGCTTCCAGAGCTATGATATACAAGACTTACAATACAACCCCAGGGACCCGACCAAAATCCCTCCAACAGCCCTTACCCATCATCGCCTCTCAATCATCTCTATTCCCCGAATTGGTACTATCACTGTCTCTCCACTCCACCTATAGCCTGGTGTGTGGTGAGCGCACTAGCAATGTTGTCCTGTGGCTGCAGTCGCATCATCCAAGTGGATGCTGCACACTGGTGGTGGTGTCAAGAGACCACTCTCATGATTGTGAAACACTTTGGGTGTACGAGGCCCCCTTGTGGGTCGGGACCCCCGTTGGGAAACGCTGCCATACACAATAAATACACAATATAAATACATGTTAAATTACATTACATATGTAAATGAAATGCTTTTGGATATTTTTTGCAAAAAGGGAGGGACTAGTTTTTATGCCCCGCCCTCTTTTAATGTTTCAATTTAAATACTTGAAAATGCTCCACTTTTCAAGGCATTTCAGGAGACCTTTAAAAACACCTTAGCAAAAGTAACACCAATGCAATAGGCATCCTTCATCACAGTGTTGAGATTTGCATTAGCAAAAAATCCAAACGCCTGGTTAGCAAGTACAAACATCAAATAAATCATGTATACCCATTGCTGTGTTTTTTTATTTTTATTTTTTTTAACTGAATGCGTTGATGTGTCTCATTACTGGTTCCATTAATTTATAATAATGACTGCAATTACGGAAATGGTGATTTATAACATCAGACGCTGAGTGTTGATTGGATACCATAAGGGTAATGACTGAGTTTAATTAAACATCTAATATAGAATCTTGCTTGGGGATGTGAGCTAAACCAGAGAAGAATTTATTTCAGACTTCACCGAGATGCAATTCACAGCAACCGTTTTCTTTGCAAAGTGTGAAACCAGTAGCTAATTTACAATTGTAGTGTTAAACGAAATGAAAACTAAACTAAAATTGATATTCCTCTGCAGATAACCAGTTCAGAATGTCCATCCTGGAGCGTCTGGAGCAGATGGAGCGCAGGATGGCTGAGATGGCCGGTCAGCAGCTGCAGGGCAGTGGAGGAACAGCAGGAACCGGAGGAGGTGGAGGAGGAGGAGGAAACGGAGGTGCTAATAGCCAGTCTCAGGTACAGCAGCACATTGACCATTGTTGTGTTTGAGATTAGATTTTTTTCAGTTTCTCCCTCAAATTTGTATAACCTTAAATAATAAACACAAATGCAAAATGAACTCATGTTCAAAGGATGCTGTAGGGGTCCATTAATTTTTTTTAATATTAAAGTCAATATGCTTTCAATTTGCTAGAGCACATTGTTAGTCTTAAAGTGAACAATTAATCTGTGCATCTGTGAAAAAACTGTTATTTTTGGTCATTTTTAATCAAAATCTAACTATATGCTTCTGTTCATTGACTGATAGATGACTGATAGATAAGTGAGCGCAAAAATAGAATACATCACACTGCAATAAAAGTCAGCAACAACTTCCTGTTCATGCAGATTTTAGTCTCGTATGGTCAAAGAGACTGCACTGAAAGAAAATGTCTGCAAAATTGTTACAAACAGTTTATATGTGTTGAATTTAAACAAACAAATTAAATTTAGTAACGTTCAACTTTAATTTGTTTGTTCAAATTCAGCCCAAATAAATAGTTTACAACCACTTAAACATAAAAAAATCATTTAGTAAATCCAAGAAATCATCTTTAAATCTTTTTTTTTTTTGTGCATTTATTTGATCAAAAATACAGTCAAATTAATAGTCTTTCTGTTTATAATAAATAATTCTATTTATGTATTGCTGCTTGTTTCTTTCTTTCTTTTTTACTATTTCTGTGTGTTGCTGTCAAACGATTGTTTTTGTTCTAGGTCAATTCACATCAGTTTTATTTAATTCAGTAATAAAATAAGACAAGTTACTGGCATAGATCATCCTGAAAGTGTTCATGTATCTGTTCACTAGGACTGTGGAGAAAAATAACATTCTGAGTACTTATTTTTGACTTTGTTTTGTGAGCGTGTACAAAAATTGCACACTTCCTCAGCTTTTCTGCTCATATATTTTAGCTTTCAGTTTGAAAAAAAGAAAAGAAAGAGCTTTTGAAAACATCAAACCATTCGTTTGCTTCTGCAGTGTATTTCGGGACAGGCAGGAAGCTCTTTTGAGAGTCGTGTAGTGGTCGTTTGTGAGAAGATGATGAACCGGGCTTGCTGGGCCAAATCCAAACACCTGATTCACTCCAAGACCTTCCGGGGCATGACCTTGCTACACCTTGCCGCAGGCCAAGGCTACGCAACCCTCATCCAGACTCTCATCAAATGGCGGTGAGTTCAGAATATCTGTATCTTTGTGTAAATACAGTATTTCCTCTTTCATTGCTAATTATGAGAACTGGTATTTGTTGTCTTATCTAGCACGAAGCATGCAGACAGCATTGATCTGGAACTAGAGGTGGACCCTCTTAACGTGGATCACTTCTCCTGCACTCCATTGGTAGGGTTCTCCAGCAGATTGTGTTTAAAGCGTATCTTCTGTACTTCTCTCACACCCCTTTTTTCTGCTTCTTTGTTGCAGATGTGGGCTTGTGCATTGGGTCACCTGGAGGCAGCAGTGGTCTTATACAAGTGGGACCGGAGAGCACTGGCAATCCCAGACTCCCTTGGACGTCTGCCCCTCTCCATCGCTCGCTCCCGTGGCCACACCAAGCTGGCTGAGTGTCTGGAGCAGCTCCAGAGGGAGGAACAGCAGCAGCAGACCCCGTCCTCTTTACCCCCAGCCTCCAGCATGTCCTTCTCTCCCAACCCTGACATCCCCACCTCCAACAGCTGGATGGTCAGCTGGGCCAGTGACAGTATGGTGGTGCCCAGCGGGCAGAACACTGGCACTGCCACCACAACTACAAACTCTTGCAGCAACCAGAACCCCGGTGAGAAGCCCTAAATCACTTACACTTGCTATAGTCCAAGCACTGTCGAAAAATCCTGATTGCCTTCAATTTTTAAGCTGAATCAAATTAACCTTGAGTCCATTGAACCTATATAATGAGTCCAGTGAACCTATATAATGTTAAACTGACTTAAAACAGCTTGCTTAACTCATAAAATTAAGTTAGAACATGATTAACTCAGTTTAATAAGTTACAATGAATTAAAAACATATGCTGTCATGATGTTCATATATTTTTTACAGTGTACTAATAACAAAAATCTCACGAAGGTGGCATTTATATACCATATAAACAGTAATATTGTGAAATATTGTTGCATTTCAAAATGTTTTTCACAGATTTGCACTAAATTTGCAATGTGATATTTGTGATGTCTTTAAATCACTTTTAAACAATACATTAAGTAGAGACAAAGATAATTGCTTAAAGTGTACTTGCTGACTTAAATATTTTAGTTCAATCAACTTTACTTTTCTAGTCATGTCAACTTACATCAATCAAACTGACTAAAAAGGTTAAGTTAAACTTTGTATAACTTTAAAAAATTGTTCAAACCTGATTTACTCATTAAAAGGAGTTTTAACTAATTAAATAAGAAACATAAAAATATTTGTTGTCTTTTGTCATTAAATATTTTTACAGTGTGTAAAGACCAGTGGTGGAAAGAGTGCTGAAAAATCATACTTAAGTACTATTACTTGCCTAAAAATGTAGTGCAGTTAGAGTAAAAGTACCTGTTGTAAATATTACTCAAAGTATGAGTAAAAATTAGCCCTTTCAAAAGTACTCGAGTAGTAAGTAGTGAGTATTACGCTGTTAAAAGCTGATGCATTTACATGTAATTTGTGGATGTGTGTAAGAGTAACATTCTGTAGTGCATTTAGTCTAAGGACAACAATGGTTTGATGTCAAATAACGATGTCAAATTACGTTTATATTTGGTTGATTTTAGGTTGTGTTAGAAAGTGACCAAAATCCAACGTCGAGCCAACATCTTAAACCAACATCATATTGACGTCAAACACTAACATTTATTCGTCAGGTATGGCAACCAATATCCAACATCTGATAGATGTCATAGTGGTAACATCCACTCAACATCAAGCTGTAACATCATTAGACGTTGATATTTGGTTGATTTTAGATTGGACGTTAGACATTGACGTTGACCTGATGTTAAGTTCTGATGTCAACCCTATTTTCATTTCCAAATGACAACAAAATGCAACATCCCCACAACGTTAGGGTACAATGTCAATCTGATGTTATGTTGACGTCCTGTGGCTGCTGGGTGTTTAAGGCCATTTCGTCAATCATACAGTAAACATCCGTCATCTTCTCATCAGTGACATGCAACAAAACAGTCTCTGGGTCAATGCGTGTAAAGATTTTGGACATCTTATTGGACACTTTCAATGGTTCCAAATAGTTTTATGCAATTATAAATCGCCCATGACTTGAGGTAATTCATTATGAGGCGATTTACCTTCTATGATCTATCAGATTTTTACAATTTCCATATACAAGAAAAAGTAAAGTAGTGACTGCAGGTTGAAGGAAAGTAGTGGAGTAAAAGTACTGATACTGCGCTAAAAATTTACTCAAGGAAAAGTAATAATAGACATTTTTAAAACTACTTAGTAAATTACAATTGTTTTGTTACAAATTACAAAAGTTTTGAAAAAAACTACTCAATTACAGTATTTTGAGTATTTGTAATTTGTTACTTTACACCACTGGTAAAGACAATTTTGAAGAAAGTGTAAAGACAATTTTGCAATATAAGGTCACTTACAGTTGAAGTCAGAATTATTAGCCCCCCTTTGAATTTTTTTTCTTTTTTTTAATTTTTCCAAATTATGTTTTTAATAATTAAATTATTAACAGAGCAAGGAAATTTTCACAGTATGCCTGATAATATTTTGTCTTTTGCAGAAAGTCTTATTGGTTTTATTTTGACTGGAATAAAAGCAGTTTTTGATTTTTTCAAAACTATTTTAAGGTCAAAATTATTAGCCCCTTTAAGCTATATGTTTTTTCCGATAGTCTACAGAACGAACCATCATCAAACAATAACTTGCCTAATTACCCTAACCTGCCTAGTTAACCTAATTGATCTAGTTAAGCCTTTAAATGTCACTTTAAGCTGTATAGAAGTGTCTTGAAAAATATCTAATCAAACATTATTTACTGTCATCATTCATTCATTCATTCATTTTCTTTTCGGCTTAGTCCCTTTATTAATCTGGGGTCGCCACAGCGAAATGAACTGCCAACTTATCCAGCATTTGTTTTACGCAGCGGATGCCCTTCTAGCTGCAACCCATCCCTGGGAAACATCCATACACACTCAGTCCCACTCATACACTATGGACAAATTAGCCTTCCCAATTCACCTGTACCGCATGTCTTTGGACTGTGGGGGAAACCGGAGTACCCGGAGGAAACCCACGCAAACACAGGGAGAACATGCAAACTCCACACATGCAAACTGCCCAGCCGAGGCTCGAACCAGCGTCCTTCTTGCTGTGAGGCGACAGCACCTCCTACTGCGCCACTGCGTCACCCTTTACTGTCATCATGGCAAAGATAAAATAAATCAGTCATTAGAAAAGAGTTATTAAAACTATTATGTTTAAAAATGTTTTGAAAATATCTGCTCTCCGTTAAACAGAAATTGGGGAAAAAAAATGTACAGGGGGGCTAATAATTTAGGGGGCTAATAATTTTGACTTCAACTGTATGATAAATTGATGTTTTCTTTGGGTGTATTTACAATTTACAAATTCAACTTGCACAATTTGAAGGGTTAACAGGTAGTACAGTGCTCAGTATATATGAGTACACCACTCAAAAATCTCTCATTTAAATTAATATTTTCTATAGGATGCTTTTTAGTTTAGTCAGTACTGAAGCCAAATCTGGAGCTTATCTAACAACATAACTTACAATAATGGTTCACAAATTAGTAGCCCAAATTTATTTGTTAGGGAAAAATATTAAATAGCATTTTCAAAAATCAAGAGAACCAAAAAATCTATACAATTTTGTTGAAATGTTGTAGTTTTGTATTTTTTACATGAATTTAATTGTATTATCTTTCCATTTCTAAAGATGTTCTGTGACTAAAACATTATTTTAATAAATATATCTGATTAATAAATCTGTTTTGTTCAAATGTATATATTACCCATTTTCAGAATGGGGTGTACTCATTTATGCTGGTCACTGTACATAACAAATTTTGTAATTGTTTTATTTACTTACTATCTGAACAAACAAAATTGATTATAAAAAATCAGAGTTTACAAGACTGCATATGGGACAAATAAGTGCTGTTTTAGGAGAGTTTAGTTGACTGCTTATTGAAAAATCTGCAACTTTGAGCTCATTACTTGAAAAGCAGCACTATTTTGAAAACAGATGAACTAGTGTTGCTTTACTGAAAGGATTACAGCAGATATGCTTACCGAACGTAATACCTCATTGCATTTGCTTCAGTCTTCTGCTGCACAATCTGATTCCAGCTGTCTTATTTTGTTTTAGATTATCACTAAGAGCACCTCAGAGACTAAGCAAATGCAATGAAACATCACCTCCATCCTCTCCTCTGAGTGCAGCTCACTCTTTGCTTCTGTTTTGTGTCTAGATTTGAGACGGCCCAGATCAGAGCCCTCCAGCTACTACAGCAACGAATGCCAGAGGGATCTCCCCCTCGCCAAGAAACACAAGCCCAACCCTGAGCTGGTCCAAGCACAGCTGGATAAGCCTATGTCAGTTCCCTTGAACATGGAGCAGCAGACACATAAACTGTCAACCAGCCCTAAGACCACCCCATCCAGCCCGGATAAGAGTGTCTCTGAGGAGGGTTTGGGCACAGCGAGCATCCCACAAATTAAGATGTCCTCTTTCCGTGGTGGAAATAAATGGAGCACCAGAGAGGGGCTCAGAAAGGGCGGCATTAGCAGCGTGGGGAAGGAGAAGTTGGCCAACCGATTGAGACAGCGTGGCGAGTCTCTTAGCATGTTGGGAATGGTGGACAGGGAGATGGTAGACACTGAGATGCTTTCTTACAAGGAGAATCTAGAAAACCAGGACTGCCTCTCGCACATGGAAGACCTGCAGGTGAGGAGCTAGCTAGAATTACCATAACTTCTAGCTAAAGAGAAAAGAGGTTGTTTTTGTAATTATTGTCAATAGAGGATATGCTGAATAAATTACATCAATGGGAAAATAGATTATCGTTTTGGGAATCAACAGGCCATTGTTTAACATGTTTACACTTAAAAAAAGTGAAAATTTACTCACTATTTACTCACGTTCAGGTGGTTCCAAAACCTTTAGGATTTCCTGCTGAACACAAAACAGAAGAAAGAAGCTTATAAACGTTTGGAACTAGTGATGAGTTGTTCTTGAATGATTTGTTTATTTTCAATGAATCTTTTGTATGATTCGAGAATGATGAGTCCTCTGGTAGTGATCCATTCATTTGCGCAAGCGCACATTTGTGTTGGTGAAGAAGATCAGTTCCTTTTTTGAGTCTTCTATCAAGTTTGAGTCGTTCGTTCATCATGTGAAAGACAGAAGCCAATCATATGTAGTCAGATCCAGAAAAAGATTTGATTCGTTCATCTTTCGAGTCCTCGATTTGAGTTCTTCGTTCATTACGTGAAAGACAGAAGCCAATCATATGCAGTCAGAGCCAGAAAAAAGATTTGATCCGTTCATCTCTCGAGTCCTCGATTTGAGTTCTTCGTTCATTACGTGAAAGACAGAAGCCAATCATATGCAGTCAGAGCCAGAAAAAAGATTTGATCCGTTCATCTCTCGAGTCCTCGATTTGAGTTCTTCGTTCATTACGTGAAAGACAGAAGCCAATCATATGCAATCAGAGCCAGAAAAAAGATTTGATCCGTTCATCTCTCGAGTCCTCGATTTGAGTTCTTCGTTCATTACGTGAAAGACAGAAGCCAATCATATGCAGTCAGAGCCAGAAAAAAGATTTGATCCGTTCATCTCTCGAGTCCTCGATTTGAGTTCTTCGTTCATTATGTGAAAGACAGAAGCCAATCATATGCATTTAGAGAAAGAAAAAGATTTAATCTGTTCATTTCTCGAGTCCTTGGGTTTGAGTAATCTCTCGTTACATGCTGTCACGTGATGAACAAATGACTCAAGAACCAGATAACTCGAAAGGTGAACTAATCATGGCTGCTTTCGGCTCAGACTGTGTGCTTTGGCATTCTATTTATGACTTGATTGTAGTGTTAGCAACGTTTGCTGTAGTTGTAGATGAGTTTGGAAGCAACGCGTAACATTTTAATCATATTTATGCAAATTATATGAAATGACTCAAAAAAAGATTTGTTCATCTCAATGAACAAGACTCAAAGGTCCGAGTCATGTGAAAGACAAAAGATAAAAAAGACAGATCCAAACTTCCCATCACTATTTCACAAATAGGCGAGCAGGGGTGGATTTAACAAATAAGCAAGGTAAGCAGCCACTTAGGGCCCCAGGACATCTGAGGACATAAGTGTAAATTATACATATTAACTATATATAACATCATTCTCAAACAAATACAATTTTTACATCATTAAAAATTATTTAATGTACAATAAAACATAATAGTATTATAATAATGAAATGTTATGTAATTATAATATTAAATAATTATAATTAAAATAAAATATCCACCTCCCCAATCATGCAGCAAACCAGCAATCAAATTTATTTAAAAAATATACGTATTATTTTTAGTTGTAAATTCGTTTTATGAAACTAAATATATTAGAGCTCGCATTAAGATAAAACACAGAAAAAAACGTTGGGTGACATTAAAAAAAGCTAAATAAATTAAATTAAATAAAAGTAGAAAGAGTGCATTTCAGAACTTGGGCCCCATGGCTGGAGTTGCTTAGGGCCCCCCAAATCACTAAATATACTCCTGCCGGTGAGATTCTGAAGTGCGCATCTGATGGATGCTACGCTATCCCATGATGCATCGTGAGAGAATTCATGAATGGGAGTGAAGCGATGCAACTGACAAAATCATGACAAAATGGCGGATGTAGTATGTTCGAGTTCCATCCATACTACTCACATACATACTGGATGGAACATACTTTTCTTACGGTCAAGTTGTAAATTCAAATGCATTAGTAGTAGGCAATTTTGGACGCAGCCTAGGTATCAAACAAGACTAATGCACTCTATTAGTTTGATCAGGTGTGTTTTATTAGGTTGGAACTAAATTGTCCAAAGCTGCGGCCCTCCAGGAACTGAGTTTGACACCTGTGTGTTAGAGCTTTATAGCAGAGCTTATGTGTTTTCTCACTACTGTCATTTTGATTTCAAACTTTTCTTTTACAAGGGCCTTAACGGTCAGCCATCATCATTTACACCTGTACAATGCATTTTTTCAGTAAATAGACCCGGCAAACAAACATGGCTACAGGTGCAGAGTCTAAGGGAGATATAGGGCACCATCTGTCCTGCTGACATGTGAAATCAGCACTAGAGAGCCACAGTCCTGGCCTCATTCTCTGTCCAGACCTTCGCCACCACATAATACACTTCTGCCATTGATTTGCTCCCGTCGCCAGGAGTTAGTCTAGCCCCATTCATCTCTGTCACTATATGGGGATAGAGGAGCTGTAGCATAGTGTTCCTCCAAAGTAAACACCACACCGCTCAATTGATCTGCCGGGCTAGCAAGTGTATGTGCATTTGTCAGTCTAGAAAGTCTTTTGTTGTGTAAGTTTGAATGCATGTGTTTTACCTTACATCCTGCAGGCAAATATGATGAGCCTAGCAGAGCACATTATTGAGGCCACTCCGGAGCGGATTAAGCGGGAACATTTTCCAGCTGTAGAGTCTGTTCCTCTGGACAACAGTGGCCTAACCAACACCATGAGCTGGCTGGCCAGTTACCTGGGAGACGTGGAACACCTACCCAGCATCATCCACTTGAGGTTAGTGGACATCTCTTATAATGCATTGTTTAATATGCATTAGTATACAGTGTGGCCAGGGTGAGAAATTAACGTATTTGATTACCAGGCATAGTGGTGTCCAGTTCATTTCCCACCCACACTCTGATTTATGTGCTGACAGATCATTTAAAGGGGTCATGAACTGAAAAAATTTTAATACGCTAAATCTTCTGACATATAAGAGCTCATTGCTTTAAAGTTTTAGAACTCAAAACTCTCTCGATAGTTTTCAAAACAGCTAATATTATAGTCAATAAGCCAAAAACCTTTAGTGAGAGGTTTTCGTCTTTAATAAACTATGACAGTTCACGTTCTTTGAAAATTAAGAATGATTAATAAATTCATGCGAAACAGTCTCCTAAAAGTGATGTCGCGTCTTTAGTTTCGGGCTCAGGCACACTTTGCACTCACACTACAAGCGTACCGCGCCAAAGCCCAACCGAACCGCGCTCTGGCACACCTCTTCCAACCGGGCCAGGGCTGGCCAACTGAACCGTGCCTGAGCCCGATTCAGAGCATTCACACATCTCAAACGAATCGGGAAACGTGCCTGGGCATAGTTCGGATAGCATAGTGTGAGTGCGCCCCTACTATTTCTTTGTCCATTGTTGCAGTTACTGTGTAAACTTATTACTTAGGTGTTTTTAACATAAAGCACAGCAGTGTCGGTCTGAATGAATAATGTTGAACAGTGGCACTTTATCATCGCAGACAATTCTTGACAATGACAAACAAGGCTTGACAATTTTACTGTGGACCGAGGGGGGTGGGGTTTGTAGTTTAATAGGCCACCATCACCCATCAGAGGATGACAAGACAGAGGATGTTTGAGTGTTCTTTGTTTGTCTGAGATAATAAGTCTACCGAAATATGTAATTCCATACAAGGTATGAAGCTGATCGGTCAGTTTTTGTCACGTGACTCGTGGTGAGCTCGCACCATTCATTCAACTGGAAGGCGCAAGCACGTTGCCTTCATTGAAAATAACGAACTTGTGTGAACTCTAGAAAAGTATGCGATATGCAAACGGCCCCTAAAAGGCCGCTATCATTTGCAATCTCCAGCAGTTGCTCTTGCACAGACATGGTGGATTCACCGGATTTGTTGACAAATGTGTTGCGGATCCATTCCTTGGCAGTTTGCGGGTCCTGGGCCTTTTTCTCTGAGCAAAGAAACTTTTCAAAGACGTCTGTTTCTTACTCATTTTGCTGCTTGTGGGTTAAATTTGGGTGCTCAAGCAACAAAGATGCAAGTAAGAGAATACAGTATTTTTTAACAATAAAAGATTTTTCAAAATAAACGATCGTTCAGACTCAGATAAAAAAAAATAAAAGGAAATAATTAATGATTTCTTGTGCGGCCCGGTACCAATTGATCCATGGACTGGTACCGGTCTGCAGTCCGGTGGTTGAGGACCACTGATGTAGAATGTCACATTGTGAACGGTTGTTCTTCAGAACTTGTCCATAGGAACCTATTCAAAAAGGTACTCTACTCTAAAAGGTACTCTCTTTTCTTATTTTGAGTGACATATATACTAATGGTCTATTCTGATTTGGTGATTTATGTTAAGCTAATCTATCAGTGCTTCCATCAGACCTAAATGGATCCAAAAACGGTAAAACTCAACTGTTTAACTCTACTCCAAAGCATTTACTTCAAACTCTACATTCTACTAAGCCTATTCAAAAAGTTAGACTTTTCAAAACATGAGGCAGTTCATGACCCGTTTAAGGTGAATACAAAATGTATGCCTTAATTAACTTCATATATGCATGTGTGTGTGTTTTGCTGAACAGCCCCATATACAGTGAACCCCTGACCCCTCCTTCCAACCCTAGCCTGAGCCCGGGTAACTCGCCCATGCGTGAAGGCCCATTTGAGAAGCCAACCTTGCCTGCTCCGGCCGAGTGGAGTGAGTTTCTTAGAGCCTCCAACAGCAAAGTGGAGCGAGAGCTTGCCCAGCTCACACTGTCCGACCCCGAGCAGAGGGAGCTCTACGAAGCCGCACGGCTGGTGCAGACTGCTTTCCGAAAGTACAAGGTACAGGTCAGGGGATCGGGTGCCACGCACTTGTGTTGATGTGTGAATAGAGTCAGGATGTAAACGGCTATTCACGGGTATCGGTAGGAAAAAACATGGGTCTCTTTCCTGCTTTGTCTGATTTCATAAACACACAGACACAGAGTAGTCAGTCCCCACAGCTTCAGCATGGGTAAGGTGGCTTAACCAGCGCATGGCCTGGCTTATAAGTAGCGATTGCTGCCTCCTGTGGCTGCCTGTAATGAGTTTCCACGAAGATTCGCCAGCTGGCCAAACTGGCGGCTTGTGCTCTGAGGCATCTGCTCTCTCAGCACCAGCTGTAGCTAAGAGAGAAGGGTGTCTTTTCTCCATCTCTTTTGTTCTCCTGTAAGTGAACAGCCTAATGGGCGTCTCCCGAGTGTTGCCCTCTATTCAGACTAACCCTCTTTCCTCTTTCCCTGCAGGGACGGCCACTGCGTGAGCAACAGGAAGTAGCCACCGCTGTCATTCAGCGCTGTTACAGGAAGTACAAGCAGGTAATCCTTTAAGATGCTCCGACTTGACTTTTACAACCTTTGCTGGATGCCGGGTTAATATGTTAAGCATCAGCCAGACTTAAGGCCCGCTGTGGTGGCAACTGTCTTTGAAGGATAAGATTTCTCAGAGCTGCAATGTCGTTGTTTCACATTCATGACAAATGTATTCTTTTCCCTTTGCAAGCTAACATGGATAGCCTTGAAGGTAAGAGTTTAATCGCATTGTTTAAAGCTGTTTCTTCTTTCTGGATGAATATAAAATTGTATTTAATACAAATGGCCATTTATACACAATGAGATTCACACAGAAGAAGGACGGTCAGTTTTGACGAAGCTAATTCATCATTGACTAAGACCAAACCCCTATAGTCATACACATCATAACTTCTGTTTTCTCTTGACTTCAGCATCCCTCCACCAGCCCAACGCCACTCTATTAAACCTGATTCCTACTTAAATATGAGGGGAAGCATTCTGGAGCTGGGCTAGATACTGTGCTCAAACCCCATCTCTCTATACGGATAAGGGGAATAACACGAATTAGGGTGTCTTTCCGAGCTCAGAGCCCTCTCCCCGGACAGCACGCCAAATACGCATATTCTATTCAGTCAAATATCTGTGAGTGTGCAATTAGTAGCAAGGGACATCCCATAATCACTAGGGGCTTTCAAAATAAGCATGACAACCCCATTGGGCAGCTGGGGCTCTACAAAAAAACGAGGGAAAATGAGTTATTGAGGTTTTTAGAGTGGTTGAGGTTTACTTTAAATGTGATCTGGAACAATATTCATTCAGAAAAGCACTATATAAATGAATGGAAAGTTTCTCCTCAGGTTTTATGCATCTAACATTTCATAGTGGGTAGAACTTGATGCAAAGTCAATATTTTCTAGATCATATTTTAGTCATCTGCAATGGCCTCTGTAGAGTAACAATATAAAAGTCGATTTTTTAATTTCGGAAACAGCATGTCATCTTATACGTACATCTGCCTTTATATTTTGGTAAGTGGGTCTCTCAGGGGAGCATAAAGGTATTGGAGGCATAAAAGAAGCTCAATACTGTATATGCTACAGTATGTGCCCAAATAAGCCAAAAGCAAAAAGTTAAGTGGACTGCAAACAACAAAACATTTCTTATTATCATCACTTTGTCAGTTATTGCAATTTTGCATTAATCAAAAAATAATACAGCAAAATAATTTGGAAGTGTACCACCAAAACGTTTAATTAATTTACTTCCCCTCGCGTCATCCCAAACACATATTTATATATTCAGCTGAATTCAACAACCAAAAAAGAAAAGACAATTGAAAGGATGCTGGTAACATACTTTCAATTCCCATTGACTTATTGTGTTTGTATTTATACAGATAAAGCTACAGTGCAAGTCAGTTAAAATATTTTTTCAATATTTTTTTTCAAATATCTTATTGCAGGGGTGCCGAAAGACTCTCCTGGGGGGCTGGTGTCCTGCAGAGTTTAGCTCCAACTTGACTCAACACCAACCTGACAGCTTCTAGTATGAATAGTAAGAGCTTAATTAGCTGGTTCATGTACACTCACCGGCCACTTTATTAGGTACACCTTACTAGTACCAGGTTGGACCCCCTTTTGCCCTCAGAACTGCCTTAATCCTTCATGGTATAGATTTAACAACGTACTGAAAATATTCCTCAGAGATTTTGGTCCATATTGACATGATAGCATCACACAGTTGCTGCAGATTTGTCAGCTGCACATTGATGATGCAAATCTCCCATGCCATCACGTCCCAAAGGTACTGTATTGGATTGAGTTCTGGTGACTGTAGAGACCATTTGAGTACAGAGAACTCATTGTCATGTTCAAGAAACCAGTTTGAGATGATTTGCTCTTTATGACATGGTACGTTATCCTGCTGGAAGTAGCCATCAGAAGATGGGTACACTGTGGTCATAACAGGATGGACATGGTCAGCAACAGTACTCGGGTAGGCTGTGGCATTTACACAATGCTCAATGGGTACAAATGGGCCCAAAGTGTGCCAAGAAAATATCACCCACACATTTACAACACCACCAGCAGCCTGAACCTTTGATACAAGGCAGGATGGATCCATGCTTTCATGTTGTTGACGCCAAATTCTGACCCTACCATCCGAATTTGGTGAGCCTGTGTGAATTGTAGCCTCAGTTTCCTGTTCTTAGCTGACAGGAGTGGCACCCAGTTTGGTCTTCTGCTGCTGTAGCCCATCCACCTCAAGGTTTGACGTGTTGTGCGCTCAAAGATGCTTTTCTGCATTCCTCGGTTGTAACGAGTGGTTATTTGAGTTACTGTTGCCTTTCTATCAGCTCGAACCAGTCTGGCCATTCTCCTCTGACCTCTGGCATCAACAAGGCATTTGCGCCCACAGAACTGCCGCTCAATGGAATTTTTACATTTTTTGGACTACTCTCTGTAAACCCTAGAGATGGTTGTGCTTGAAAATCCTAGTAGATCAGCAGTTTCTGAAATACTCAGACCAGCCCATCTGGCGCCAACAACCATGCCACATTCAAAGTCACTTAAATCACCTTTTTTCCCCTTTTTGATGTTCTGTTTGAACTGCAGCAGATCATCTTGACCATGTCTACATGCCTAAATGTATTGAGTTGCTGACATGCGATTGGCTGATAAGAAATTTTCATTAACAAGCAGTTGATCAGGTGTACCTAATAAAGTGGCCGGTGAATGTATATTTAATTTGGGTTGGAGCTAAAATTTCTGGACACCGGACCTCTAGGACTGAGTTTGGACACCCCTATCTTATTGGAACAACATATAAGTAAATTACAGAATTTTTACTTTTGCCTGAACTGTTCATGTAACTCAATAAACCAATCACATAGGTAGTCACATAGGTAGCACTTGCGTTTCTGTCATTAATGTTTTCACCATGTGTTTATTTATCAGTATGCACTTTATAAGAAGATGACGCAGGCCGCCATCCTTATCCAGAGTAAGTTCCGCAGCTACCACGAGCAGAAGAAGTTTCAGCAGAGCCGGCGGGCAGCTGTACTGATCCAGCAGTGCTACCGCAGCTACAGAGAGTTCGGCCGGCTCAGGCCTCAACGCAGATCCGCCACCGCCGCACTGGTCCAGCACAAACTCAGGTAACACCCAAAAAACTCTTCCTCAATCCAAACCTTACTGCAACCGCCATTTAATGCTCCACAGTCAGCCAACAGCTCTCATAAATCTCCCCCAAGAGCCATACTGTTCTGAGCTTTGCCCTTTGGAATATTTTATTCATGTACAAGATGTAATATGCAGAATGAAACATTTTAAAGTGATGTTTGTGTTTCAGAAGCAGTCTACTCACCAAGAGGCAGGATCAGGCTGCCCGCAAGATCATGAGGTTCCTCCGCCGCTGCCGCCACAGGTATTCTCCCACTGCCACATCGCCCCCTACTGGACATGTCATTCATCAAACACTGCTGATACTAATGCAAATGTGACACTTTTTTCAATGTTTTGGAGGATATGGATAGGAGAAAGTTGCTACAGAAAACGGGCTTGCAATGAGTAGTTCCTACAGTGCTAAAATGCTTTTCTTACCTAGTTTTTAGTCTTGTTTCTAGTCTGAATATCTAAAAATTCTTAAATCAAGAAGCTTTTTCTAGACAAGCAAAACATATTGTCTTGTCTTAAGCAATAATATGCCAAAATTAAGTGCGTTTTTCCTTAAAGCAAGCAAAATAATCTGCCAGTGGAATAAGCGAAATATGTCAAAAGGAAAAACACAATTATTTAGCTTATTCCATTGGCAGATTATTTGACTTTTTTTCAAAGAGCCCCTATTTTGCATTATAAAAGGTCATATTTTGCTTTTTGGGGTCTCCAAAAATAGGCTGATATGCATGCAAGGTCAAAAACACTTTCATTGTCTTACAATATGCATCTTACAATATACAATATTTATTTTACCTAATTTTCACAATGACTCCCATATGATTTGTTCAGCGATTCATTTGTTCCCAAACCCCTCCTTATCTGCGCTGATTGGTCCGATGATCCAGTCTGTTGTGATTGGTCACCACAACTATGAAGTAGCGGAGAGTATGTGAGAGCCCAATGCAGGAATGCAATGCAGCTTAACAGCAGCATATTACTCTACTCTTAACGCTAACCCCAAGTAACACGGACAACAACACACATTTAGTATTAATCCACACAGTGGCAAAAGTTGAACTATTATGAAATTTGACCGTGCCATGTATGTGGGGAACAGCTGATGGTGGCCATAACAAAGACAACCGGCAGAAGATTGCGAGTTCAGAAATGCATTTAAATCAGTACAGGAAGACGCACACGTCACATTTTCAACATGGTTTTGAACACAATATGTGAACAACCCCATAAAGATTTAATCTGAGAGATACAGTACAAGCACTGATCTATAAGATAAATGATTACAAGCCGCATGGGGCGATTACAACTTATAACACACAATTAAACAGATATTTTGCAAACTACACAAAACGAGGCAACAATTTTAATCGCACTTACATGTTATGATCCGGAGAAATCATAGTCCCATACATAATAGTCTCTGCTGCTCCTTCCTCTAATGGCAAGCGGCCGACGAGTCCAACGCTGCAGCGTAGGTTATTGTATCAAAAATCTGAAAAATTACATGAACAAACACAGCACACGGTTAGCTATACTGTGGTGTTGTGAAAATGAACTTTAACCCTTTATTCCCCACAGCCGAATCTGCATCTGTCAGTGATCGTAATTTTCGCGTCATGATCAGTCCCGTGATCCTCAGCACTCTGCTAGTGTCTGAAGAGAAAGTGCGTGCACATTTTACCTTAACCGGTACTACATATTTGGTGATGTATCGACCGTACCGTATCGACGTCGATGAGTTTGAACAAAAGATCCGAACCCAACTCAATTCATTTATTCCACTCTGAGTTAACTATTTTGTTAAAGAATCAATAGTTTTAGACACGGTGCAATTTTAGATTTAAAACCTCAGCTGAATGTTTTCACTCACTTAGTGCACTCAGTGCTTAGTCACAAGACAATGTTTTGCTTGTCAAGAAGCATTTTCCAGACAAGCAAGACATATTGTCTTGTTTTAAAATAATATGCCAAAATTAGCTGAGTAAAATAATTGAATATAATTGTATATAACAAATAATGTTGTTTATTTTAAGGAGAAAACTCAGTTAATTTTGTCATATTATTACATATTATTACTTAAAACAAGACAATGTGTTTTGCTTGACTAGAAAATGCTTCTTGATCTAAGAATTTTTAGATAATTAAAGACTAAAAATCTAAGTAGGAAAAGCTTTTCTTTGGAGTGTTTTGGAGTAATACTGAAAGGGATAGTTCACTCAAAAAATGTAAATTCATTCAAGCCATCATTTACTCATCCTTCACCTGTTCCAAACCAATTAGAGTTTCTTTCTTCTGTTGAACACCAAATATTTTTTGAATTCTGGTTGCTGGCACCCATTGACTTTCATAATATTTTTTTGTTACTATGGAAGTCATCGATGCCAGCAATTAGCATTAGCATAAAAATCTTCTTTTCAGTTCAACAGACCAAATAAACTCTTAAAAATAAAGTGGGTAGCACAATCGCTTCACAGCATTAAGGTCGCTGATTCGAGCCTCAGCTGGGTCATTTGGCATTTCTGTGTGGAGTTTGCATGTTCTCCACGTGTTTGCATAGGTTTCCTCTGGGTGCTTCGGTTTCCCCCACAAGTCCAAAGACATGCGATATAGGTGAATTGGGTAAGCTAAATTGACCGTAGTGTATGTGTGTGAATGAGTGTGTATGGATGTTTCCCAGTGATGGGTTGCAGCTGGAAGGGCATCCGCTGCGTAAAACATAAGCTGGATAAGTTGGCGGTTCATTCCACTGTGGCGACCCCTGATTAATAAAGGTACTAAGCTGAAAAGAAAATTAATGAATGAATGAGTAAATGAGGTAATTTTCATTTTGGGGTTTACTATCCCTTTTCATATGGCTGTAATATGGCTTGAACATCCTAGCACATTTGTTTTGATCATCTATGCAAGATTCAAAATCAAATAGGTTTGAATGCCATGGTGACTTTTTCAAATTGGGTATGCTATTTTTTTAGTTAACCTTAAAAACTTGTTTAGTGATATCAGCATTTATGTTAATCTCTGAATAAGTGTGAATCATAATCATGATGAGTGGTTTAGTGAGGGTTGCTCTTCCCTTGGCTCTTTTCTCCTCACCCCTCTCTCCATCATGATATCTGCTGTGTGCTAATAGCTGTCTGGTGTTGTTTTGCTGTTAATGCAAAGCCCCTTGATGGACCATAGACTATTCAAGCGGGTGAGTGCAGCCTCAGCGATTCAGTATGTCTCCCTTTTTTCTGTCTTTCCTCCTCTTGCTCGTCTCACACACACACAAAGATCCCTTTCATCCCCCTTTTTGCCCTCCTCCATCACCGTTGCTTGATGCCTGCTTGCATGAGAGCTAGCAACTGGACACACAGATGACTGAGATCAAGGTCCTCAGCGGATGTGGGTTGTGTCTTGCTCCACACTAACCAATGAGACGCTACATTAAACAAGCGCCTTTTTCTCCTGTCTAGATTATTCGGGTTTCCTTAAGATAAGATAGACGGAAGAACTGAGGGTTGTTTGGTGTAAATGACATGCATGATGATGATGGTGATGATGATGAGTCCTGCTCTTTTGATAATGAGGCATGCTGGGAAATACGTGACCCAGAGGAAACTGGCTGCCTCTCTGGTTTGTGTGTTCTGACTAATTCAACTGAAGTTTATTTTGTTGCACATGTTGCAGTGGGAACTGACTGCTTATCTGTTTGTAAATGTTTGGTTGTTGAGAACATATTTATGTGTGTAAAAAAAAAAAAGCAATGCATAGTACTAAAAAAAATAGTGTGAATAATAATGTGACTCCTTTATTCTTTCATACAATTCATACAGATGTTTGAGCAAGAATAAGTAGACGGGATCATCTACAGGCAGCTTTAGTTTCTTTTCAAAGATGAGACGGTTTCAGACTGATTTTTTATTAAATGAAATGCAGACTATTTTAAGCTTTTTGTCCTATATATCTGCTTAGCTCAGAAACTTACAAGGTGAGGCTGTTGAGGAAAATGGGGCAAATCATCAGTGAAGATCTGAGAGGAAGTGCATAAAAAGCTGGCGAGAACACAGTTCTTTTACACAAATTATATTATTATAAAATTAATGTTATTATTCATTTACTATATTTAATTATAATACTACTGTAAAAATATTTAATCAATTCCATGCACCTTTAATAAAAAGGTCAGGAAAGGGTTTTTTCAATGTTTAACATATTAGCAATTTATTGTATACAAATGAATAAAGTCGATTCACAGAATTCTGTCATTTTCAATGCAATGCAAGAGTTACATTCAGGAGGTGTGCAGTTTTATTTCCTGACTTCCACTTATATATTCAGCTGATATTAACAGGTGGAGTTTAGTGGTATTCATCACTTGTCAATCATTCTCCAGTTCTCCATTGGCCGCACCCATACATACATCCTCTTTTTCTACTAATTCTCAGCACAACATTAAAAGCACAAGACTTCTCAACTGCAAATTCTGTGCTCACAGGAAGTTTCGCTGCAAAGCTCAAGTTAATTTTAGACAAGCTTCATCTACTTCTGCAAAAATGCTTCATTAGTATGCAAAACATATTACACTCGAGAAGAACTTCAGTTAATATATCACCTTTAAGCATTACAATTACAATTGTTTAATGAAAAGAAAAAGATATGTTTTAAAAAATCCTTTGTGATTTCTTTTTCCTTACACTACACTACATTTTAAAGTCTGGGATTGGGTCAGGATTTGATTTTAAATTCTTGTAAATTTTATTATTATGTTTTATATATATAATATATATATATATATAATATATAAAAGCATATTTATAAAACGAAATAATAAAAATTGCTGTTAATTTACTCCATCCAATTTAATCCATCCAAGATAAAAACAACTTTTTATTCTTCATTAGAAAGAATAAAAGTAAGAATTTATTAATTTATTAATTTAGTAAGAATTTATTAACATGTTATGAATCACAAAAGGCCGCAACTTTAGCAAAAAAGAAAATCTTATTGAATGTTCTATTGAAAAAAAGTCACATAAAACCTAAAACATTTTGAACATTGAACATGTTATTCATCAAAAAATCTCAAATATGTTTAATGGTTTCCAAAAAATCATTAGGCAGCAGCTCTGTTTTCAAAATGTATCAAATCTGCATACAAGAATGATCTCTGAATGATTTGATGATGAAAACTGAAGTAATGGCTGTTTTACCGTACCAGAAATAAATCACCAACTTCGAATGTTATCACTCGATTGAATGGGCTTCTCAGTGGTTTTCAGATGATAGATATGGGCCAGTAGGGGCCTTCTGCGCCTACTGGTAGGCTCAAAAGGCTGTTATCATCCATCCACATGGTTAATCAGCTATACTAATAAGGAACACTCCAGATCTGTTTTTACATTACTGTGACTGTTGGGGTAGGAGTAGACATTAATAAAATACATTTAATGGGAAATTTAACAAAATAATATAAATAATTCTCGTTAACTTTCGGCCGCAGCCATATGTGATCTATAGTTGATTAACCATGTGGATGAATGATAACAGCCTTCTAAGCCTACCAGTAGGTGCAGAAGGCCCCTCCTGGCCCATATCTATCTGCTGATAACCACTGATAACACCCATTCAATCGAAAGGGGAGAAGCACTGAATAAATACATCTACTGTAAACACATTTTAGTATGAGAAATGGTATTTTGCATTGTAATAATATAATGATAAAATATGATTTTTAAAGTCTTGATCAGCTTAGAAAACTTGCAAAGACAGACTAAAATCGGTTGTACTTTATATTTTTAGTGTGTGTACTTGTACTACTTACGAATGTGCTGGGTTATATAAGTTAATGTAATATGTATTAATAGCACATTTATTGTGTATGGCCATACTGTTCACCCAAAGCATTTTAAAGTGATGTGAGGGGTCTCACCACACCACAATACACCACACCACACACAAGGTAACTACAAAGCATGAGGTTAGGTTTAGAGATAGCACCTTCTTATTACCCAGTTTAATAAGTACATAGTATTAACGCGCAAAACAGAACTATATCAAAGTGCTACAAAAAAATATTTGCCTTCATTTACTAAAACTGTTGTTCCAAAGCTGACATTCTTTTTTTTTCTCTGTAGAAGACAAAAGTAGATGTTTAGAAGAATGTCCAAGCTGTGTTATTTCCCTACAACATATTATAAGAAGGCACAGCCATCATTTTCATTCTGCTAAATGTCTGCTTTTGCATTCCACACCCAAAAAAAGAAACAGTTCCGTTAACCAGGGCTTGATCTGACCTTCTCTGCTCTGTGAAATAAATGCTCAAATGTCTTGAGATGCGAGATGTTTGACCCGTGTCTCTTAATGTGTGTCTTGTTTTTCAGAGTGAGAGAATTGAGAAAGGCCAGGGAACATGAGAGCGTCCAGAAGAGCTCCCTCACAATGTGACATTACTCTCCAGACTCTTCCTTTCAGTTTTTCGGTTTCAACCAGAGACGTTTTACAAGAGGAAAAAAAAACACAAAAATAGCAAGAACACTGCAACTCTTACTACTACTGTATGACTGATACTTCGGCTACTAAACAACTGCATTTTTTCATATCTCTTTATTCCTTCTATTTTTCTTTTACGAAGGAATGAGCCTATTGCTGTGGATCAAAATAAACTCAAAGGACGTTGTTTTAGGAGAAACAACATTCGCTTCGTGGCATTTTTTGCACTTTTTAAAGGATTGTTTTTGTCATTTTTGGATGAGCATTTAAATGTTTCATTTGAAAAAGGGGAAAACCGGAAGAAGGGAAGTCCAGCTCTTCAGTGGCTTGTAGAAAGAGGATAAATGAAGATAGAAAGATGGTGACAAAATATATGGAGTCAACACAGAAACATGGCCGGACCTGTTCCGAGTGTTTTCAAAAGATGACAAGATGTGTTTAGTGGTTAAAGTTACCAAAAAAAAAGATGAATAATTGATGAAGTGGTTTTTGTACATGCTTTTCTCCACAGCCAGAGCAATTGATCAGAAACTTCCAATCTGTCCATTAAGGATTGCCCGTCTTCTCTTAGCCACAAGGAGAGACTGGCTTGCAAATGAATGTAAAAGGTAAACAAGCAGGCTTGGGTGACCTGTCAAATGCTGAAATTATTTTGCTAACAAGACGTGTGGATGACACAGCTATACGACAACTATTTTCAAATTGATGATATTCAGCCACTAGAAACAATTCCGAGTTAGCAAGACATCGCTCTAGGCAGATCTTGTCTTACGCATGCTTGAAACTAGGCCACTTTTGTTTTTCAACTCCATGAATGTACTGGAGACACCAAACGCCATCACCTATGCCCGTCCTTTACTATTGGCAAATTTGTAATTCTTTTTGTTGTCAATCCAATGTTAAATAGTCATCGGTAAAGCCTTTGTTTGCCTAAATAACGAGGTTTTCTAAGGGAAAGTTGCATACATTGCCTTGATATCTTTGACACCGTTTGAAAGGTCTCCACACTCGGGGTTAGACAAATCCATATTTTTGACAACTGAGCGGTTCCTGTATATAAAGAGGGTTGCCGGTACGCAAAGTAACACATTTATCTAAGCGGGATTGTATTTTAGAAATATATTATTTTACTCATTGAAGGGGATCAAAACAGATTAACGATTATCGAAACCTGAATATTTGTATAGTTTTGTTGAATGCCTAAGAAGTATGGTTGTATCGTTTGTACATAATGTAAATACCTGGGATAAAGTCAAGCTACTGTATGTGCATGACAAAAACGAACAAAGATACAAAAAAAAAAAAAAGAGTTCAAAAGCATTAGTGGCTATGCTCTGTAAAACTATTTCACTATAAGAGTATTTTATTTTCCTTTGAATGTTCTTGAGAAGAACATTTTGCTAAAGCATGACCTTCCTGCGATTATGAAAATACTGTATTTATGAGGTAGGAGAAAAAGGCAAAATGATCATTAGGTTATGTTTACATCTGTTTGTTTCCTTTGTTTTTCGGGGCTACCAAGAATCTTTTTGCCAACGGTGCCAAGTAATGTGAATGCTACTGCTTAAAGGAAGTTATTCATTGCTGAACAGATAATCACATGGTAAAACGTGACTCACTTGCATAACCGTTGAACGCAGCCGGTCAAGAAGAATGGTGTATTTCACATATCGTGTTTGGTTTATTTGTGTATTTGTTTGTTTCGTGCTTCATAAGCCCAAATACTTTTGTTTTTGTTTTTTGTCATTGAAACGATGTACAAATGTTTTCCTGTGACGAATGCAGAAGTAATGGACCTTATAGCAGCTTTAAGTAAGTCTACTTCAGCGAGACGTGCAAAAAAACACCCTGTGAGTTAAACGTGAAGCTGAAATAACCACGTGCACAGAAACATTACAGTTGGCTCCCTGTTATGCATGTAAATGCTATTCTTTTGGTGCTAAAACATTGGCGTCATACCTCCAAAGATCAATCTGTTTTAATGGGGTCGCGGTACTTTCAACAGCAGGTGTCATCGTGGAAAAAGGAGAAGGTATTCCTGAAAGTGATGCACTAGAAATGTGTGTATTTCAGTTTCCCCTCATGTCGAAATGCTTCTTTTGTATTTGCGTCAAGAGAATGTCACCTAAATGTTTTCTTGTGTTGGAAGTGCCTGATCGTATTCTAAATCCAGCGAGCCGTGTCAGTCTGCATGTGAGCTTTGCAAGAGACTGGCATTAGCGAGAAGTGAATTACAGTCTGCGTTTTGTTTGGTTCTTTTCTTTTCCGTTTGGTAATTGTTTCTTTGTCCTTGCATTTTACCACACCAGGATTTTATGGCTTCGTCATAACTCACGTCCTCTATTGGAACTGCCAGATGAACCCGCGAGGACTGCAGATTTCAGTCCGGCTGGTTCTTGCCTTGCATTCATCATTCCGGTAGCAGTTTAGGTTGTCAGCTGATGCACTGCGGTGGCAACTCGAGTCTTATTATGCTTGCATGGGTAACATAGATAACCGGGTGGCTGAAACAGCACCCAAAGCATGCTTATTTTTGTAGATTTGGTAGTCAGGTAGACTTGTTAAAGAAATATTGTTCTGTAAAGCAGCTGGTTTCATGGGTTGCAGACATTTCACCAGAAAGAGGGCTTTGAAACGTAACTTTACAGTACAAGAAATCAAAACATTTACCCCAGCAGGGAGACCACATGATGAAATCACAGGTGAAATGTTTGATTTTGTAATATTTTATAGTGTGGGGAAGAAAACAAGGTCATATGTTCCGAAATTTCCATTTCACGTGTGATCTCACGCTCATGTGGTTTTTCTGTAGGGCTACAGGGGCAGCATGAATATATATTTTTGTTCCAAATAGAATTTGGCTTTCTCTTTCGTTTTGGAATTGAGTTTCACTCCACTTTCCATTCCCATTCCTTCACAACTCCTCCACCGCAGAAACAGGTATAAACAAACTTGCGTACCTCATATGAAAAGACGCGCCACAGAACTGTGTCCATATATATCCACGTAAAGTGTCCATGGCACTAGTGCAGTTGAAACCTCGGGTGTGAATCTGTCGGGTTCACTTTTGTATCTTAACTCAGGTGCCAAACTGGAGAAAAGGGGAAGAAGTAGAGCAGGTCACTTGAGATTTAGTTGCTGCTTATTGGGAAATGAGCCAGACTGTCCTGATCAAATTACTGTGATTCTGAACATGTCATGCTGTTCGCCTTTTTTTAAATCAACTGTGTGAGCTGAGTTGGCGTACCTTCGCTCCCCATTTGTTGAAAGAGCGGCACTCACTGCTGTTGTTGTATAAGAGCCCGTTGGAATGGAGCAGGTCTACACGAATGCTAGTGTAAATACGCATGGATGTGTTTCAGTTCAGCGCAGCTTCTCCGGTTCCTATAGTCACTGCCGTGGACATACTGTATCACAATAATGAATCAAAAGTGCTGCTCAGATTGATTCATCTTCATCGTCATCATATAGCCATAGATGTAGACGTTCAACAGGACAGGCGTAGTTTATTAGCGCGAGACGGTAACCTCACCTGGTTGCATACGGGTTCATTTTAACGGTATCGCAGCTCAGCCCACAGAAGATACCTCATCCACTTTTGTTCGTCATGTCACCTAGAGACAGAGACTGCCTTTCCGTGCGCATCCGTTTTTAGAAAAGGGCAGAACAGGGCCCTAGAAAACACCAACCACCACCACCACTCATGGACACAGAGCAATAAGCAATTCCTGAAGTGGAGACCTGTGTAAACCTAATGGGGACAGCGATCTGTTGGACACACGTAGCTGACTTACTCTTATGCAAATGCCAGTATTGTGAGATTAGAATGCAGTAGTTTAAGGACAGTGCTTATACGACACCCTTCATGGAGCTGCACGTTTTCATCCCTTTCAAACCCAGAAAATAGCGGCCCTGCCTTTATTACAAGCTACACTTGGGGCTCTCTACACTTTGCATGTTAAACTAGTGTTAGATCTACTTTCCTCTCCTCTCTAGCTGTCTTTTCTCTGTGTCTTTCCCAATTATGTAGCCCTTTCCTTTCCTACTGAACCCTGATTTTTTTTGGTTTCGTTTGTTTCTTCTTTTTTCTAAATGTCTTTGTTTTTCCTCCTTCCCCCTGGTTTGAGCAATTTATTTTTGTAACTGCATGTTAAAGAGTCACTGAATCGATGGATATGTTAAAAAAGAGAATTCAGCTGCTGAAGCCATGCAAAATGTTTTGAATTGCCCTTAAAAATATGAAAGATGTTTTCTGAATGCTTTATATTCTCTCTGCTGTAAAATAATAAAAGGGGAAAAACTTACGAAATGCTTGTTTTCACTTGAAGTTCAAAAGTTTTTTTAAAAGTATCTAAAACAGAGCTGCCCAAAGTAGGGACAGCAGCCAAAGTTGGCTCATTTTACCCTTTGATTTGGCCCACCATCCCATCTGAGATAGATGGAGAGGGTTGGGGCGAATGCAGATATAACAGAGATTGTCTTTTCTAATTTGACGTAACCTTTTTTGTGTGTTTGTTTTATTGCTGAGCTACAAAAAAGCAAACTGAATTTAAATGTTTTAATTAAATGTAAATGAATCAGAGTTTTTAAAACGTGAACACTGTCACTCGACAAATAGAGCACTATGCAGGAGACACGGGTAAGCAAATAAAGGCAAGAACTAGTGTAACTCCATTCTGTTATAAATGAGACTGTTTTTGTACTGTAATAAGATCATTATAAAATGTGAAAAATATTACACTGTATTAGATAATATAAAGCAATGTTTTCTAGTCATTTTTAAACATTATTAAACTAATTAGGAAATTACCAATGGCAACTATATTTACAATTGGCCCACTAGCTTCATTAAGTTTGGTTTTTGGCCCTTCATAAGAAAATGTTTGGGCACCCCTGATCTAAACTAATGATATTTACTACGCCACCAAAATGAAAATGTCTTCTTAAAAAATTCCACAGTACACAAATGAAGGCCTTTTAATGAAATCTCAGATTACAACGTTGTACGTTTCTTCACATTTCAGAGAAAAAAATGCATGTGAAACTCAAGTGATTTGATCCAAAATTAAGTCCCAAATAACACAGTTCATTACGTACTTGCACACTTATTTACACTCAACTATCTAGATTATGAGCTTACTTTAAGGTTATTTTGTCACTGCTGCATACATCTGAAAGCCCAACCCCTCCACTATGGGATTAAGTGCAAGTGTCCAACATTCCACTTTTTATTTCCACTTCTTTAAATAAGTGCAGCATTGTGCAAAATAAAATAATTATGCAAAATGGAAAACATCTCAAGTGAAGTTTTTTTTGTTTACATATAAACAATTATCAATGACCATAAACTGATATTCACCACCTATACCTGTTTGATGCATAAAAGGCTAAGAGTAAATCTCATTGTTTCTAGTAGAAGCTCAGTGATTCTCACAAAACAAGCAAGTTCGAGTTTTGTGCAAATATGAATGTTGCATTTCCACATTCATAGAGGTAGAGTGTTGCTTGCATGACTTAAATAGCAGGACATGATGTTTCAAAGATAGTAGCAAAGTGAAATGACTTGGGATTTTGTAAGCCACCTGCAATATTGGTAACCTGTAGAAACCATCACAGAGGTTCTAATGGTTTCTACAAATACCACCAATTATTAGTCATTTAAACCACTATGTTTTAATGATTTCTATTGTGTTTTGGTTTTAACATTAAACCAGTGAGAACTTACAGTTACCATTAAACAATTCCCATTAACATTTTTTTATAGTGATACATTTTTGTCATAGTTTATAAAACTACAATATTGAATTAGGCTTATAGTTAAATATATATATATATATATATATATATATATATATATATATATATATATATATATATATATATATATATATATATTCTCGCAAGTAAAAAGGTAAAAAGTTGTTCAATTTGTTTGAAAAAAATTTATCTCAGCGTTTTTACAACCATTAGAAACATCCATTTTGAAAATGTGAACTCTGAAGCTAATTTATTCATTCATTTTCTATTGGCCTAGTCCTTTTATTCATCAGGAGTCATCACAGCTGAATGAACCACCAACTTATGCAGCAAATGTTTTACACAGCGGATGCCTTTTCAGCTGCAACCCAGTACTGGGAAACATTCACTATGGACAATTAAGTTTATTCAATTCACCTATAGCACATGTCTTTTGACTGTGGGGGAAACTGGAGCACCCGGAGGAAACCCACATGAACACGGGGAGAACATGCAAACTCCACACAGTAATACTGACCCAGCCGGGACTAGAACCAGCAACCTTCTTGCTGAGGCGACAGTGCTAACCACTGAGCCAACCACTGTGTTGCGCTTGAAGCTAATTTAAGAACATAAAAAACGAGAAGGATAAATGTGTGCCTTTGTAAAAAGTTTACCTTTGCAAAAATTCCAAGCTAGCCAAGTTTTGTTTTCCATTTTAATCAACAACTGAAAACGGCCAGATAAAGACTCGCGGAAAAATGGAATCAATGGTTTCCCTTTCGGTGTTTAACGCCACGTGTCTTAGCTATGTGAATAAAAGCTTACATCAAATGTAACTATATCTGGTAATCTTTTAAAACTATCGATCTAGAACATTTGGAAACCGCTATTGATTTATTTTTTGATCTCTTAATGAACATTTTGAGCGTCAGACTTAAAGTGAATATGCTTTTAATGGAGGGTCTCTCATATTTTCATTGAAACACCTACCTTGTGAGAAGAGACGAACGAAACACTTAAGGGCTTTGAAGCGTCATACTGGTGAGTAAATGTCTATTTAATTTTTTAGAATAAATCTCCAGTTGAATTGCACCCTCTTCTGGTCACTGCAACACACTGTCATTCTGTAGATTACAGTTTGAATTCCATAAGGAGACAGTAAATATTGATTCAATAAAGATGTCATTCAATACATTTTATTATTCCTGGTTGTCCTTGGACTTCTATTCAGAGGGAATGATTAAATTGATGGCCAGTTAGTTTTTTCAGGAAATGTATTTGTTTAATAGCCTGTAATAATAGTTGATGATGACAGTAAATGACTGCAGTGTGTGTGCATTTGTGTTAGTGCTGAAGAGGCATGTTTTCTGCATTATTGAGGCCAGAGGAGGGGGCAGTGATGGGGTCAGTTCCTGGCAGAGTTTATGGACCAGGTAACACACGGTTATTGCTCAGGCTCCTCTGAGGATATAAATTGTGGAGACGACTCTTTAAGCTCAGTGTAACGCTGTGTTCTGCACAACCAGATCCACCTGGGAATCGCTGGAAGCTGCTCAGGTAAAGAACATAGTCTTTGTCATTTTGAAATATATATAAACATTTCTCTTTTGTTTTATTACTGTGCTAGTTACTATGTCAGAATATTTACAGTGCTCAGCCTAATTGAGTACACCCCATTTTGAAAATGATTATTTGTATCCATTTCTCAGTGAATATAGGCAATGTATTTTGGTGCATTTAAACAAAACAGATTTATTAAACAAATATATTTATTAAAATAATATTTTATTCATCAAACTTATTTAGAAATTGAAAGATAATACAATTAAATTCAAGCAAAATATTGCAAAAAAAAAAAAAATTTCAACAAAATTTTGCTAATTTTTGCTTCTCTTGATTTTTCCTCTTTTTTTAAATTTGTATTTAATATTTTTCTATAACATATAAATTTGGGTGTACTAGTTTTTATACCGTTATCGTAAGTTATTTTGTTAGATAAGCTCCAGATTTAGCTTCAGTACTGACTAATCTAATGTATATGCACAAATATAATATTGTATAGCTTCCTATTAAAAATATGAATTTAAAAAATAGATTTGTGAAGGGTGTATTTATATATGCTGAGCACTGTATAACGAGAGAGATTTTCAGTTAATTATGTATGTACATAGTATTTTATAAATATATATTATGTTTATATAAATGTGCGTTAAATGTTTTTACATTTGATACAAACATTCTTGTTAATGTTGTGAACTGATAAACTTATATACTACTAATAATAGTTATATAACTGATATATATAAACTGATTAATACTAACAGTATGAAAAACAGGCAATGTATCATAAGATTACATATCTAGTAGAAATTAGAGGTTTATGTAAGATCGTTACTGTTAATGACTAGTTCAACAAAAGAACATTATTAGCCCCCCTGTTTATTTTTCCCCAATTTCTGTTTAACGGAGAGAAGATTTCAACACGTTTCTAAACATAATAGTTTTAATAACTCATTTCTAATAACTGATTTATTTTATTTTTGCCATGATGACAGTAAATAATATTTGACTAGATATTTTTCAAGACTCTTCTGTACAGCTTAAATTGACATTTAAAGACTTAACTAGGTTAATTAGGTTAACTAGGCAGGTTAGGGTAATTAGGCAAGTTATTATATAAAGATGCTTTGTTCTGTAGACAATCGAAAAAAATATATAGCTTAAAGGGGCTAATAATAAGAGATGAAAAAATTCAAATGGGGGCTGATAATTCAACTGACTTCAACTGCATACATGTTTATGTTTCTTTAGTGTAGATAAATAAGTTGTTTTTATTATTTATAAGTATTGTATTGTTTTTTGTTGTATAATAGTATTTTATCAATGATTGTTGTCATTGCTTTAAAACTGATTCACTGACTTTCCATTTTTTTACCATGTAATTGTTTATATTTATTAAATATGGGATTTTCGAGACCTTCTTCTCATAAATTTGTGCATAACTGTAATTGTGTGCTGTTTTCCAGATACATTATGATGAAGGGTTTGTTCAGCGTGTCTGTCAGTCTGTTGCTGCTGTGTGTGTTCTGGACTGACAGTCAGCCTGTAGACACTGCTGACACTGTCAGAGAGGTGAAGACACTTCGCTATTGATTTCTCAAGTACTGTCATTCAGTCATAAAGCTGAGAAACTGCCTATTCATCTGGTTTTGTTTATGGCCTGTTTATAGAGTATTGGACTACCTTTAAGAGCCAGTGTGTGCGTGTGTGTGTGTTAGATGCTAGATCTCTTCAGAGCGATGGCTGCAGTGGATGGACAGGAGGACACACAGCTGCTGGACACAGGTTCTCCCGCTGTCTTGTGGTCTGATACTGCAGATCTGGAGAAGAGAGACTTGCCACGTCTAGGAGTATCAGTACATAGAGCTTTACCTTCAAGAGTCCACAGCAGGTAAACAACCACTCATCTGCTCTTCTCATACAGTGTACACGTAATGTAAAAATGTAAAAATCAGCAGCTTTTATTCTTTAAAAGGCACCATTGGCTGTTCCACTTTGCATTCTAATAAAAGAAGGTTACAGAAATAGTAATAGTTCCTAGAACAATTAGTGGAAGAACCTTTGTTTTGCAAATTTGCACTTCAGGAACTGTTAATTATTTTGGAAACACTTTACAATAAGGTTCATTAGTTAATGCATTTACTAACATGAACTAATCATGAACAACACGTGTACAGCATTTATTAATCATAATTGAACATTTACTAATGCATTATTAACATCCAAGTCCATGTTTGTTAACATTAGTTAATGCACCGTGAGTTAACATGAACTAACAATGAACAACAGTATTTTCATTAACTAACGTTAACTAACATGAACAAATACTGTAGTAAATGTATTGTACATTGTTTGTTCAAGTTAATAAATGCATTAATTAACATTAACTAATGAACCTTATTGTAAAGTGTGACCATTATTTCAGCAACTAAATTAGCTCCCACTTCAGAGCACAATACAATAGAAACTACAGTGATGTAAATATGCCTTGTTTACAGTATTTACGGTGTTACACCACATACAGGTACTATAAACATTCAGAAAACTAGTACACACTCAGAAATAAAGGTACAGGAGCTGTCACTGGGGCGGTACTTTTCCCAAAAAGTCCACAGTGGTACCTCAAAGGTGCATATTAGTGCCCAAATGTACCTAAAAAGTCCCTTTGAGGTACCATTATGGACCCTTCAGGTACAAATACCTTTTGAAAAGGTACGGCCCCAGTGATAGCTCCTGTACCTTTATTTCTGAGTGTAGAATTAGTCATAGTCATAGGTTATGTTCAATCATTACTATCATAAAACATTTATAGCTAATAATGAAAACACGATTGCATACTCCGTCCTTTGCCTGTTGATTTTGTTGAATGCTGCACTTGACTACACTATTATATGATACGATGATATTATATGATAGGAATGCAACTAGGACAATTATGACTAGTTTCTATAACTGAGTTCCTGCAAAAGCCCTTAATACCTTGAAAGAACAATTTTGTATTTCCAAAGAACCATTTATTGATACGTTTTTAAAATTACATTGTTTTTTTTAGTGTGACACATTTGTAATATCTTTAAAATAATTTTAATAATTTGTAATAATCTATGTAACATTTTTGCTCTATAAATAAAAAGCTTTTGTGGAATGAAAAGATTTCATTTATGGGTTTTTTGGAGGGGAGGAGGTGACAATTTCAGATTATTTGGTCTGAACCACTTGTGCACCAATGTTCAGATTGTAGTGAAGCAATCACTGAATGCTTTTCATGTAACTAAGCGAACATACCCTTAGAGCAGGCATGTCTAAGCTCGGTCCTGGAGGGCCGGTGTCCTGCAAAGTTTAGTTCCAACCCCAATCAGACACACCTGGGCTAGCTAATCAAGCACTTACTAGGCTTTCTAGAAACATCCGTGCAGGTGTGTTGAGGCAAGTTGGAGCTAAAATCTGCAGGACACCGGCCCTCCAGGACCGAGTTTGGACACCCCTGCCCTAGAGTATATTTAATGTGCTAAACATGACCAAAGGAGTGTTTATTTTTTTAAACTAAGATGCGATAATGTTAATGGTCTTTTTTTTCTTTATTTCTGTGTCCAGTAAATCTATAGATGGATCTAGATACCGTCTGTCATCTCCATCTAAGTGGATGTCCAGCCTCCAAGGTTGAAAAGTATCATCATTTGAGTAATCCATTTCAGAATGCTTGAATCAACCAAAAGCTCCTGAATAAGGTTTACACTCTCCTGCATGCTCTCTGCATAACCAATAAAATAAACAGAGCTAAATATATATACATGGATGAATTCACTTTGGAAAAGGAATAACTTCTTGAACTCTGGATAGTTTTATTTTGGCATTTATTTAGAGTTAAACACTTTATAACACACAGCTGTTATGATCTTTTCTGTAAAGATAGTATTGGCGATGAAGTATTTCAATATTAGATCTCAGTAAAAATGCATAGATGCATTAAAAGGTAAATGTGTGTAGAAAACATATGGACAGATATTTTACATTAGTCTTTCTGTGAGAGTTTTTGCACGTGTTTGTAACTTTGTCTTGTACATTTTGCATTTGTGTTGTATAATTGTGAGTCCAGAGTGGTTGGAAAGTCTATATAAAAGCCCTGTGACTGCATGGAGTGTGTCGTGAATGTCTCAAACACAGTATTTCCAGAAACAGTCTGCGCCGCCACCTCTCTTTCTGAACTGCCTTCTACTGCCCCAAAGACCGCTGGGAGAAACTAGGCGATATGGTTTTTCCAGAAGAAACTGAAGAGAAACAGACTGTTGGTCACATGTAAACAGTACATCACGAAGATAATTTTCATGAACACCCCAGTGGGCATTTGTCAAAAACAACATCAGAAAATATGTATTAAAATAATAAATTAATAATAAATAACAATTAATAGTTTAATAAATAAAAATAAATAATAGAAAAACAATCATCAAAAATACCAATCGATTTGATGTCATTTGACTAACTTGATGTCAAAATAGACATCAGGTTGTCATCTAACATGGTCATAAAAAACCCAACCTTGTTCTTTTTAGATGTTTTTGACCCCAATGTTAGATGCCAATTTGATGTCTGTTTTGACATCAAGAGAGTAAAAAAGTGTCAATTTGTAATTTGCAACTGAAGCTTAAAATCTCATATTATAATAGTTTTTGTGTCGTTATTTTGGTGGTCAAAATGTGGAGTCATATGGACGTCAAGGTTTTGACAACAAATCGATTTGCCTTTTGACTTGTTTTTTGATGTCGGTTTGACCGTCGCGACAGCAATATTTACCTCTTTAAGAGCGTCTTTAGGAATCTGGCCAGACATTTTGATACCTGTAAAAAAAAAAACATTATGAGTATTGAAAGTGAAAGCGTTTGTGTGTGTGTGTGTCAGGTCAGATGGAGTCTCACTGTCTCTGTTGAGCAGTGGTGAATGTGCTGCTGCTGCCCTCTGCAGGACATCAGTGAGGTCAGACACAGAGAAATCGTCCATAGTGACAGCTCCGGCCTCTTCCACCGAATCTACAACACCCAATCACACACATTTTATCAGTGTTGGGGTAACGCATTATGAGAAACGCGAGTTAAGTGATAATATTACTTTTCTAAGAAACGAGTAAAGAAACGCATTTTTTTTTTAATTTAACTCCAGTTGCTTTTTAGATTAATTAATTGCTTTAAAAATAGTTTGTTGAATTAAAACTAGTGTAATCACGCTGAATCAGACAGAGAAAATGAGCATGTAATGCTTCAGCATCTCAGGAGGTAACATTATTCTATTTTTTAAGGTAAATGTAGGTGGATGTTATACAGTGTCATTAAATGCAAATCTCATCTTAAAAAAAGAAGAATACCCTGCAAGTTCTGAAAGAGATGAAGCCTCAGGCAGGCCAGAAAAAGGAACTCAAAAGTAACTTAACGCATTAGTTTACATAAAAGTAATTAACACAACTAGTTACTTTTTTGGGGGAGTAACTCCATTTCATCATTGCAAAATAAATTATTCATAAACATTTAATTAGTTCATTGTTTTAATCTGTACACTGAAATAATAATAAACTGCTTGTTGAATAGTAGTAGGCTATGTCTTTGCCGAATATATACATAAGTCTGGTAATGTCACAAACAGTGAACAATGTTAGATGCAAATAATAAAGTTCACAGAAAAACTTTGCAATTTGAGCACAGTAAAACCCAATAAATGAAGAGAATTCAAACCAACTGAGTACTGTAAAATTAAATAAGTTACGACAACTCAAACCGTTTGAGGAAACCGATTTGAGTTAATACTAATCTGTGAACTTACTCCATTTAAGTTGAAGTAATGAGATATTTGATGAACTCAACATTCAACCCTGAGTTCAAAACTCTTTTCAATTTTGTCATTTTAGTCTTATATGTGATGGCAAAATATTTAATTTATTAGATATTATTTTTAGATTGCAAATTAGATATATTATTATTATTATTATTATTATTATTATTATTATTATTATTATTATTATTATTATTATATAAACATATAGATAAACTATGCAATTATAATATAGAGATGTTACTATTTTTTTAGAAGAATAGCCATATAATAATATGAAATAAATTGTATAATTATTTTACATAATTGAGCACTGTAGACTGTAGCTGAACATAAATGAGTGCACACCCAAATTAATATGCTGGTGGACATATTAATATAGTTAATATTTATTAATTAAATAATATTATTACTAGTATTAATAATAAATAACATTTAGTAATATATAAAAAATGTATATCACATACATATATATATATATATATATATATATATATATATATATATATATATATATATATATATATATATATATATATATATATATATATATTTATCCAGTTTACTACTCCTATTATCATTATTGTTGTTGTTATTATTATTATTATTATTATTATTATTATTATTATTATTATTTTAAATGTGTGAACATATAATGACAATAATCTAAAAATATATTTAAATATAAGTGTATATTTAAATATATTCTGGCGGTTTGTTCAATTGACCTTTAATGCCCATGAAAAAAAATACATTAGGTAAAACATACACCATATGGGGGGTAAAGAAGCAAAACCCTAACCCTAATTCAAACCCTAAAAAAACTTCTGCTTGATTTATGTGTGAGAGCACTCACCCGGGCCGGTGTAGGTCCTCTCAGCAGTGTCTGTAACGGGATGTGCAGAGAGGAGACTGCAGGACAGCAGGAGCACAGAGCAGAACACAAACAGCTTACAGATCATCTCTACAGCGGCTCCAGCTCCTGTCAGGTCAATCAGCTGCACAGACACTCTCTCATCTTATATACCCCACACTACCAACCATAACAAATGCTAGTTTTTATTGAACATCTTATTTTCACATTTAGATCCCATTGCATTAATGTCCCCATGAATAAATCGGGGGGCTTTATCACTTTTGAATCTCATTGACCTGTTTTACTGAATTTGTAAATCGGGAACACAGGTGTGCAAATGTCCTTGTATTAACTCCACGACACATAAAAGACTATTTTATGAATGTGTCAGCTGTCTTTTATGCAAGCCTTTCACAGCAAAAAGGATGGAAGTATATTTCACAGTCTATTTAAATTCACAACTGATGCATAGGTAAAGAGGTTTTAGGCTGTAACACTGATGCTGTCGACATTATATCAATAGCGGTAATAAAAGTGAAGAGCAGCAGGGATATAAACTTGAGATGCGCCATCTGCTGAGGAGAGCAACACATTTGTTTATCATCCACTGGTGAAGTCATATTATCAATGCACATTTGACATTTATAAAAGCTTGGAGTGAAATCAGACAACGCTTTATACTGTACGTCACTCAGTCTGCCTGTACTTGTTGATCTTCATATGAAAGATTGATCCCATGAGAAATTTGTTTGCATGTATTGCTCCAAGCATTAAACAGTTTCAAATACAAAATAACAATGCGTAATGCAAGGCTGTGCAACATCAGATCATAATTCCCCAATATTCAGAAATGAAGCTGATCAATATGTGGTTTTTTTTTTTTTAAACTGATGACACACTCTTACAAAAAATTCTGGGTTGTTAAATGACACACTCTAAAAAAGCAGTGTATTTACAACAACCCAGCATTTAGAGTGTGCCATAGCCTGGTGCAATACACTGTAAATGTAGGAGACATGGAAGTGTAAACCTTGCCTAAGATAAACCAAAAAGTTGATCTGGAATATCTGTCACAATCATTGATTAATTGTCTATGGTGATTTAATCTTATTGCAATATTTTTTTGTCGAACCAGATTAATGTGCACAGGGTGAGAATTTATTATTTTATGTGAACAGACAGACGAAAATAAACAAACTTTTAAGTGATATAATATAATATAATATTATGTAATATAATGTAATATAATATAATATAATATAATATAATATAATATAATATAATATAATATAATATAATATAATATAATATAATATAATATAATATAATATAATATAATTCCCAGTGATGGGTTGCAGCTGGAAGGGCATCCGCTGCGTAAAACATATGCTGGATAAGTTGACAGTTAATTCCGCTGTGGCGACCCCTGATTAATAAAGGAATATAATATAATATAATATAATATAATATAATATAATATAATATAATATAATATAATATAATATAATATAATATAATATAATATAATCAACCAAAGCTGAAATTCAAGGCTAAAATCCTAGCAGAGAACAGACTATCATGCCACGCTTTTATTAAATGCTTTTTAAATAAAGTAAATTATGCATTTGTGATTTTAAATTTGATATTTTAAGTGAGCTTAAATAAATAAACTGGAAAAGCATCTCAAAATATTCATTTGTAATTTTTTCTCTTAACTACCTGTGCATTTTGAAAAGTAAAAACATTAAAGTAGTCACTTCTATTTTAAAGAGTGAATACAGACAAGAGGATATCTTTTTTTATTATTATTCATGAATAAAAATATACAATTACAATCAGGAGATCAATTTATGAGAGATACAAGAGAGGGAAATACAATATACATTAACTGCAAAAAGAAAAAAGGCCAACAAAGCAAAGGAAGAGGTAAGTAAATTACAAAAGTATAAGTGTAAGAAAAAAAATTAATTAAGAGCATTACAGGCGATCTATCTGAATCAAATCAGGGTCAATAGACAACAGTTCTTCATCAGTTCTTTCACCAAAAACCTGACACATTTTGTTGTTGTTACACATCCAGAAATATTTAAGCAATCCGAAAATGTCGAAAGCTAGGCATGAAGCCATGAATTTTTATTTATGTATAAAAAATTCCAACCAAAATAAAAAAAAAAACCCAAAACTTCTGAATAAATTCACACATACAAAGTAAATGTATTAAACATTAAACATTGCATTAAACAAACATCATTAAAATGTTTCATCATCTTTACCACAAATTGTACAATTACTCAGAATATCAACATATTTGGAAATAAACAAGTTATATTTTATGGAATATCTTAAAGTGGATTTCTTTAGTTTTATTAAAGTATGTATGAGGCAACAACTAAGCTTTTCTCCAGTATTTATTATTAATTAATGCAACCCAATGGAATCTGCCTTGCAGAACAATACGATTTCTTTGCCGAAGAATTAGATGAATACTTTTATTGTCACATTTTTTTATCATGAATGTCAATGCCTTTCATTTTTTAGGGTTGCATTGTATATGACTTTGGCCAAATGCATTAAACCTGTGGGGATAGCTCTAAGAACAGTATTATATTCTTTAAAGGAAATAGGAAAGTCATGAACAGTCATAAAGCGTTCATAAGACAGTAAGTTACCAAATCATCAAATAAAGAAAATAAATAAATTAAGCCTCCATCAAACCAATCAGCATTAGATTACAATTATCCAAATAATCCCACAAGATAGTTTTGTGTGGTGAGAAGTTTTGAAGGTAACACAATTTGCACACAAGTAGTGCCTGCTGATGAAAACTTGCTAATTTAGGCAAGAGGATATCTTTCTCTGTACCCATTATTAAAAGATATTTTCTTTAATGTTTGGTGTGATTGGGTGAACCGGTGCGATGATGTCATGGGCGCGCTGGTGGAGGGAGGGAGCAGAAGTTTGTCCGCTCAGGCTTACCATCGCTGTGGAAGTTTCATGGCATTGTCTCGTTGTCAAAAACAGTCTGTCTGGTCGGAAACTTTGAAACGTACGTAATTATAGTTCGCGTTTGTTTCAGAGACACTGCCAAATTCAGCTATGAGCTTATGAGAAGTGAGGCTTTTTGGTTGAGTAGCCCTAGTATGCAACAAGAAGTTGAAGATACAAAGCGCATTTGTAAAGAAGTGAAGAGCTCAGAGACCAGGTAAGAGACTGTTTGTGTCTCTGTGAATAATGTTTTCGGTGTCTGACGTTTGTAGTGGAAAAACGCGTGAGGAATGTGAAAATTGATCAAACGTTACAGCACTCTCCTCATTCATTTCACTTCTGCTGGTTTGTTTGTTTTTGTCGAGTTGTAGTTTCGTTAAGTGTAGTTACAGAGCCGCATGCTGCCTCGTCATGTTTTGTCTTCACATAGTGTTTGTCCATGATTTGTGTAAATGTATTATTGCAAAACGTCCCGATTAAGTAGCCTATATACGTGTTTGCTTTCATTTATTTGCTTTAACATTACGTGGATTATTAACTTTTAATAAAAATGCTGTAAATGTTTTATTTTTATTTCTTATTCAACCCTTTGCTTAAGATACTACTTGTTTTTTTTTTTTTTTTTTTTTTTTTGTTAATCTTGTTAGTTTGTATGTTTGTTATATATAAAAATATATTAAATAATAAATAAATGTGATTTTTATGCAAATACTAAAAAGTAAACCTTAAATTAGTGCAAAATCAGCTTTGCATTGTAGTTCAGGCAAATTAGTTATTTACTTAAAATGCATAGATAATCGCAATTTGTTTGACAGGCAATCATCATCATAACACTTATTTTGCAATATACAATATAGTAATCATTTGCAATTCAAATCCAGTTGTTAAGGAAAGTGCTGAGCTTACTTTTTTCCCCCCTGTGGGTTTAATAGTTTAAGGAAGAATGAAGTCAAATGTGCATTTTAACCCTTGTCCACCCTAATCAAATGTTAGAAATGAACTGTAGATGTATTAGATTGAGGTAAAGTTGATTTTATATTCGCACATTCCTTTATTTAATGGTCCCTATATTGTTTACCATGCTAATTTGAATATTTGGTATGAAATCGCATTTAGGTTTGACTAGTTTAAGTTTGACATTTAGGTTTAACAACATTACATTATTTAAATGACTGTGAACGACGATGTACTTTGATAGTCATTTGCACCTAATATGATTTCTCAGGTTAGAATTTGCAAATAATATTTTTCTGAAGTGAAATTATTAATCAGAATGAGAAAGAACTTTATTGCCAGGTATGTTCACACATAAGGAGAAAGTCTGACTGCAAATATAAAACTAAATTTACCTCAGTATCTGTTAGGATGTTCAGTGATCAAATAAACTACTTGGCTTTTGTGAAGGACTAATCTAAGTCTTTCTTTTGTGAATCTAGGTGTTGCTGAATGGCACGAGCTGTTGAGCAATGATGGCAGAGCTGGAGGTGGATCAATCCAACCTGCCCAGAGTCCAGGAGGGTAAGAGAACTGTCAGAAAGTTGCACATGTCTGTGTGCATTTGACATTGCAAACAAATATTCTATATCAGGAATGCACAAACTATTTTTTACAAAGGGCCAAAAACAAATCTTGATTAAATCTAGTGGGCCGAAGGTAAATTTGTCATGGGTTATTTCCTAATTTATTTAATAATGTTTAAAAATGACTCGAAAACATTGCTTTATATTAACTAATACAGTATTTATTTCACATTTTATAATGAACGTATTACAGTAAAACAAAACAATCTAATTTATAACAGAATTACTATAGTTTTTGCCTTGTTTTGCTCGCCGATGTCTTCTGCATAGTCCTTTATCCTTGGAGTGACAGTATTTACATTTTTAAAAGTGAGATTAATCTACAGCATTTAATTGAAACATTTAATTTGAGTTGGCTTTTTTGCAGCTTAGCAATAGAACAAACCAAAAAAGTTACGTCAATGATAGTCACGTGATAGGCAGAAATAGACTACTGTCATATTTCATGTTCTGCATGTTTTTGCATCTGACATCTGATTATCATTCCAGACATCTGCTGTATGTCTCTGAAGTCTTTTTTTTTCCATTGGAGAAAGAAAGAACCTTTCCATATGGCTTTGTTTGCTCATATTTTGTCTCTTTGGTTCGAGTCCTTCATAAAGGAGCTTGACCCAGTGTTTCTTTTGAAGGGGGAAATGTTGGTGATGATTTCCCTTTCCGTTCCCATTCTGTACACAATGAGTTCATTGTTTTGCTTTTGTATCTTTATGCTTAAACAAGCGCTAGATGTTGAACAAAGACCCTATTCGACCACCATACTGCCTGCCTGTATCACCCAATTAACTAATGCCTGTGTTTTTTATATGTGTGTGTTTTACTGTTCCCATTGGGCTTATACCCTTTTAGCATGGCCTGTGAGCAACAGTGTTTTCATTTCCTCAGTTTGTTTTTGGTACTGGTTCCCCAAAGCATTGAGAAATAAATATATGTTAGTGAGCCGTCTTTGTCTTCACTTGTCTGTTATCGGTTCCTGTGGATGTGTTTTTGCTCTTGATTTAGTCTTGGGAACACTGTCTCTAAATCGCAGATCCCTTGAGGAAAAGCAGCCTCTTTCCTCTCTGCACTTTAACCCCTTTGCATCGCTTCTATTTTCACTGACCTTTTTTCCTCTCTGTGCTGTGAAACCTTTGCCCAGGCAGTTATTTATACATGTCTGGTTGTAGCACAGTTTGTTTATGCTACTATTCAAATGGCTGGTGTCAGTATGATTGATTTTCTTTTGAAAGTTTTTCAGAAAGGACACTCAATTAGTTAGTTTGTGGCAGTAAACATATTTGTAATGTTACTAAGGTTTCTATTTTAAATAAATGCTGCTTTAAAAACTTTCTCTATAATAAAGATCAGGGCTCAATGTTAACTTTTTTGATCATCAGCCACTGTGGCTGGTGGTTTTCTAATATTTATAGCCACTCGCCATTTTCACTAGGCACAATTTTGTTGTTGGGAAAACATATTTGTTATGCATAAATTGACTTTTGCATGCTAAAATAACTTGATTTTGTGTTGTCAACATGAGTTTGTGACATGATTTCACTGTTTTGTGTGTTTGTGTGTGGTTTCATGTTGTTGCATTGCAATTAGTTATTATTTCACGTCTTTTAGGGCTCAACAGTAAGGATGTATCAAATTTTTCTCTGGCCACACCAAAAAAATAAGTAAATAAATAAATATTTCTTAGCCAAAAAATGTTAATAATTTGAAAATTTTTAAAAACTAGCAAAATATATATTATAATATACATACACTTTTTATTCAACAACATAAACAAAATACAATTATTGTCATGTATATAAACCTATGCAAAGTGGTCTGTCCTAACTAGAGGTCTCAGATCACAAGTTAGCAATACATAAATGGGAAGTTAATCTCCTATTAAAGTAATGTTATTGTAAAGGATGATAATTAAACCATATTAACAAAAATAAGTACAAGCAAAGCAGGTGAAAAACATACCGTGCAATAATTAAAGGATGATCACATGCACGCGGTTAACATTAATAGGCCTATCAATAATCTGTTCAAAGAATGTTTAAGCAACTGCTGCTGCTTACATAAAATAAATACCTTTTTTTATATCGAGGTCTTGAAAGTGGTGCGCTTTTTGTCCGGTCATATTTAGCAGAGCAAATTCCGATTAAAAATGAGATATAATTCTTGATTTAGCTAATCTGTGGATCAAAATGAATTATAACGTATATGAATAATAACGTATTAATCTTGAATGTTCGACTTTGTCTTCACATGAATAAATAAAACTGAAAATACATGAATTTAGTAAATTATTAATTTTTATTAAAATAGAAAAAAAATTACTATTGTAATACTTATTTTAAATGAAACTTTTGAATTTTAATCAAAGTACAATTTTTGAAACATTGTATTTTTCCTGGTTATTTAGTATTTGTGTGTTTATATAATTTGTGCATTATTGCAATTAAGTTTTTTGCCATGCAGCTTTGAATTGAGAATTTTTTTTATTGTATTTCAAGTAGTATATAACATATCAAGCTATATATATATATATATATATATATATATATATATATATATATATATATATATATATATATATATATATATATATATATTCAAATTTTGTTTTCTTTTTGATCAATTAATCATTTATTTATAGGGCACTCTAAAACCACAAACACACAAGGAATAAATGTAAATAAAGATGCATCATTCCAATTTCAACTAAAACATTCCCACTATATCTTTCCATCTTTCTGTTTTTGCTGTAGCCAATGGTGCTTTATCTTGTCTTTTAAATGAGTGGCCTTTATCCCACATTATAAATTCAAACACGCTTTTGGCCTGTCTTTTGTAATATGAGCATGTTTTTGGCGTGGCTTGTGCAAAACTAGTTTGACAACTTTCTATCCACTCCCTCAGTCCCATGAACACCCCAGTCAGACACCTGAATGCTGAAACACAGTACTACCAGAACTGGGCCAGCAGCTTCAAACCCCTCCTCCTGAAATGAAATATGCAGCGCAGGTTAGCAGGTGCTCAAGCTGCCCAGAAGAGTCTCTTTTAAAGTGAGATTTAAAACGGGTGCACTGCTACTCCCTCCTGACTAAAATGAATGAGACATTCAGCGAGTAAATATGTAAGTGTGTGTTTTTGTTTTTTCGATAGTGCAAGGTTGTTAGCAGTTCTGGAGTATCTCTGCTATTGATAAAGACGAGGTGAAATCCCCAGCATTGGCAAGATTATAATAGGAGGTGGAAACTTGTATCAGCGCCCGAACAGTCTTATCAGCTTGGGTGTAATTTGAAGGACAGATCAGTATTTAGAGAGAAGAACAGTGTGTTTTCCTGGTGTAATCCAGCTGTCTGTAGTTCATTCTGTTGTTCCAGTGTTACCAGGATTGTTTTGGCTGAAGTAATCAAGCCTGATGTTTTCAATTATTAGCTGTAGGCGTAAGGACATGGCTAGCATGCTAGGATAGGCTATACATGTCTTTCGCTTCTTTGTAGTGGTAATTATCATTTGGATACTGAAAATTGATAGCCTGCTATTGCATATTTAATTTAATTAGAGTTTCAGAAGTGACTAGATGACTATGAGGCTTAATTCAAATTAAATAGTTTGGAGTAGGATACGAATAATGTTGTTTTTGGGTAGCATGCTTGCTTAGGCTACACATGTCTTGTTTCCTTAGAAGGGTAGTCATGATTATTATAGAGATTGAATATTTGCTAATTTAGCAGATATCCCTGTTGTGGATGTTATATTTAATTTGAGTTTAGAAAAAAGTGACTAGATATGAGGCTTGATTCCAATTAAATTGATTGAACTTTGATATGTAATCTTAAAATAATTTGTAAAATGTGAGAAAAAAATCCACCTTATACTTTTCAAAGTATAATATTAATGCTTAGAGGATGTTTAAAATATTTTGTTTCTAAAATATGTACAGATGACAACGTTATCATAGCAAAACTCTTTCACGCAGATCTGCGAAAATGGCTAAAATGCTGTTAATCACCAGTGGTTAGCGATGTTAGCTGGTATACTGGGATTTCAAGTTCAAGATCTTAAAGTGTTCAGAAATACTGTTGTTGTTTTTGTTGTAAAGTTTGCATTTCGAGTTCCCAAAATTGTCTTGGTCTTGCAAACAAACTGCCAAGAAGCATGCAAAGTTTCATGGTTTCAGTTGAAATTGTGTTAAATTCCCTAAATGCATGCATTTTGTAAATTTGATGCTGATATAAAAATGTTTTTGTTGGATTTCACTACTTTCAGAATATGCTATTATTATTATTTTTGATTCAGTGGCTGATGTTGATTCAGATCTTACTTGCATCCTTTTCAATGCCTTTAAACATGCATACACACAAACATACATGTATGGTTAAAGTCAAAGTTATTAGCCCTCCTATGAATTCTTTTTCAAATATTTCCCAATTGATGTTTAACAGAGCAAAAAATCTTTCATAGTTCATTCATTCATTTTCTTTTTGGCTTAGTCCCTTTATTAATTAGGGGTCGCCACAGCTGAATGAACCACCAACTTATCCAGCATATGTTTTACGCAGCGGATGCCCTTCCAAATGCAACCCATCACGGGGAAACACCCATACACACTCAGTCACACACATACACTACAGACAATTTAGCTCTCCCAATTCACCTATACACATCTTTGGACTGTGGGAGAAACCGGAGCACCCAGAGGAAACCCACTCGAACACGGGGAGAACGTACAAACTTCACACAAATGCCAACTGACCCAGCTGAAGCTCGAACCGGCGACCTTCTTGCTGTGAGGCAATTGTGCTACCCACTGCGCCACCATGTCACCCATCTTTCATAGTATTTTCTAAAAAATTTCTTTTGGAGCAGTTTTTTAAAATTATTTATTTATAGTTTTACAATATAATAATCAGCACAATTAACAGAAGGTATTTACTACATGCATATGAAATCAGACCTTAAATTTGGTAAATATATTATTACCATATCTTGCCTAGTTAACATATTTTAAATAGTTAGGCTTTTAAATTACACTTTAAGCTGAATAAAAGTATCTCAAAAGATATCTAGTAAAATATTATGTTCTGTCATCATGGCAAAGGTCAAAGATTTCCGTTCTTAGAAATGAGTTATTAAAACTATTATGTTTAGAAATGTGTTTCTAGAAAAGAATTCTAGAAAAGATTTTTTCTTTCCATTAAACATAAATTGGATAATTCAGTAGGGCTAATAATTCTGACCTCAACTATATATATATATATATATATATATATATATATATATATATATATATATATATATATATATATATATATATATATATATATATATATACACACACACAAAAATTAATTATAATTATTTGCACACACACTTTATACAAATATTTTTGCAGTGTAACTGTTGATATTAGAGTTCTTGTCATCCCCTATCCCCAGGCATAGAGTATGTTGGCTGCTGAACAAAACAAACCAGCTACTGGGTCTACAGAGCCTCTGGACATCTCAAATGAGGACAAAGAAACTGACCGTTACTGTATGTTCTGTCCTTATCTGTACACTTTCCTTCTGCCTCTCCAAAGTAAACACCACAATCTCACTATCCTCCTTCACAGCTTAACATCTTTTTTTCTGCTGCTGGCACATCTGGAAAGCATTCCTCCTGTTTGCAGGCGTATGTATGTGTGTGTGCTTGGGGTCAGTGTGGATGTGTGAGGGCATTGTTGGAAGGTGCTTGTGTAACCTGATATGGGTTATCGCAACATGCAGCAGGTGGGATCGAGCAGGAAATACATTTGTCTTGTTGAAACAGTGGCATTTATATCTGGAATACCCCACATAAGGATTATTTCTCTCTGCTAGCACTTTTAGGGGGTGAGTAGTTTTCCCCTACCAGACAGAACGGTTGAGGCTCAGAGCTAAACATAGATTTCCACCAGCTGCTCGGGGTCAGGGGTTGTGCTGAAGTCAGTATGTCTGCATTAGGATGTTATAGTCCAGCTACTCTAATTCAGCATAATTGCTCAGCCCATCCTGAAGTAAAGCAGATGTACTTTCATTTAAGGGTTTCAGTCTTGCTAAGTAGGAATCCAGGAGTTGCAGTGATGAGGCGGCTCTTGATTTAGGAAAGCGCTCCCTTTTACTGCTCTCAGAGTCTGTAATGTTCTCGGTCCTGACCAGCAGTAAAGCCTCAGTCTCCAGCTGTTGTGTCAATTACAGACTACAAACTCGCTGCAACTCCCTGTATAGCTGAATTTGAGGTTGCTTCTGACTATATTTGAAACTGGTGTGCACTTTTTGCGGATTTCCTGATGGGCGGCGCAGTTGGTTTGTTGCATTTGCCATCATCTTGTCTATGAGAGCCATATATGTTGTTCAGTAACACCAGTGACAATGGCAGTCAAGACTAATTGATAATAATAGCTATGTTTACATTAGGGCTGAACAATATTGGAAAAATCTAGCATTGTGATATTTTTTTATTTTTTAGAAATATATTGCGATACAAATACAGTTTCACCAGATAACTTAATATCTCTATTTAGAAAGAATTTATAATGTTAGATCGACTGAGATGATTCTGCAGTTCGAGTGCATCTCCATATCTAATAAAGCATCTGTTAACTTTTTGAGGTCCCCCGACACATTTTCGATGTGGTCTGTGGTATTTGAAGAGCATTTCTGTGTTTTGTACGTGTTGTGAGTATTTTCATGCATAATAATCTATGAATGCAATCAAGAAAATACTAACAAAATTCAAGCACAGTAACTGAATGATAAAAATAATAGAGAGATATGAGGTTGCTGAACCATGTAACGACTTAACCAATAAGAGAATATTAAAATGAATCCTGTATCAGTCCGGTAGCCAATGTAAAGACTCGAGAACCGGGGTAATATGCTCACATCAGGACTCTGGCAGATGCATTATGTGATTTAAGAGAGATTGACTTATCTAGAGAGAAAGAGAGTTGAAATAGTCCAGCCTCAATGTGATAAAAGTTTATAAAGTTAGTAAAAACTTTGTAAATAAAACATATTCACTCAGTTGGAGAATCTGGCATAAAAACTGATTTTATGAATATAAATACTGTATATTGCACAATACATAAGCTACTATGTCACTATCGATGGCAAAGGCTTATTATTAATGTTTTTGGTTATCTTCTAATATAAAAATAAATTATCGGTTGATAATTGGACAGTTGGCTGTAATATTTTCAATTTGGGACATCCCTAAAAATGATTTCCTAGAATTGCAAGACTGATATCATAACAGTGATTGTTGTTGTTATAGAGTTAAAAGAGCAGTTTCTCTGTGGTTTCCCCACTTGAAATATCTCTAATTGTTGTTTTTATTCTCTCGAAAACATTGGAAGGCAACAATACTACTTTTGCATTTTTATTTTAATACAAAAGTTAAATTTTGGGTGGAAACATGTCTGACCACCATTTATAACCGAGATCTTTTTACCATAATTTTCTGTCATCCCTTAGAGTTTCTGCAATCGCTAATCTGATCACTAAATGCAAAATACTAAGAATTTTTAGTTCCACTGTATGTACAGTTCATGGGGCTTTCCTATGAAAATGCCAATAAACAAAACAAATGCCAAACTTAACCAGAATTCCTTTTTAAAATATTCTAATATTTATCTATAAATATCTCTATTTATATTAATATTTCTTTTAACTTTTTTCCCCAATATTACCTTTCATCTAGTGTGTAATATAGCTGCAAAAAGCCCTGCAAAGTTAACTCAAAGTAGTTTATTGTCTCCAAAATTAAAGTGATTGTGAGCTGCCTGCATCAAGACCTCAGTAATTTCAGTCTTTCTGCTGAAATCTACTGTATTTATGTCTGAATCTGATCCATCTGACCTATCAGAACTGAGTAGGCTCTCTAAAAGAGAGATTTGAGAGACCAGATCCTTAAGCAAACCTTCAAGAACCCATTATAGCATAAAAGATTATTAGAACAACTTCAATCGAGCAAATGATATGAATAATTTACAGCATTTTCATAGGTTTGAATAGAAGTTGGACTACTTTGTTTAGCATTGTTTATTTCACTTTCTGAAAAAAAAAAAAAAAAAACAAGGGTATCCGAGTCTCTTATTAATATTTCTTACACTTAAAGGGTCACCAATCCATTTTTCAAAAAAGCTTTTGACCCCAGTGATGGATCGATATCCAAAACACACAAGGGCCATGTCTCGTAACGATATTGGAAAAAGAGATGTCAAAAAGGGACGAGGTTCTATTGGGTCGTGGAAAAGTTTGTTTTAATGCTTTCAAATATCACTTGGCAAAACTAGTTTAGACCTTAACATTTGGTAAATTCACAGTTCACTGACCTTGTACTAGATGCTTTTGAATTGTTTGTTTGAGATATGTTCTGGGTTAATAAATTTAAGCTCATTTGATGGCTTCAGCTAGGGCTACACAATATATAATATTTCAGCATTGATGTCGCAATGTGATCATTCGCAATAGTCACATCGCGGGTATACGCAATGTTGAGTCTGGATTATAATTTATCATTTTGCAAGTGTTTTTTGAGACCTGTTACCATGTGAGGGTTTTAAAAGCATTCTGGCATAGGAAAGTGTACCGTTTTTAACTTTGACAACTGAAAAACGAATGAATTGTTTATGAAACAAAGACAATGCAGTATTATTTTACATTTGATTGTTCAATTTCTGTATTCCTGATTAATCAAACAATCAAACGCTGTTTATTTAATTAGTATATCTTTCCCTTTATTGAATTTATCTATGCTTGTAGATTGTTTCTTGTATTTTAAGCATATGTACTTTCCAACAGAATCATTCCAATCAATTCTTGAATCCCAATTATTCCAAATAGTTATTCAATTATTCTTGTGAAATTGTATTCATATCGCAATGTATATCGCAGAATAAAAAAAATCACAATGTTAGATTTTTCTAATATAGTGCAGCCCTAGCATCAGCAATATTACTAGAAAATAATAGCTTTATCCCTCTAAAGCAGTAGTCTTACCACTTCAAGGACAACTTGGAAACGAAATTTTATAGACAAAAATGCAGTTTTCATATTTCTGCTTTTAAACCAATGGAAAACTTTACCCCCTTGACATACTAAAATGTTGTTTGGTTTTATGACTTAACTTGGAGACAAATTATTGTCAAAACAGATTCCTTTTAAGATTCCTTTCCAACAGAAGTCTTCATGGGATGTGAGGGACTTTAACACGGTGTTTAAAGAGAAATGTGAAACTTACAGGGCCAAAACCACAATGTGTAAATTTGTTTTGAACTTTCCAGGGTCAGTTTTTGTCATGCAGACTGTTATTATGGCCTCATGAAATTTGAGTCTTGTTTTTTAAATTGGTAAAACTTTTCTTAAAGATGTAACTTATTTTATTTGTTATGAAATGCGAGCCTTACAAATATAGTTGTTTTAAACATTTTTAAATTGGATTGTTTTTTTTTAAGTGACCACTAAAAGCATGAAATAACAAAGTCCAAATGTCTGCATTTTCTCCAGATATAGCCTTGAATGTGCGTTATTTCTTGCTAAAACACTGTAGATACTAAACTTCTACTCTCTGAATGTATCCTAAAGACAGCTGATGAAAGTTCAGAAGCATATCTAGTAGCCTGAAGTTAATTGTTAATTTTTGGTCAGTTGTATTGACTTCTGTTTCTTTACAGTGTGCCAGTGTTTTGCTGTTCTGGAGGATGGAGCTTTAGCTCATAATCTGCAGGAGCAGGAAAGTAAGTGCCTTTTCCCTTTTTTCTTGTGCCACACCTAAAGCTTAAAATGTGTTTTCTCAGTCTTTACATATTCAACCATCTTTTTTGTACACGTCTAAAGGGTGCTGGTATTCACACATTTAGAACAAGAGCATTTGAGACAAAATTCATACAAGCTTAAACTCAAGATCTCAAATATGAGCCAATCTATCTAACTGAAATATCCTGCTTGAGCAGATTAGGTTGCTGTATAGAGAACAGGGATTGCCACATTAATATTGGAGTTATGTTTTGTGATTTTGAGCCGAATTACACTTGACCTGTATTGACATGTACTTTTGACATGTATTACTATGTAGTACTGTACCAATTATGTTATTGTCATGATTACCTTATCAGATTTTCCTGAGTTGGAAGGCGTTTTAAGAGTGACTTAGCTTGCTTGCAAGTATGTCGAAGATGCTCCAATTATGAATCATAAATATTCAACTTGTTAAATATTCATGATTCATGATTGGAGCATCTCAGACATTCTTATGAGCAAATAAAGTAAGATCTGAAATTCTAAAGTGTAAGGGAAACTCTGAGAATGAACTGGAGATTATCATGTGAAACAAACAATATTCAATCATTTAACTAACACAGCTGCTCAAAATGAAATGAATTTGGACAGCAGAAATAAAAGATTAGATCATGCTAGTTTTCTGTGTTTTCAAATAATCTTTTGAAACACTTTTCTTTTGTTGACAACAGATTTATGTTTTCTGGTCATCTGAAATATAACTCTTTTGTAACTTTATATAACTAAATATAACTTTTTTTTTTGTAACATTGTAACCCTTAATTCTCACTTTTGACCAAATGTAATTCATGTAATTTTATCCTTGTTGAAGAAAAATTCAGTCTTTCTCATTACATACGTGTAATATTTGATGCAATTTAAAACCATTCCAACAACAATTACAAGACTAACACTTATGCTAGTTTTTTGTGCTTTCTTTTGAAACGCTTTTGTTAACAACCAATTCATATTTTCTATTATGTGAAATATAACTCATTTGTAACATTATAAACCCTTTACTATCACTTTTGAGCAAATGTAATTCATCCTTGTTGAATAAAAGTTCAGTGTTTCTCATGATATAATATAATATGTATAATATTAGAAAAAAATTCAAACAACAATTACAAGACTAACACTTATGCTAGTTTTTGTGCTTTCAGATTATCTTTTGAAACGTTACGTTTAGTGCCAACCGATGCAAATTTTCTAGTGATCTGAACTATAACTCATTTTTTATTATATAAAGCCTTTATTGTCACTTTTGACCAAATGTAATTCATTCTTGTTGAATAAAATTTCAGACTTCCACGTCATATGTATAATATTAGATGCAATGGAACATTATTTTTTTTTTAACAAAAATTACAAAACTACCACTTCTGCTAGTTTTCTGTGCTTTCAAATGATCATTTGAAATACTTTTCTTTTGTTGACAGCATATTTATGTTTTCTAGTCATCTGAAATATAACTCTTTTAGTTTTTATTCTTTGTAAAATTTCATAAACCCTTTACTCTCACTTTTGACCAAATCTAATTCATCCTTGTTGAATAAAATTTAAGTCTTTCTCATCACATATGTATAATATTCGGTGCAATTTAAAACAAATCTTACAACAATTACAAGACTAACTAACACTTATGCTAGTTCTTTGTGCTTTCAAATTATCTTTTGAAATGTTTCGTTTGCTGACAACCGATTTATATTTTCTAGTATTCTGAAATATATAACTTATTTGTAACATTATTAACCCTTTACTGTGACTTTGATCAAATGTAATTAATCCTTGTTGAATAAAATTTCAATTTTTCTCATTAAATACTCTGAAAAAAATTATGTCTGCAAAACTGTTGCAAACTATTTAATTGTGTTGAATTTAAACAAACAAATTAAATTGAGTAATGTTCAACTTAATTAGTTTGTTTAAATTCAGCCCAAATAAATCAAGGAATCATCTTTGAATCGTCTTTTCAGCGGATGTAAAATATTAGATGTAATTTTAAAATTCTAACAACAATTACAAAACTAACACTTTTTTGTGCTTCCAAATTATCTTTTGAAACGTTTCCTTTGCTGACAAACATTTCCTTTGCTACATTGTAGTATTCTGCAATTTATAATTGGTTTGTAACATTATAAACTCTCTACTGTCACTTTTGACCAAATGTAATTCATCCTTGTTGAATAAAATCTTTCTCATCACACATTATAAACTGTATAATTTTTTTTCCCCACCTTTTTTCTGTAATCTCACATGTCGTGTCCTCCACCAGTCGAGCAATACTACAGCTCAAATGTGGAGAGAAGTCAGCTGGTGCAGAAGGACATCAGAGTGGCCAAGAGACTGCAGGATGAGGAGCAGCAGAGAGTGCAGACGCTTGAGCATCAGACCACTCGTCAGCTGTAAGATAGCAAACACAATGTCTGTCAGAGCACACCATATAAGATATGATAGTTTACTCAAGCCTATATACTTTATATGAGCCATTCAGGAGCTGATAGCATGTCCAGAGTCCACCAGTTTTCAATGTGTGTGACAGTCCTTGCACTTCTTTGTTACATTAAAGGGATAGTTAAACAAAAAAGAAAGAAAATATACTCACCCTCAAGTGCTTCCATAGAGGTATCTTTTGAACACAAAAGATATTGTGAAGAATGTTGAAATTTAGACTTTGACATACTTAATAAAAAAACTATTCAATTCAATGACTATTGATTTACAACATTTTTCTAAAAATCTTCTTTTGTATTTGACAGAAGAAAGACACTCAAACAGGTTTGAGACAAGTGATGGGTCAGTAATAGAGATGGGCAATATGGACTTACAGTATTTTCTGGTGTTATGGCAATAATAATGACAACATAATTCATGATTAACTATTCAGAGACAGAAAAGTTCAGTATTTTTAGAGATAAGTGTTTATTTGTTGTCATTTGTATATTTTAAAATGTTTGCTAAATTTTTATTTCTACAATTTAATATGTTTATATTGCCTACTATGCAACAGAGCTCATCCATAATCAAACACACTAAAGCATCGTATCAAGCTTTTTAGGATCATATAAAATACACAAGCAGATGTACTAAAGTAGGTTGGAAATAAACTTTGCTCCCTGGCACCCACTGCCCTGCAGAGGGTTTATTTATTTGTTTGTTTGTTTATTTATTTATTTATGAACAAAAAAATACAACCTCAATCAGATCAACTTAAGAGAAGGACAATACAAGTTACATTAACTGCAGAGAAAAAAAGACTAACAAAACAAAGGAAGGGGTAGGTAAATTACAATTGTATAAAGGTGTATGAAAATAAATAAAGAGCATTACAGGACATCTATCTAAATCGGTGTTTCTCAACCATGTTCCTGGAGGACCATCAGCTCTGCACATTTTCAATGTCTTTTTTACCAAACACACCTGATTCAGATCATCAGATCATTAGCAGAGACTGATAGGCCTGTAATGGGTTTCACAGACAATGGAGAAATCCAAAACATGCAGTGTTGGTGGTCTTCCAGGAACGTGGTTGAGAAACACTAATCTAAATCAAATCAGAGTCAATAGACAACAGTTCTTCATATAGTACCAAATATCTGGCACATTTTTTTGTTGTTACACATACAGAAAGATTTGAGCAATCAGAATATGTCGAAAAGTAGGGATTTAAGCCATGCATTTTGTTTATAAGAAATGTCTGTACAAAAATTGAAGATAAATTCTTTAGATTTATGTGCAGATTTTGAGTAATAACAAATAATTTCTTTTAAACTAAAAGATTGTGCAAAGGTATAAGGGGAGCTTAAATAACGATACAGGACGAACCGAAACTTCTTAACAATTCACACATACAAAATGAATGTATTAAAGTTTCCCACTCTTCTGCAGAGGTGAAGATCTCTGAAATAGTGTTGTGAACACACACTATAATATTGTTTCTGTTTCATTCATACTGCACGCTAGAGGGCGTCATCATCCATAAAGTACACATGGATTGTGCTGAGCAAAGAGGTTAAGGCTTAAAGAAACTGAAAAATTTATCAAACTTAAAATAGACAAATTCTTGAGGCAAATCATTTCTGTTTTTCAAGCCATCCTGGGTATTTTATGACAGTATATTTATAATTCAATGCTAACCTAGCCTTTATTACTGAATTGAATACTATAAAAAAGTATGATTTCTCATTTTTATCATTCTGTGATATGAACCATATTTAGCCGCAAAAGGAGGATTTCAAACACTCGACTGAAAATCTGTTTGTAATCAGGATCATAAAGGCAAAACTATTGCACACATGCTAATAAATCATTGCATAAACCGATTGTAGGTCTTGTTGTTATTATTATGATGTCTAGTTTTTGTCGTGGGCAGAATTTTAAGCAATATTGCAAACGATAAAGTTAAACTGTCTTTTTAAAGGAGAGCTATTATGCTAAAATGGAAGCAAATTTTGAAAGGAGGGCAGGGAGCACAATCTCATTTTAATTTAAAGCGACAGTCACCAAAACTGCACAATTTCAATAAAAACCTTTAAGGGGCAGGTTCAAAGAGTTATGAACAATTATTTGTGGGGTATTTTGAGATGAAACTTCACATACACACACACACTCAGAGACTTGTGTTCAGTGGTTTTCATTTGCTTAGGTATGTTTTATTCTTTTATAGGGAGGAACGGGATTCAGAATATGCACGCATGATTCAGGAGGAGATCCAGCGGTGTGCAGAGGAGGCTCGAAGGAGGGAAGTTGAGGACGAGGTGAGTAACACACTAAATTTCACCTCTTCTGGTTTTCATTTGCACCTCTGAGCTCATTTGTCTGTGAGATAAAATAGATCAATAGTTAATGAGTCACAGTGGGACTGCATTTTATTGAGCTAGTCTCCTGTGGTTTATAAGCGCTGACTAAGACCACACAGGAATGAGCATCAAACTATTTTAAAGCAAAAAGTCATACTGCGCATGAATCAAATCCAGATGCATTTAACTCCACGACAAGAGGCCTTCTCGAAGACTTCTCAGTCAGTAAATCACATGCAGAAAGGCTGAGTGTGGAAATGTTGCACTCCAGAAACAATAGGAAGTCTCTGTGGATTTGCAGCTTTTCTTGCTGGGGGTTTGGTATTAAGGGTCCTATAAATGTTAGAGCAATTACTTGTGTTGGAGGTGTTATGGCGTCGTGTTATTTGAAACTCAGTCCAACCCCTGTTGTTCCTTGAGCTAAACTTCTGGTTGCTTTAGAGTGGGCTGCCCAATTGTGCTGGTTTAAGGTTTAGGGCAGGGGTGCCCAAACTTTTTCATATGAAGGGCCAAAAACTAGACTTGAATTAGGGTGGTTGGCCAAAGGTAAATATGCCAATCTGTATTAAAGTGGTCATTGGTGATTTCCCTAGTTTATTGAATATTTCAAAATAACTAGACAACATTGTTTGATATTATGTAATGCAGTATATATTTTTACATTTTATAATGAACTTATTACAGGTTTAAAAAATTCAATTTATAACAGAATGGAGTTACACTAGTCACGCTGCATCTGTTTTTTTGCCTTGATTTGCTCTCCATTATCTTCTGCATTGTCCTCTATCCATTAAGTGACAGTTTTTATATTTTTAAAAATCATTTAATTTACAGCTTTTAAATGAAACCTTTATTTTCAGTGTGCTGTTTTGTAGTTCAGAAATAAAACAAACAAACAAAACAAGTTATATTAAATTAGAAATTATGATCTCTGTTAAAGGCATTCCCCAACCCTTCCCATCATTCATTCCCACTCTTCTTATGTGGGATGGAGGGCTAAATCAAAGGTTACCATGGGCCAATTTTGGCCTGTGGGCCCTAGTTTGAACTTGTCTGGTTTAGCGTCATCTAAATGTAACATTCCAAACTTTTACATTTTAAAGTTTCCAAAGTTTATAAATATTAAGCATTCTCATCCAGAATGCTTTTTGTGCTTTTCAATACAACACTTAAAATTGTTATAACAGATTGCGCTAAAACAAATGCATATTTAAATTGTTCCTCTTATGGGTTTTTTTTTAAGCGAAACACAATCAAAATGCTGAATAACATAAAATCAACATGTAAACCTGCAATAATGTTTCCTATTGCCCAACTGTATATCTACTGTTCTTATTGCTGTACACACAATAGTCAATATTTCTGGAATCAGTAAATGAACCATAAATAATTATTTGTAACTGTATTTTAAATAAATATGTATTATTTTAGTTAGTTTTGATATATCAGTACTTTTGCAATTCTTTGTAAAATGTGTTTGTTCATGTATTAAGTGAAGTTTATTTATGAGCTAATTTCGAGAGGAGCACGTGAAATATGATTGATCACGGCTGGTCCCACATTAACTAATGCATGATTCACCAATCAGATAATTCCTAACTCACTATAAATTACCAGAGTTTCTTACTTCAGTTATCTTCACCTTGAAGAATCCCCCTTCCACCCCTACTCCTCCACCTTTCCTTTATAGGCTGGCATGGTGGCCCAGTGGTTAGCACTGTTGCCTCACAGCAAGAACGTCACTTGCCGTTCAAATCCTTTACAGGCCAGTTGTCATTTCTGTGCAGAGTTTACATGTTCTCCCCTTGCTCTCATGGTTCCAAAAACATGCATCGTAAGTGAATTGATCAATTTAAATCAGCAGTATAGTTGAGCTCCTAACCATCAGTATATCTCTATATAGCAATTTATAATCTGTCATCAGCTCTAAATAAGGGGGGAGTTCTCAAGACCTACCGGAGCTTAAACTCCCCTTTCGCCCTGCATACATAAGATCTCCGGCCTCAAGGATCTTATGAGCTCAGGGGCTCTCTCCCAGGACAGCATGCTAATCTCTTTTTATAATCAATTAGCTAAGTGTGATCTCCTGAATCCCCTATTTTACTGCAAGCAAGTAACAACACTTAAAAGAAAATGAAACTTCTCTAACATTCTAGGTTATGACAAAAGTGTAATATTTGTGTGGAGGGTTGTGGGCAGTTTTGGATTTAATGTTTACACACCCTTTCATTCAATGACACGTGAAACAAATGCTAATATAATGTTTAGAAAGAAAAATGCAGAAAGAGGCGTTCTGTCCTGTATTGTGAACGCAAGCAAATTACTGGCTGCAGTTCAGTTATTGGCTACTGCTGTCACTCATAACAAGGGTTTCTGAATTCTAAACTCAGGCAGATGTATTAGCATCCTAGTTGTGATTTGCATTACAGTGATAGTTCACCCAAAACTGAGAACTCATTTTTTATAGAAAAAAACAAATAGATTTATTCAAAATATTTTATTTTGTGTTCAACATAAGAAAGAAACTTGTTTTGAAGGGGGAGTTTTCCATTTTGGGTGAATTATGCCTTTTAAAGAATAAAAGACGTTTAAAAGTTATTTTATGAACTGGACCACACACAATTTGGTCTAAAAAGAAGCATTTTGGTTTGTTTGTTTGTTTACTTAAAGACATTCTTGAAAGCACAGTGCACTGCTTTTTGTTGTTGACAGCCCTATGATTTTAGATTAATAGACAAAACTGTTGATATTGGAAGTATACCACGTGTAAAACCTAATGTAATAATTGGATGTAGCGAATCTTTCCAAACAAAACTTGATGCTGAGGGAAACTGAGGTAAAAGTTAAATTTCAAAGATGCTGTTCACTGAGGAACACAGCAGTGGTTGCTTAGTACTGTCCTCACGTCTTTGAAACGATCCTTTCAAACGTTTAGATGTCATAATTAGTTGACGTAAACCTATATAAGTGGGCTACAACGGCATAAAGCACTAACACAACTATCCGTAACATTAGATGTTTTAGTCAACAGTGATCCTGTTGTAGCACAGTACTGTATGATAGGCAGAACTAAGCCAGCGGCCTCCTATTTAGCCGGAAATATGTCATGCGCCGTCGTGCATAGAGCCCACTGAATTACAATAATATATTTTTTAAAATTATTAAGTTATGTGCATTACTTAAGTTTGTCTCATAGAAACGGACAAATGAGTTAAATAATTGTCTTGATCTTGAACAGAAACTCTGAACAAGTTTCAACAATGCTTCTTCCCAGAAAAATAATTCGCTTTTTGACTTTTTTTTGTTTAAGGTTCTGATTTTTCAGTGAACCTCTGATTAGGGAATACTATGTTGAGTTGTTTGAAAACAGATGTGAGTCAGAGTCATGGGTGATTCAGCTGGAAATTGTTGGCTCAGCAAGAAGAATAACTGAGTCAGAGAGAGTGGTTTGATCCAGACTGATATCATTAACAGGTGATCTCCAACTCTGAGAGTCATTGTTTTGACTAATTCTGAGCAAGTTTTTATACAGCTGTAGGATTCTTCATGACTCAGATATATAGTGACACAATCTGCTCCTGCAGGTATTTTCTTGCTTGTAAAGAATCATGTATTTACATGCCAGATTCACTGCAGAAACGTTTTTTGTTTTGTTTTGTTTTAGCCTTGTTTTGTAGTGAATTTATCTGAATGTCTTTAACCTATTAGCTGTCAGTGATTAAGCAAATCAACAGGTTTCTATTCTTGTAGTGCCTGAACAAAATCTTGTTTTTGTAATATTATGTTCAAATTTAGAACAAAGATGGGTTAGAAAAATTAATTTGTATTATCTATTATGCTTTTTATTTTAAAGCATTTTTGATAGCAAAATATTTTATACAGTTTTATGTAAATGGCAAAAAATAGTGATATTTACACTTTTTACTTGTCTTTTTATATGCTCCAAAGCAGTTACAAACATTACATAGTGCAAATGATTCATGTTTATGCCTATATAAAATATACTTATTATAATAAAAATATACACTTGTTGTTTATCTTACCCCTCTGGTAGAATTTTAAAAAACTTTTGTATGTTTTGGTACGTTCACTGGAGTTTCGTAGTATAATTTGTGTCCCTTGGCCACAAAAACCTAAGTTGCACTGGTATATTTTTGGTAATATTAAAATATATTGCATGGATCAAAAATGCATTTTCTTTAATGCCAAAAATCATTAAAATCAAGTCAAGTCGAGCTTTATTGTAATTCCGCTACATGTGTGGACATACAGAGGAATGAAATATCGTGTTCTATGCCTATGCAAAAACCTATGCACAACTAATGTATACTATACAATACTTAACTATACACATAAGACATATATACAAGTACTTTTACATGAGACTAAACAATATTGTGCAAGAGAAGAATACAAGGTGAATATTGTTCAAAAGAGGTATTTAAGGTTTAATATTGTGCAAGAGTTATTTAAAGTTGAAGCAAGCAGTGCAACATGATTGTGGTACATTTATAGTAAACATCCTTTACTTGTAAGATGGAGTTTAGCTAAAGTGTCAGGTGAGAAGAGTGTTTCTACTGGTGGTTTGTCAAGCCCACTCACCTGTATGAAGCACAATTTGAAATGCACAATGTTTCCGTAAGTCATGGAGTGATTTAAGAAATATTAAGCAAACATCATGTTATTTAAAGACATTTTAATACATTTCATCAAAATTTGAGATCTCATTCAGATTTTTTCCTACCCCATCCATATATCAATGAAAAGCTTATTTCTTGTTCAGCTTTCATGTGATGTATAAATCTCAAGTTCCAAAACAGACCCCTTATGAATGGTTTTGTGGCACATGGTCACATTTGTTTGTTAGGTTTACACTTGAAGCAAGGTATATTGTCTGGAAGTAGGCTATTACCTAGCAGTGTTTTTGTCCCAGGTTTATTTGTCTTTGTTTTAAATGGTCCTAAAACACATCATTAAATATTATGCTTTGTAAAAATTGCCTTACTATTTAAAATACTTTCAATGTTTTATATTTTGTTATACACATTCGGTGTCACCTTGCAACTGTTTTGCAGCATATGAAATGTCCCAAAGCCTATTTTTAACTGTCCAAATAGGCAAAATGTGTTGTTTTTACTCTCTGATAGTCAAAGCAAGTTAAAATAATAAATTATATGTTATATATGCTTTAAAAAAATTCAGGAAAAAGTGCTATGTAAATTCAGATGAGTCCACATTTATGGACATAATTTTTCTCTAAAAATACATCATATCAAAAGATGATACTTAGGTTTTTATTTTAATTAGGTTTCAATAAGCCTAAATAGAAAAGAGAAAAAAAATGCATGTAAAAAAACACCTTGGGCCTTAAGAGGATAGCCACTTAAGAACTAAAATGTGCTGTCCACGTATGTGGCCACTCAAGCGCTAGGAGGTTAAAACATCAGCCTCCAAGTTATCGTTTAATTAATATTTGCTAAAAGGTTCGAAGGAGTTTTCAAATCTGTGAGAAACATTTTGCACAGATTTGCCTCCCATATTGCAGAAATTGTCATTCCAATGCATTAATTATGAATATTTACACTCCTGCAGCCTTGTGATAATTAAAGCCTGTGTAACACAAGGTTGCATCTAAATATCATCTCCACACGCTGCCCCTGCTGTCTTATCAGAATCATACAGGAGCAGTGAAAAGCGATGTCTGTTCGCACCCAGCAATTTCTTAAACAACCTCATGTGGATAGATGATTTTTATAGGCTGGAGTCAGATAAGCTGGAATCAGACTTCTTGAGATTGGAGGAAGCTGGTCTCTGCGAGACAAAATCTCTCAGCAAAGGACTTTGGAGTTAATTCTGCTTTGTTGTGAATTGAGAGCGGTCAATGAAGCAGGCTAATTAGTAGACACCAGGACTTGATGATAACAGATATGGGATTAACCCTGCAAATGTTTTTGATTTCCCTTTTAAAACATTTAGAGCAAAAAATAAGTGTAAAAAAAAAGCATGACAATATTCAGACAATTTGCTTCCCAAAATAAATTACTGACTTTGCATTTCCAATATAAATTTTACTTTTATTGTGATGAAAAAGTTATTTTCATTGCCTTTAAAGTGAAATACTTGAACATAAACATTGGCCATTTTAAACAATGCTCACTGTAGGAGAAAATTCAGATGGTGTTTTAGAGGTTTTTGAATCTGAACTGTTCATATATTATTTATCTATATCAATTCTTCCACATTCTGTTTAGCACCCCCTTGTGGCCCATGGGGTATTACACTTTAAAGGTATAGTTTGCCAAAAAAGGAGAACTTGTTAAGATTCTTTTATCTGCTGAACACAAAAGAAGGCATTTTTATTTAAAATGTTGGTAATCCTAGAGTTGATATCACCCATTGATGTCTATGGTATTTTAATAAAAAATTTTTTTTTACTATGTTAGTCAGTGGTTGGTTCTTATCTCAAAATATCTACTATTGTGTTTACTGTTGCAAAAAAAGTCATACTGGTTTGAAAAAAGTAGAGGATGAGCAAGTGAGGTGAATTCTGATTCTGACTCTACCCCTGGCCTATGTAAGAGAATATATAATAATAATAATAATAATAATAATAATTCCTTACAGCGCTTTTCTGGACACTTAAAGCGCTTTACAGATTTGTGGAGGGAATCTCCTCAAATTCCCTAGTGTGCAGCATCCTGGATGATGTGACTGCAGCCATATTGCGCCAGACTGCACACCACATACCAGCTGATTGGTGGAGCGTAGACAGAGTGGTAAAGACAATTTTGATATGGGGATGATTAGGAGGCCTTGATGAACAGAGGGCAGTGGGCAAATTTGGCCAGGATGTGGGGGTTAAACCCCTACTCTTTTTCGAAGGATATCCTGGAATTTTTGACGACTACAGAGTCAGGACCTTGGTTTCCTGATCAGGCACAGGTGCAGCCATGCTTAGCTTCAGTGGGCGACCATGTAAGAGTTGCAGAGAGCATTAATCACCCAACTCCTAAATTCTTGTAGTAGTGTCCAAAATATTAACTCGGCCAAAGTTTTATGACTGTTTGAATAAACCTTTGGTTTTGTCATTTGTTCAGTCACTGAGGCAAACTGCGACATCTTCTGGTCAAACACTGTAAATATCTACATGAGACATGATGTTTTGTCACATTTGCATCTATTCATTTAGCAGAAATAAGCAGTACAATTCGTTATAAAGTGGCGATACATTTCTGAAGGTGTTGTAATGCAAAGATTCAGACATTAGTTTAGAATTGGGAGAGATGAAGGAAAAGTGAAAAACATTGAGGAGAGAAATAAGTTTTCACTTGTCTCTTGAATATTGTCAGGGGCTCTGCATTCAGAATGTGTTAGGTAGGATCATTCCACCAGCAAGAAACAGTGGATGACAAGGTTATGGAAAGTACAATTTTATTGTATTTGTTTGCCTGAGTCACTTTCTGACATCCAGCTTCTATGTATGTTGCAGAGATGGAGTCTGTTAAATATCTGAACCTGATGTAAGCTGCAACCAGTAGGCAGTGCAGAGAGACATAAAGAGAGGTTTAATGTGTGCTCTCTTATTCTCATTGAAGACTAGTCTTGTAGTAGCCTTTTGAATCTACATTGTACTCTACAAACCAAGCTTATTCTGATTCTCTATCTGGGCATAGAGGTTTAAGTGCACATTATTCCTGCAAGAAAAACTGAACAGGGCTTGGATGAGAAGTTACATGCATGATCTATTCAAGTGATAGTTCAGTTTCATCTGTTGATTACAAAAGAATATATTTTGAAGAATGATGCTAGCTGCCACCCATTGACTTTCACAGTAATATTTTTCATACCATGAAAATTGATAGGTGCCAACAACCAGCTTTCTTAAAAATATCTGCTTTAGTGTTCAACAGAAGAAAGAAACTCAAGGTTTTAAACCACGAGGCAGAATAAATCATTTCAGTTTTATTTTTGGGTGAACTATCAATTTAGGAATGGGTTGATATTTTTTTATGGTTCATTTCTGGTTTATTTATGTATGTTTTTTTTCAAGACAGCACTAGCTACAGTAATAGACTGGTCATGAGATGCAAATTTCATGCCAGCAAATAAAAATCTAAAGGTTCAACCAGGGGCACTGCTAGACCCCATATACTGTGTCAATATGTAGGACCACCCCTGTGTTCCACTAAAGTTTTTGTGGAAATGATCATTTTTACCTGCAGTAAACTGCTCCACATCAAATTATTGTAGTCATATGATGTGGTCGGTATGATAATTGCACAGTAGGCTATATTGTTCAAGTAAAATATGTTTTCAGCCGTTCTTCGTCAGTGGAAACTTCTGAGTCATTGTGGTCAGTTGTGCGATAAATTGTGTCCTCGCTTCTACTGCAAGCTGAGCATTTAGCTGTTAGAAGATGCTTCTTGGTGGGCTTTTGTTTTAAGAGCGGGCATGGCCTTTGATGCACATTGTGGAAATTCCCCTCAGTGACGTGCACAGCATCTCACAGTCGTCTGTGTCGAGTGTGTGAGCGGATTTATTTTTAGCTATAAAACCCACACTTCAGTGCGTCGTCACTACATAACTTTCAATTCATTTCTTTCAATTCTGCAGCTTTACATGTTTGTCTATATGTTAGAAATATGTAAAAATCCCAACAGATCCCTACTTTTCCCAACAACATTATAATCTGCAATAATGATGTTGTTGTTTTTTAGGAAATCGCTAAAAGGATACAGGAAGAAGAACTTTGTTTGAGACACAGGAGCAGTTACCAAAATAAAGATGTTAGAGGTAAAATATTCCCCTGTACAAAATGCATGGTATTGCTGAAAGGTTTATGTAAACTTTTCTCAACAATTTTGTGATGGCAGGCTCACACTGAGTGTACACACTGACAGCATTCATGTTGAGCGACAAATCTGCACTTTTATATAAATAAAGTCATGATTTTTGGGTTACTGCATAATTTCTGTTACAATAGGCATACGTATTATTGGTTTGTCAAAAGCATGAAATTTAATTTGCATCAAAACAGAAAGGGAGATGATATTTACACTGGTTATAGATTAGGAAATCCAAATATCCTTGTGACTATTTCTTTATGTCACATGCACATCAAATGTTTGATCTCATGTAAGCATCTGATTAGCAGTAAGTAATGTGACTGGTGATGTTGACACCATGGTGTCTTTTAATTCCATTACCACAGAATTATCTTAAAGCAGATGTGGAATATTAAAGCTAATGACTATCCTTTGTTTTAATCATCCAGTGTATTTTTAATGCACATCCATAGACTATGACGCATAAAACCAGCTGCTTTATTGTCCCCCTCCCCTCCTAAGATGATGACTGTCATGTTTGTTTAAATGATTCTATGGTTACACGGTATATTTTGGGTCTGGCAGTAGACCTCGCCACCTTGTTCTTCTTTTTAAAAGATATTTAAAGAATGTCTCTCTATTCAATGAAATTCAAGTTTTATTGTTGACCCTCACCCTTTCACTGTATGGACAAACGCAGGGGCCTGTTCCAATAATATGTCTATGTGTATATGTATGTGTGTGTGTGTGTGTGTATATATATATATATATATATATATATATATATATATATATATATATATATATATATATATATATATATATATATATATATATATATGCCAAACATCTTTAAGAATAGAATGATAGTTATTGCAAACAAATATAAACTATAACATATCAACTACATTTTATATCTTTTTATATTTCTGTTGATTTTTTTTTTTTCCTTTTTATTTAATATTTTTCCCCCAACATATTAATTGGGTGTACACATTTTTGGACTGATCTTCCGTTTATTTTTGTTAGATTAGTTCCAAATATTGCTTTGGTACTGAATAATCTAATATATATGCACAAAGATATTATTGTAAAGCATCCTGTAGAAAATATTAATTTAAAAGAGATCTGTGAGGGGTGTACTTAGCTACGGATATATAAATGACAAAAATTTAATAAAGAAAATAATATTAAGAAAGCACTGACTGATATAAAAAAGTAGACTACATTTCTTAAAGATTGACTTTAAAGCATTAGACCCTGAGTGGAATAACCGGGAGATGGATCCAGGCAGTAGCCTCATTTTAAAGAGCCCATATTATACATGAAATAGGGTCATATTTAGGTTGTGAGGGTCTCCAACAACAGTCTAATATGCATGCAAGGTCAAAAAACACTTTCATGGTCTTATAATCTGCATTTATTTTTACCTAATTATCCCAGCGACTCCCATATGAATCGTTCAGCGATTCATTTGTTCCCAAACCCCTCCTCAGCGCGAAGCTAATTTGCGCTGATTGGACCAATGACAGCCTGCTGCGATTGGTCGACAACACTGACAGGCTTCAGCGTGAGACAGAGTGAAATGCCCAGCAGATAATCAACAATATAAAAGTAGTCACAGTGCATACACGCTTCATAGTGGATTTTGGCTGCCAGTGGGTGAATGTAAATACAGACGATGGACTAGAAAATACAGACGACAAACTTTTTTATCAAGCAAAAAGTCCAAGAACTAGCCCATCACAGTCTACTTGCTCTTTTCACACACACACACACACACACACACACACACACACACACACACACACACAGAGCCTTCGCGTCCATAGCGGCGACACCTCCCTCACCACCCACGTCCTCAGTTATATCCGCGAATAATAACAACCCCCCCGCCCCCCGTCTTCAATTTCAACCGCGACCCGATTCTCACTTTACTAACGGGTCCCTTTCGTTTTTACTATCACGTTGAGGGCAGCGTGATCATCCTTTGCCTAGAGCGGCAGTTCAGCTTGCTCCGGTGCTACGCACACACATTACACTCCTCCCCAGAGAACACAACACACTCGCCTAGAGCGCCAGTTCAGCTTGCTGGGTGCAATTTAGACACCTCACCTCGAACCTGAGCTGAACTATTTTGAAACTTGACCGTTGCATGTGTGTAGAAACAGCTGACGATCCGTAAACAAAGCGGCACGCTTCGCGTTTTCAACGTGGCTTTACACGCGATATGAGAATATAAAGAGTTAACCAGATACAGTACACGCAGTTACAAGTAACAAAACACAACTAAATACATAATTTACAAACTAGAGTAAACGAGGCAATAATTTTAATCGCACATACTTACACTTGTTAAATGGGGGAAGAAGATTCATGATGCACTGATCCGTGTTCTGACAGTCTTTACTGATCCTTCCTTTAACAAACCGATGAAGTCTTCTTTTTAAGCATGTAGTTTCCAGAAGCACTCGATCTGCTCAAGGCTGGGCTATAATGCTGAGGTTTCATCTTTAATTAGACTGTCAATAATATCCAACACCTAATGACTCGTTATCAAGACGACTCGTTTGAAGCAATATGAGTCAACTCTTATAGATGAATCAACAGTTTTAAACACTGTACACTTACAGATTTAAGCCTTAGCTGGATATTTCACTTCACTTAGAGCTGTGTGACACACTACTGTATATGGAAGAGCATTTTCAAAAACCCATAATATGGGCTCCTTACTATAAAGATATTTTCCCACGGGGCACAGGAAACACAAGTGTCAAAGGGAAAACGGTAATTTGCAGCGGTTTAGGGCGCAAATCCTGCCGCTTGTGCATGCATGGGTCATAGAAGCCGTTATTTTAAACTTACTGTGCTGACATTAAGCACATTTTGAATGTTACCAGGAGCCTGCAATGCATTAACTTTTTCTTGCAAAAAACAATTGACACATGTGCGCAAGAACCATTTCAATGTGTTTTTACAAATATTTAATTTAACGTTAATAGGCCTAAATAATGGCCTATATTTTAAAATCTGCAATTTCCTTTCAGCCTTCTCTCTTGCTTTGTTGCAAGTCGTATTGTAGTTTTTGATTATTATGTTTAAATTATTAGGCAAGGCAAGGCAAGGCAAGGCAAGTTTATTTATATAGCACATTTCATACACAATGGCAATTTAAAGTGCTTTACATAAACAGGAATAAAAGAAACAAGTATAAGAGAAATAAAAACAAATAATAGAAATGGTAAAAATAAAAATAAAATAAAAGCTGATAAAATGTGTTATAAAAGAATTAAAAAGAAGAGAAAAACATAGTATTTAAATGTTATATGCAGCGTGCACAAGAAGTTATCTGGTTATTTAAACTGAACTCAGATTAGTTAGATCAAATGATCTCCAACTTGCTGTTTTAGAACCAATTTAAGCATGGACATGTAGTTCGGCTCACTGAAGTCAGGATTTTAACTTAAATCCCAGATTTTCTAAACAACTTTTATGACTCAGCTCCAAGGTGATGCAGTCATCAAAATATGTAATTTTGATCTTTTAACAAAAGAAAAACAGGTTAGGAACAATATGAGAGTGAGTAAATGTTTTTTAGTGAAATATCCATAAAACCCAACTATCCCCAAAAATTGTATTATCATATTAACACTCAATAAATGTATTGATGCTTCATTTATATCCCATGTTCATGTTCATCAATCCATGCATGTTGAAACGGTTCAGATCTGATAATTAACTGTTTTACTCTGCATCCCCCTAATCTTTAACCATTTTCCCAAATCCCCTGCTTTGTGTTTGCATGGTTGGCTTTACAATAGAATCCATAAGCGTTCCTGCTCGTCCATACTCACCTCAGCCTGTTCAAACATCTCACAACCGGTCTCCGACCAGTAGATGGCAGCACTCCATTTCTCCCAACTATTCTGACTTTGAGGAGGACCTGATTGAGTACAGCAGGCCTACTGTCATCAGGCAGGCCAGAAAACCTGTTGTAGAACATAGAAGATCTTCTAGAGCTCATTTAGAGCAGGACGACAGGAGCGTGACCAGTCAAAACAGCAGCAGCAGATCTTCACAGCTGTCAGGTGGATGGGGTGATGTCGTTCAGCTCATAAAGAATGATATGAGTGAGCAAGGCTACCTCAGCTACAGCTCTGAGGATGATCTCTTTGAACCTGTCTATAGACTTGAGAAGATACTGCGAAAAAAGAAGCAGGTCTCGGAAACGCGGTTGAATCGCCACAGCAGTGTCAGGCAGGGTTGTAGGAGATCAAGGCAAGGAGATGGTTGTAGTCATACGGAAAGTTTTAGCGAAAGACGTGTTCATTTCCTGGATGAACGAAGGCGTACTAACAGTTGTCAAGAACCTACGAAAGTTGGTTGTAGAACCAATGAAAATGGTATCAGTGACAGTAGGGAAAGAGTTCATTGTTCAACAGGGTTAATAAAAGATGATCACACACGCCTTACTCAGTCTCTTCAACCTCAGGGGTTTCGACGGAACATTTCGATGCGACGTAGTTACCATGGTAACGTAAGGCGGACATCTGTGCCTGAAGGCAGCAGAACATGCAGCATAGATGATTCTAACTTGGGTAGAGCAAGACCCACAAATGATGGACCCTTACTGCAACCTAGAGCACGACAATCTGTGCAAGTGGAGGATCGCTTGAGGGATACGTCAAGGTGGGAGATGGTGAGGAGTGGAAACTCACGGCAGAGAGCTCTATCATTAACGGAAGCTGAAAGAAGGATAGACAGGGACCACAGGCATGGTGAGCGTAGAGTTAGACGAATTCAAAGTGAGCGCTGGCAGACTGTCGAGGAAGAGAGATCGAGCACAGAGGAAGAGTTGGAGAGGGAGAGCAGGAGGAAGGAGAGATGGATTCAGAGACCGCAGTTCTGCAGTGGCCGCTCTCCTGGAGCAGGTAACCCCTCTCTGAGCTCTGCGGTGTGGTTGAGCCTGTCCCTGCCTCTACTTAATGCCTTCCAATCATTCCCAATCAGTAGAAAAGAACTTCTGTGAGATTCTATTGTACATTTTGGAAATAGTCCATTTTGTTTTGGTGTGATCAGCTTTTTCTCCTTCAAGTGAGACTATGTGCCTTTGTGTTTCTCAGAACATGCAAAAAAATCATCTGCTTCTATTTGTCTTGCAGCAGCATCACTTTGTTTTCTCCTCTATGTTTTTTGGGGTTCATATTTTGTTACTTAATCTACCAAGGATTCCTACTGTGTTTATTCAGAAGGAAATTTACTTACTGATAACATTTGATTGTCTTGGACAATATGTCTAATTCTTTTTCAGGGGTCCATTTTCCTGCTGAGTTTTAGCTATAACCAGAAAGTGGCGGAAATGTAGATGGACTGAACATGGCCCAGAGGCTTGTTATGGCCCATGGTAAAATTTGGGAGTTAGGCATTGAGCAAGATTTGTACCAAGGGGTAACCAAACACCCATCTGTCAAATACTCCAGTGACCAAAAACAGATACATGTTCATGCAGCCCAGAGCCCCTTGTTATGCCTCAGCTAAGCATGGTCTTCAGGGGTACTGTAGTTACTCTGCAGGAAAGTGGTCCTACAAGAACAAGAATGGCATCCCTTTTTTCAGTCAAACTGGGTGAAGTTGGTGGTGGTCTGAAAACAATGTCTTGCCTCAGCATGACTTTTTTGTGATTCTGCTATTGTTCCTTAACAGGGCCTGTTTTTAGGAGTGGAACAACTGCTCTTGACATGGGAGAACTGGAGCAGGTGTTAAGGGATGAGGAGTTGGCCCGCAGGCTCCAGGAAGAGGAGGAGAGATTGGTCGAAGAGGTGAACTAAATGCAAATTTACGTCAAATCTACGCCAGTGATACGCCAGTCGTTTTAAGCTCCCTAAGCTTCCAAATCTCAGCCTAGCTGAAAGGCAAGGTCTACCCATCAAAGACTTGACAGAAAAAAACATGGCAAAGATTGCATATTCAGTTTGAGAGCTTTAAATTAGCACATTTAACCTATGCAAAATGCACTAGTTTAGGCTACTTTAAGATTTTCAATTGAGTCAAAGAAGAAAATCCATGCACCTGGATAACATGGACATTTGGGTGGCAATGCATTGTGACATTAGCAGTGATCAGTGCCACTGAAAAAAAAGATTGATAAAATTATTTTCAATCATATTTCTGCAGGTTCTGCATTGGCATTTTATAACTAAACTGTAATAAAATTCTACAAATAACAATAAATGATAATAACTACAACAACAATCAACATAATAAAGCATTATAACATAATTCAGCAATTGTAACTGCAATTTTGTACCGTACTTTGTAGTACTAATTCACAGTGTTATAAAAAGGCAAGCAGCTGGAGCGGTAGAAAATAATAATTCCTTACATTTATATAGTGCTTTTCTAGACACTGAAGGCGCTTTACACATAATTTGGCAATCTCCTTATCCACCACCAGTGTGCAGCATCCACCTGTATGATGCGATGGCAGCCATATTACGTCCGACCACACTCCACACACCAACTGATTGGTGGAGTGATAAAGCCAATTATAATATGTGGATGGAGGCCATGATGGACATAGGCCAGTGGGCAAGTTTGGCCAGGTTGCGCGGGATCGAACCCCTACTTTTTTTTTCGAGGACATCCTGGGATATTTGACAACCACAAAGAGTCAGGACCTTGGTTTAAAGTCTCATTCGTAAGACGGTGCTCACTGAGCAATATAGAGTCCCCATCAATATACTGGGGTGTTAGGACCCAGACTGATCACAGGTTAAGCGCCCCCTGCTGGTCTCACTAACACTACTTTATCCAGGTACTGATCGGGCCCCATAATATATAATAAATATATAAATAATATAAAATAATGTCATTTGTGTTCCATGCTTGAGCAAGACAGCAGATTCAGTGGTTCATAAAACACAGAGCGATGTGATCAATAGGATGGCGACCACTGCTCAATGAAATTTAGGTATATCACAAGTCCTGCTCCTTCAAGGCAATTGTCCTTTTCAGTTTAACACCATAACACCTATTTTTAGTGACTCGTTTATGCTTGATTAGGACTTTAGCTAAACTCTGGTGGCCCTCCAGAAGTGTAAATATAGTCATATCAACAGCCACGTTGGTGTTCTGACATCTGTTTAGTGTCCCTGTTAAAAACAGTAGTAAAATAGGACTAAAAGTGAACAGTATATACTGACGTGTATAATTCTCTTCTGTCATAGGCTCAGCATGCTTCCTCACCTCTCTCATCTAGAGATTGTCCGGTTGGAGACTTTAGAGCAGCACAGGTTGCTCAAGATGAGGTGAGTAGAGCTTAAATGAGAGTGGGTTTTCACATCACATGGATGGGTAATTCATTTCTTGTTTTGTGGCAGGAAATTGCACGTTTCATACAGAAACAGGAGATAAAGGTTAAGCGGAGTTCCCGTGAGTTGGAATCTGCTGGGCAGGAATTCAGGGAGATTGAAAGAAGAGCAACATGTGACAGACAGGTCAGAGGCATTTAATTTGGTCATGTACCCTATTTAGCCTTTCCTAAACGTTTACCAGCGGTGTAAATTAACAAATTAAAAATACTCAAATTACTGTAATACTGTACTTTTACCTTTCACTGAGTATATTTTTAGTGCTGTATCAATACTTTTACTCCATTGTTTTCCTTCAGCCTGCAGTCACTACTTAATTTTTTCTTGTCTATGGGATTGGCTAAAGAACAATCAGTCCTGTGATTTCTTTATAGTCAAATCGCACATGGAAACTAAATTGCATCCTACAACTACCTCAAGACATGGGCACTATATAAATGCAGCTAACCATTTGGATGCATTAAAAGTGTCCAAGATCATGTCCAAAATTGTCACACGCAATGACCCAGAGCCTGTTTAAACTGAATGACAGATGTATGATGTCTGAAATGGTCTTAAACAATCACTAAATGCACTACAGAATGTTACGTTTTCAGTCGCATATATGCACAAATTACAAGTAAACGCATCAGACTTTCACAGTATAATACTCGCTGCTAACAACTGGGTACTTTTAGAAGCGCTACTTTTTACTCATACTTTGAGTATAATTTACAACAGATACTTTTACTCGCACCACATTTTTTGGAAAGTAATGGCACTTTTACTTGAGTAAGATTTTTCAGTACTCTTTCCACTACTGCCTGCCTTTTACCCATTACTATCCAAACCAGAATTTCAAGCATTGATTGATTGTATCAGATGACTCCTCTGTGGAATTGCCTTGTTCATGCATGTTCAAGCAAGGCACTTTTAATATCAAAGCTGTTAGATTGGTTCCAAACTTTCTTTGAAAGATGCATTCCCATGAAGCAATTCATGTGATTTCATCGTTATTGCTACATGTTCGTTGGAGATATTTCTTTTAGGGGTTAGGCATACTATCTCAAGCACCGAATTCTAAAATGTGTCTGTTAGAATGAAGTAAACCAGCCTTTAGAATCATTTTAGTTGTAGTAATAAAAATGGTCTCACTTTATTTTGATGGTCTGTTTGTTGAATTTAAGTTACATTGCATCTACATGGCAACTAATTCTCATTAGATTATAAGTAGACTGTTAGGTTGAAGTTAGGGTTAGTTTAAGTTGACATGTGCTTGCAAAGTTTCTTATAGTCAGTTAAATGTCTGTTGAAGGAGCATTATCAACAGATATTAAGCAGACATTCTGCTAATACTCAAATGGACCATCAAAATAAAGTGTACCCAAAAAGCTGCTAATGAATATTAAATGACTAAACTTGCTGTTTGATATAAAGAGGCGGAGACTGGATTCCGAAGGCCTTCGATCCCCAGTTGATGACTTCACCCCAGACCATCCAGGTCAAATGTCTACGCCAGTGTAAGTCACTGATTTGTCTAATGTCGAGTTCAGACTGCATGATTTTAGCCTTGATTTTTGACTCGCCGACAGACTGAGAAATCGCCGACAAATGCTTGAAATCACAGGCAAATTGGTGCTTGTTCACGTGGGTAACAATCGCATAGCGTAAACTATCAAAGACGTGATCTGAGACAATCGCAGATGAGTCGCCGACACCCATCATAAATTTGGCATGGTAAATATCTGGACCTGTCAGCGATTCGAATTATGCTGTGTGAAATGTGTTTTGATTGAAAATAACATCGCCGAATACCTACCACCAATGAGAGAGCAGCACTAGTATGGGTATCTGCAGGTCAGCGAGAGGATGGGGGAGAGGTTAGAAGGGCTCTTTTTGGTCTATTTGGACCCAAGAATTGGAGGAAAAAACTGGTGTAAATTTGGCAGGAGCACCCGTGTCTCTTTGACGTCAGATAAGCAACACCACAACCGGGTCAAAAAAGAATAAATTGAGGCGAATTCCCTTCAAAGGCCAGGTGAGCAAAATAAGTACATTTTCTACCCCACCAAAGGCTTCTTTCTCATTAAGTAGTTAATAACAAAAGATAAACTACGACCTTGTGTTGTTTTCATGTCCCTTCTCACATGTATTTGGTCGTGACCCATAGTTTAAGGATCGAGATTCTTCCTATTTTAAAGTCATGCAGTGAGTAACCCCCTGTCACCGATCCATCTTGGCATGTAAACAAAACAGCGACGAAATGCTACCCCAGTCATGCAGTGTGAATACATCTGTGACGCGACTCCTTTGAAAATCGTGCAGTCTGAAATCGGCAAAAGATTTACAGCTAGTTTTTTTTTCAGAAGGTATGTTTTAACATACTCTGGTGTCACAACAGGCAAACACAAGCCATTAAGAATATCGCAGAAGAGCTTGACCCCACGTTTCAAAGAAAAAACTCAGCCGATGATGGAAAAATCAATGGTGCTTTTATATATACTTAAATAACACTTATAACTTCTCCCATAAATATACATATAGCAAAAATGATAATTATAAGTTGTCTTGTATACAGGTCAGCATCAAACTTCCCCACAAGCAGGCTCATACAACCCATTGGATGAACCAACGTTTATTCCACCCACAAAACGACAGAGTGAAAAACTTGGACGAGTAAAGACCAAAGAGAAAAAAGAAAATGTGAAACAGAAAGAGAATTGCAAGCAGCAGTGATGCTGGACATGTGAAATGACCTTCAATAAATAAGTCATATATGCATAGATGCTGTAGGTCCCAACAGTTGGGGATTTTCCAATCTTCTGCTTTCACCAGTATTTGTTGGGATGTAATAAACAAACAAACTTGCAAAACAGGGACACTCCAGATAATGCTGCTGTTACTAGCCAACATCTGTCATGCTCTCTTTGAGTTTTCGGTTTCATTTTTGGTTTAGCAGCTGGCTAGAATATCACCACAAAAGGGAAAGCTCCAATCTAACATGCAGTACTCTTCAAAAAATGCATTCCTTTTTTTACTTCTGGGAATATCAGAAATTATACTACGCTGAAGATACAGGAAGTTGACACACATCGTTGTGTTTTTACATAACTGTTCATTTCAAAATACATCCAAGCAGGCATTCTTTTACTATGGATTGTACTTTCCTTTTCTTGTATTCCAGGAACTACATCTGTCTTAAATCGCCCAAAGTGTTATTTTCATTTTTGTGTGTTGCTTTCATTGAGAACACGTGTGTCAGCTTCGTGCTTTAAAATGTTTACTATTCTTAATATTATTACTGATAATATTTAGTAGTTTACAAGACCTGGAGTCATATTTCTCTTCTTCTGCCTTCTTTGTAGTTTACATCAGCATATTTTATATATGCTTTACCAGGTTAGAGGAAATGAAAGATTTAGTACTGATGATAAGTGCCATTTTTTTTTACACATGTTTATAAGTGTTATGACATCAATGTAAACAATGTGTTGTCAACAATCAGACCTTTATTGCTTGTATAAAGTCAAAAAAAATCCTTGTACAGAAGATTAAAAAAATCTATATAAATCATCATTCAATCATACTCATGCTGTCAATATCCTTCTTTAGATTTAAGGAAACACACTTTGCATACAGTGTTCAGCAGACTGTATTGTGTGAATTTCCCAAATTCATGCAAATCTCAACGGGAAGCACCTTAAACAAATTCCAGAAAATTCTCTTTCCGAATTCTCTGTGCATGCATTAGACATGTTCTTTTAACAGGATTACCCTGTCAGGGTTTTACACGGTGACGCATAGTGACACATTCTTTAGAATGACCTTTTCAGTTGCACCATTACCACAGCTCTCGCCCACCAGCTGTTCCACCTAACCCTCACAGCTGTTATTATTCGAACTCCCTGTCAAATCAATTATCCCTTAAAGATCTTTTTTAGTGGATGCACCGTGATTTAACTCGACATGTCAGTACTTGTTGTCAAGGTGTAGTAGGAAAACCAATCCAAATGATTCATCGAAACTGGTGTACTATAGACGCACTACAGGACATGTAAATATTGCAGTCTTGTCACTAGGGAACTCCCGCTGAGTCACTCACCAACAGTGCATAACGATGAAGTTCAAGGTGCAATAGTAGATTAGAAATGTGAATAGAATCTTACAACTCATCTTTAAGTGTTCATATTATTTACAGAAGCAATACTCCCTTGAACTGGTTTTCTGACCTTAGCTTTCTGATAAAAATTGACGCAAAAGGAAATGCTAGAAGATTCGCTGTCAGAGGATTTTGTCCTCAATAACCTGTTTAATGACCTGACTATTTACTACAGGTATTCCCCTACATAGCCATTCAGTGACCTCTGATGTTTTCTATAGTTATAAATATACTGTATTTACAATATACAGAACAGGTTTTGCAAAATAATACAGCACCACAGTGTAGTTTAAATGTTTCATATGAAATCACTGGCTTATTGAATTTTGCATGATTAACCATATGCGGGACACTTTGTTTTAAAGTACAATTCTCAGCGAAGTATTAACTATGACTTTTGCCTCACTCCTCATTTGCTACTTATTAATAGTTATTGAGGTAGTAGGTGGGTTTAAATATTGCTTAGGATTTGGGATTTTGAATAAGATCATGTACTTTAGAAGGACTAATAAAAAAAACTGTTGCATAACTAGAGACAGATCATGTCAGTGTTATGAAATTAAGAGGAAATGTCAGGGGGAAATGTCAAACATCAGCGGAAACGTGATAACTTATTTTTTTTTGTAAAAGATTGATGGTAAGCTGAAGTGAGAGATTTTAGTTTTTTTAAGGATACCTATGATGAAAATCATCTTTTGGAAGCTTTTTGGACAGAACTTTGTATAAGGTGTAGGTATAGTGTGTCCACAGTCATATTGGGGTGATTATAAAGACAATAAATCTCTTTTTTTTTTTTTCTTTTTTTTTTTATTATAATCTCCTGACGTTAAAATAGGATCCTATTCCTGACGTTAAAGTCTGTAGGAGTGCAGTTTCCACTGAATTAATTGACAGCCACGTATTAACATGTCTCTGTAATAACGCATATAATCATATCAACAATACAGGACGTTCGTAAAGCAAGGGATTAAAAGATCTGTTGAGCTCGCTGTGATCAACACTCATCATCAAATGTGATCAAGAATGAGTTTTACAGGTTTAAAACATGTCTAAAACAGTGAATGTTTGTAGTAAAGACGGTAAAATTGCTATAATTCATCAGCACAGCCACATGTTAGTACAATTATAAAAGAAGACGCTTTAATCCCGGTTTGTGGATGTTAAATCAGGTTCATTTTTTACATTAACATAACGGATATCCATACAGCGACGGATATTAATGTGTATCCTGTCACATTTGCTGAGCAAAAACTGTTTAAAATTAAACGTGTGTGTGCGTGAACTTTGTAACGACATCGTGTGTGACTCATCATTGCAGAAAAGCTTGAATTAACTCCACAACAAACACATCAAATAATCATTGGGAAAGTTCTTACTGTAGTATTTCTCACAAACGTTACGTGAGATCTGCTTCCTTCACGTCTGTCACTGTGCTGTTTATCTGACGCAGCAGGCAGAGATTGAGGCACACACTGACAGTCATGTGAGAACGGTGGGCAGGGAAAACTAGCATTTAAGGCACACACAACAAAAGCAGCTACAGTGTATTCAGAGCAGATAATTTCAGTATTCTGAAAGATATAATAAATAATCTGATGGGTGTTTTGAGCTGAAACTTTACAGATATGTTCTGGAGACACAAAATACTTATTTCAAATCTTGAAAAAGGGGTAAAATAGGTGCCCTTTAAAGGTTGCATGCTGCATTTGTTCATTCACAAACATGCAAATAATAACTTAATAATAACCAGGAATTTACAGATGTATGGGTGTGAACACTCAAAAAATACCCAACATTAATTCTTAACCCATCGTAAAGTCTGAGCTGTGAATGAATGAATAAAATGAAAACTTGTGATTCTGTCATTTAGTTTAATGTTAAATCCTAAGATATGCTTACAAAATTTTTTAACACAATGCTGTACATTTTGATGAGGTCATCTATTGTTTCTTCAGTGCACTTTGTACAAGACATGAGGTCAACCACATTTACCAACCAATTCCCAGACATACAACTGAATTAAAAAAAACACTCACACACAATTTGAAAAGCGCAACAAGTTACATAAAATACCCACAATCTTTTCTGTTCTCAATTTTTTTTGTGGGGTCAAAAAAAAGTGTTGTTTTGATCAGAATACTGGGAAAGCCCACCAGGGTATTTCAAGAGGCCTTTAACCTGAAATGTGATGCAAGCACCAGTAGATGACACCTACTCTCTTAAAAGTGTTGACATGCTGTCTGCTACTGCACACCTACATTAAAACCTCTGATCTCTGAGATTTTAAGGTGCACCACACTTCAGAAGTTCAGCCTCAACAAGTTAAAACCCCTTTGTGTGCTTTGACACATTCATTGTATACATACACTAGTGTACAAGCCAAATGTCTTTCAATGTATACTGCGATTGATAGTGCGCAAACACAGCTACTCAACACTTGCATTAAACACCCATCTGCAGAGTTTGAGTATTTTCTCTCCAAATGAATCATGTACATATATCCACAAAATATATTTTATAAGTAATCATGAAAATAACTTTTTTTTTTCAGTAGTTTGCAGTTAATTTTTTATCTTTTCTTCTGAATATAAAACAACGGTGAAGTTCAGTGTGACAAACCAAGTAGTGCAAACAATAAAAAAGGCTTTGTTCACGTGCTGTATGCATACTTCGCTGTCGACAAAATTAGCACCCTTAACACTGAAGTACACAAAAACTGAACTAAACTAAACTAAACTGAGCAAAAGTCACCAAAACAGCAGATTAAGATATAAAAATAAAAAAAGCTTCGTTTTAGTGTAGCAATGCTGTCCAGAGGCCTGTTGCAGAAAGCCGTTCTGCCGTATGTTTGTGCTCAGTTTCGAGCCAAACGTCAGCTCCAAACAACTTCCTTTCCCAAAGGGTCAAGTCCCTAAGGGCCCGATATCCTTTGAAATCCTTCATTTCGGAGGACCCTTTTGAAGTGGCCAGCTTTGAACACTTCAGTTTGGAACCACTCTTCAATATGGCGGCTTCAGAGGGTGGGATACACCGACAATCACAAGCTCTAACCCTGGGTTAGCCGAGATTAAGTTTTGTGATACAGCTTAACCTTATTTTAACCCATTTTGTTTTGTCAACCAGAAATTTACCATGAAGTTTCAACTCGTTTGTGCAACAGGCCTCAGTCATATCACACTATGAGTTTGGACTCTGAGTTTTCCGTATTGATGGACTGCGAGCTTCCACCCTGTTCCTGCTCAGGATGATGAAAACTACAGTGTTCCTGCTCCACCACCATAATCGTAGAGTCATCTGAATTGTCTAAAAGAGAGGAATAGCAATACTGTCAATTCTCACATTGTCATGATGGGTGGTTTTATTCAAAAAACAAAAAATGGACACCCGTGTTTACCTTGCTCGGTTTTTGGCTTCTTTTTTGTTTTGTTTTGTGCCTTAACATATGCAACCATTGATAATATGATGCAAAGAAGAGCCAACCCTGCTATCATTGCTGCAATCAAAACTGGAAGCCAATTCATCTCATCTTGATGAAACCCAAAAAAGAAAGAAGCATAGAGTGTGAAATTCAATGAATAGCATTTGATTTTTTTTTCTTTTACTTAAGTAAACCTCATTTACCTCTTTCATTTGTCACAACAGGCAATGATTCTTGTTTATGTAATGTGAAAAACACAATAATTAGATCATGTGTCATTATATTACTTGATATTCAATATTTTGTTCTCTATTCTTACCTTTGGCAGGATGTAGTGAAGTGCATGTGCTGTCACTGGTAAAGTTTCCTTTTTTCAGATTGTATCCATCTGGACAACTGCTGGAGAACAAATAAGAAAGTTTAGAATTACAGGAACATCAGATAACATTTCAGAGAAACTATATATTTAACAAAACAGACCAACTGAGATTGTTTTGATACCTTTTTGTCCATTCTTTGCACATACTGTGGATTTTATCACTGAATTTTCCCTCTGGACATTGTCTACATAAACCTGAAAGCATTCAGCAAATAATTTGGCAATGCAACAAAACAGCAAGTCATGTCCTGTTTTTGAGCTTCTAAAAGGGTCTTACGGCCTTCGGGCTCCTCTCCTTTCTTGCATTCAGTAACACAGTAAGAACATTTGGCATCTCCACACCGAAATCCAGGCTTACAGCCGCATACAGCATCACTGCTGCTTGTGCAATTTTTAGCCACAAACTGTATACCTATAATTAGATTAATGCATTGTCAGTCTGACTCGGTAAAATGAAAGCATTCCTTCTGTTTCTGTCATTCACTTAGCCAAAATCACATTGAGGATGTAAAGTGGACCTTACCTATGCATTGGGTACAAGTATAACAGCGGAAATCAGTTTTGGTTACGTAAGTGCCAGGTTCACATGGTTTACAGAGTTCTGCTGGGTCATGTCCACATCTTTTTGCCAAGTGGTTTCCTGTAAGCACAAGCAAATACTCAAGTGTTATATGCTACCTGGCCAAAATTGTCGTTTATGAGTAAGTAAATAACAAACACTGGATTTATATTGCATTGATTCATTTGTTTCTGCTTTAAATACTGTCAGTAAATTAACCTATTTCATATTTTGGCATTTTATTTCATTTATATATGCTTTTTAAATTGCATTATGAGATCAAGTATTTTTTCCTCAATCAGCTTTTGATGCTGAAAAGTTAGAAAAGGTCACTTTTATTGACATTTTAATAGTTTGAAGTGATATAAGCCTATAGTCTAGGTCGGTGTCCTAAATTATGGTACAAAGACACTGTAATAAACTTCCAATACTTTTCCGAATAACAATATTCGTTACAGACTTAAATCTTTTTATATTATTTATTTAATTTCAAACAATTAAAAATGTCAACAAAAGTTCCAATTCAGTGTTGAATTTTCAACATCAAAAGTCGACAGCATAGATAAAGATCCCATAAAGCAATTCATAACCTCTAATAGACCAGAAAAAAACAACTGAATCACACAATACAGAAAACATTTTTACAAATGTGGCATCTTTTAGCTATTTAATTCTGATGTGATGTGTAGCTTTTTGTTTTTTAAACTAGCATGTTCAAGGATGTATCTTATTTGGTATACACTGTATCCATATGTATGCTTTACCGGTCAAAAGTTTGGGATCAGTAGGATTTTTAAGTGTTTTAAAATAAGCTTCTCCTGCTCACCTAGGCTGCATTTATTTAATCAAATATACAGAACAAATTGTAAAATTGTGAAATGCACTATATTGCACTATAAAATAACTGTTAAAAAGTAGTTTATCATTTAATTTAATCATTTATTCCAGTGATTTTAAAGATGAATTTCAGCTTCATTACTCCAGTCACATGATCCTTCAGAAATGACTCTAAAATTAATTATTATTATTAATATTATTAAAAATATTAGTAGTAGTAGTAATAGATATAAAAGCAATAATGACTGGAGTAATTTCATTTGAAACAACATGCAGTAAGTAATAAATATTTAATAGTTAAATATTTAACAATTTTACATTTTTACATTTAATAAACACTGCCTTGATAAGCAGAATAATTTTATTTAAATTATTAAATAAAATTAATAATAATAAAAAAACTGACCCCAAACTTTTGATAGATAGATAGATAGATAGATAGATAGATAGATGGATGGATGGATGGATGGATGGATGGATGGATGGATGGATGGATGGATGGATGGATGGATGGATGGATGGATGGATGGATGGATGGGTAGGTAGGTAGGTAGGTAGATAGGTAGGTCAAGATGTTCAACGGAAGAAACTCAAGCAGGTTTGTATCAAATAAAGTAAATGATGGAGCAATTAATGACAGAATTGTATTTTCTGGGCGAATATTAAGTCTAAATAATAATTAGTAATTTATTGTGGAATAAACTTTTTCTACTATTTATTTCCATTTGTCACACACAATAAGATTTGCTTCTCTGAAATGATAGCAAATATTCAAATCAAAAGTACAGATACTGAAAGTGATCATTTCAGGCATGCTTAAGAAATATTGAGCAATGAATCAGGACATCCCTTGTGTGATCTCAGGATGCTTTAGTCATCTTTATGCAATGACGGTTCAATTCATGGATTTCCCTTTGAGTGCTAAACCGCATTCCTCTCAATCAACTTTTACAATGACCTGAAACTTCTGTCATTAATGTGTAACTTCAAAGACAGATTAATCTATTTTCTGTATTTCAATAGAAAGTAGAAATTACGAAACTCTACGAGATATCTGACATCTTACAACACCTCATTCTGAAGTAAAGTTACATAATACACATTACTCGGAGTTCTTGTATCAGTACCTGGTTTACATTTCGTGCAGCAGACATCAACTTGTCCTGAAGGAGTCCAATCTTGACAGCCAACATCTACACCTACTGTCAAGTTCAGTACTAGACTGAATATCAGCAAGCTATACAGTCCTTGAAATCCAGCCAGCATTTTTGCCTAAACACACACACATACATCACGCATTAAAAACTGTCAGCAGTGAATTTGTTACATTTTACAAGTTAAACACAGACTGCACTAATGTATGCAGCATTGAAAGGAAGGTTATTTATATATATATATATATATATATATATATATATATATATATATATATATATATATATATATATATATATATATATATATATAATTAATTAATTAAAAATGCATTATTTGTATTAATGAATGAGCTATAATATAATCATCTTACTGTTTGAGTGTAGTGGTCCTTATTCGTAGCAAACGCTCACTGTGACGAGAATTTCCCTTTTATATGTTTTAAAGAGGCAAAGGGGCGTCTCCTTGCGTGACTTCATTCTTGCGTGAATCCTTTTCAGTATCTATCTGCTCATATTCAGTGCGCGTGAGCTGAAGGAAAACAGTGGCATTTGTTCAAAATATGTCAAAAGAGGCGCAAACGGAGACATTATTTCTAAAATACTCCGTCAGTGAAGCATCTGTCCGAACGTCTATCCGTCTCTGGGATGCCACTAACAGACGTACCTTCCGTGTGCAGCGTAATGGTAACGCAAACGCATCTCGTTTGTATAAAATTTGTCACAGACAGTTTTAAGACCGTAAGTTTTGAATGTGTGTTTCTTTGACTCTATTTCAACACTTTTCTCCTCACAATTTCATGTCGTACTTTGTAGTGTTGCCGCGAAATATTAGATAAAGGACATGTCGATATACTTGATACAAAGTGAGGACTCTTTGATGATTGAGGTGCATGATGATTCTGAATTTGTCTTTCTTTGCCAGTGATATTGTGGTTGGCATACATAAAACGTGCTTTGCCTGTAAAGATAAGTTAATGATTAATGTAACCACGTACATTCTGTATATTGACTGATTGTTTACCTTTATTTCCTATATTATATAAACTTATTGTACGTTATACTTTTATAATGGCCATTATTGATTATTAAAACTTAGGCCTATATTCAGCAAATGAGAGGGTATATATGTTTCGTATTTTCAATGAAAATGAAAGGAGGCAGTAATGTTAAAGGCTCCGTTTTGTTATAAATATGCATACATTGAAGATGACGCTTATATATGCAGCACGACGCCTCAACATTTCTGCTGTCTCTGTTAAGTTGTTAATATCAAAATGAAAATAGCAGTTCCTTTTATTTTTAAGATAGTGAAACAACGTACGTATCCAGGATGATGTGAATAAGGTTATGAAGTACACTGTTCCCTTTGAAGATTTACCCGACATGTCCTCGGGAGTCTGTTTTCCATGTCAAACTTGCGAAGTCTGAACTTACAAGGAGAGGATGCAGGACTGAACTGTGTGTAGGCTCTAATTAGAAAAAGCCCTAATCAGATAGGCGAATGTCTGCAGCCTCACCTCCGTTTTCAGATGTCCCCGTTTTCCCCCATACACACTAACCGGAGCAGCAGCGTTTTAGAACGAAAACGGCCTCTTCGGCGTTTCCAAAACGCTTCGTTTTCGGCGCCCGAAAACTCCGGCGTAGTGTGGACGGATGGCGTAACCGAAGCAAACTTATGCGTTTTAAAACTAAAACGCATTAGTGTAAACGGGGCCAAAGTATGTTTTTTAGGCTTAATTCACTTGTCCTAGATTATAAAATTCAAGCTTTTTCCCCACCAAAAACTAGGTCTGGTGGTATGTCTTCCCTGGGCATAAAATCAATGTTTTCTTCTGGATGTGGTTAAAAAGATTTTAAAGATTTCAAAAAAGTCTACTGCGTTGTATAGATATTGAAATCAATAACATCAGTCAAATTTACAAAAAAAAAAAGTTCAAAATTTCCAGAATTTACTATGTAGACTAACTGATGAATAAATAAATAGTGAAGGCTGAGATAGATAGATAGATAGATAGATAGATAGATAGATAGATAGATAGATAGATAGATAGATAGATAGATAGATAGATAGATAGATAGATAGATAGACAGACATATATAGTCTTTTGGTAGACAGACAGACAGATAGATAGATAGATAGATAGATAGATAGATAGATAGATAGATAGATAGATAGATAGATAGATAGATAGATAGATAGACATATATAGTCTTTTGATATAGATAGATAGATAGATAGATAGATAGATAGATAGATAGATAGATAGATAGATAGATAGATAGATAGATTATAAATTACAGTACAATTTGGCAAAAGTCAACATCTATGATGCATCATAACTCGTGTCATAAGCATTACCTTTTGCCTCGTCACCCACACTTAGAAATTCAATGACACAGCAACTTCCTTCACTTCTAATCCTAAACAATTTCCTTCTCTATACCGGTTTGAGCCGCAAAAGGTTTTAAAAAATTGCAAAAGCTATACTGAATCATTATTCTACAGTTTACGACTAAGCTTTTTTTCTTTTTTCAACAGAACTGTGGAAAACGCTTATAAACAAAGCGTGATCCCTGTTCATCAAACATGATTCATTTTTAAAGGCATTCTTAGGAGACCTTTTTGTAATTATCTTTAACCACTAAAACGTTTGGCAAATAAAGCCACAATCTGTCTAGCCCTTAAATGCAGTGTCTTGCAGTATGTGCAATGCAGTAAGTTTTATGAGCTTTTGTTAACCATTCATGCATTTAGACAATACAAAGAATCCAGTTGAACTTGTTAAATTACTTCAAATTGTGTTTTAGTATCACATTTATCCATCCATCCATCACTATAGCTGTTTTAAATGTATTTTGTGATCATCTGTGGCCATTTACCAAATCAAAATCATTTTAAAGTACTTTTGTGGTTTCCTAACATCCACATGGCTTTGTTCTGAAAATTATAACAAAAAATATGGAAGTATGTTCTTTTTAAATGTGGAAAAACGTCCAATTAATAAGCAGAAATATATTAGAAACAAGTTTCCCAGTAATGGGTTGCAGCTGGAAGGGCATCCGCTGCGTAAAAACATAAGCTGGTCTATTCCGCTGTAGTGACCCCAGATTAATAAAGGGACTAAGCCAAAAAGAAAATGAATGAATGAATGAATATTAGAAACAAATTGCAGTAAAATGTAAAACAATTCATGAGCAAAAACTTGTGTGTTTAGTTCATTAAAGTAACATGATAACAAATATCAGTTTGTGACATCAGTGAATAATGAGCTGTTTTGTACAACAAAATTAAGTGAATGAACTGGAAGTTTTGACTTATTAAAGTCACAATGCCTGCTCCCATTCTTAAACAGAAAAAAGTTGACATGGCAATTGTACACCTACTCGGTACATCTACTGGCAATTGTTGTATGAATCGTTGTCTAATTGTAGACATATATTATATAAAAATAGCACCCCTATTAAATTATTTTGCCAAATATTAACCAGTTTATGTTCACATCTTTCTAATTCCATCCATAGGGCCATTTAAAAAAAAATGACACTCAGACAATGGAAACGGAAATGCTAAAATGCTTGGCTTGTTTTCTGGTTTTGTCCTACAAAATATGTGCTTGCAGCATTCTACTTCTTGGAAGACCTTTGAGCTTAGTACAGTAAATAATAAAAGACAATGGTTTAGCAAGTTGTAAAATGAGGAAAGAGGATTGATTAAAATTATTTAAAGCTGGCTTCATATGTACTGAAATTCAAACTCTCCTCCAGCTCCCCTCGCTTAGACAGATGCATCTAAACTTCATTCACTTTAAACAGTCAGGATTTAAAAAGTCACCAACTTCTTGTCACTGAGGCCTGAAGCTTATTTTAAACCATCAATCCTCTTTGTGGTAGATCTGTCTGCTCCCTTCAACATCACCAGCTCCTTCTTTCCACCCTCTGGGCATAACAAGTAGTCTGCTACACTGGTTTGAATCTTACCTCACAGGTAGGTCTTTCATGGTTGCCTGGAAAAGGGAGGATTCCAAAGTTCAACAACTGGTCATGGGGTGTCTCAGGAATCATTTCTTGGACCTCCTTTTTCCATATCATTTACATCACTAGGACGCACGTTTTTTCCTTCCATTGCTACAGTATGTTGACAATCAAGCAGCTCTAATTTTTGAGACCACCTGAGACTTCCTGTGTAACTTCTCAGCATGGATGGAAAAGCATCACATGTATCTTAACCTGGCAAAGACAAAGCTTCTCATCCTTTATGCAACTCAGATTAAGAATAGTAAGTTGTTGGAAACTTGCAAGCAATGACCCAGTGACAACTTTGAGCAGAATTCTTCATGGAATACTTGCTGTGTGATGGTGCTGTCACCAAATTTGAAACTACAGAAGCTAAAGCTTAGTTTTATACTCATTTCAGGAGGATGTCCTTGCAAGCGAAGACAGAGCTCACAAGGAACAATACTAAACAAAGCATGCAAGGATGTAAACACTCACAGAAATAAAGATGTCAAAACCCCAGACTCTTATAAACACTTACCACAGCTTTAAAGACTGGAGGAGGGTCACCAAAGGACATGACAAAGGATAATCTTCTCTGGTGTAATGCTTTTTGGAGAACAGGAACCTTTTCTCCATGTGTTCATTTATCTGATGTTTTTGTCTTCACATTCAAAGGCAACATTAGTTTTGCTATGTTGTGTCAAGAAATGTGTAGTCTCACACCCTCAACATGTTACAAAGATAAAGTTCATACAGGAATCTTGAAGCAATCTTTGTTGTCTAGCTGACTCTCAAAAACCACATCTAAGCTGGACTATCCAGTGCTCGTCTGGCTAAACTTCCCTCATGTGTAATTAAATGACGTCACACCTCTCTTTATCTCTCTGCGCTGCTTCTGGTTGCAGCTTTTATCCAGCCCCAGACTTCGACACACACATATGAGTTACTGGCTCTGCTCCATCCTACTCCTACTCACTTGTATGAGTGTGCGTCTCCTTTGGAAGCCTGAGGTCAGAAAGTGATCACAGAAGTATCACACAAATCTGGTGGGGAATGATCCTCCTGACCACATCTTTTATGCTGAAAACTCAGCACTTTAGAGATAGTTCACCCAAAAATGAAAATTCTGTCATAATTTACTCACCCTTTACTTGTATCAAACCTTTAAGAGTTTCTGTACTTGTTACCATTGACTTCTGTTTTATTTGTGTTATCAGGCCAGTATAAACCAACCCATAATCCCCCAATAGTGGCACTAGACCCACTCAGGTTCATTCAATCATTCATTCTCTTTTCGGCTTAGTCCCTTTAATCACTGGTCGCCACAGCGAAATTGCCAACTTATCCAACATATGTTTTTATGTAGTGGATGCCCTTCCAGCTGCAACCCATCACTGGGCAACACTCATACACTCTCATTCACACACATACACTACAGAAAATTTAGCCTACCCAATTCACCTATACCTGAAGGAAACCCACGCAAACACGTGGAGAACATGCAAACTCCACACAGAAATGCCAACTGACCTAGCTGGGGCTTGAACCAGTGACCTTCTTGCTGGAGGCGATCGTGCTGCCCAATCCGCCCAAAAAAACATGCAAAAAACAGTTTTCAGGTACAAGATCCAAATAAAAAAGGAAGAAAAAACCTCAAATGACTACAGGAGGATTGAAATAGCTCTCTTAATCTACAAGTCCTTGGTTTGAAGTAAAGTTCCCAGCATTTACTAATAGAATCATGAAGGATTATAATATTTACGTGTAACACAATATACAACCATCAAGCAAACTCAAACCAATAATGTTTTCACTGCATCACACCACCACTTTGAAGCTGGGATATTACCAAATACCATAGGGCTCTTCTGCCCTATGAGGGAAATGTGCAGAAAATGAGGGAAAAGAAAATGTTGCAATATTCCCAATTCAAAAATAGACTAATGAAACAAAATAACAAACAAAATAAACAGCAAAAAATCATTGACAGTGACTCCATGTCTGTAAATTCAACAAAACAAACATACGTGTTCAAAAACACCTCCAGTGTTGCCAGATTGGGCGGTTTTGAATTCGATTGTGTGGGTAAAATATGATAGGCAGGTAGTGAAAATTTGGGTGGTTTTGCAACGGTTTTTGCCCCCCGCGGTCTTAACTTATAAACTGGTTATGATCTCCCAAAGAGGTAACCGTCACCCTTTTTGAAAAAGTCATAAAAGTTTGGAACCATTCTCTCACATTTTCTTAATTATATCATGCACTATCCTAAATAACGTCTTTCAAGCAGACCTCAAAGTAATGCCATTTTATTTCAGTGGTATGATTTTCTACCATTGTGCCAAAGTAAACTTTAAAGAGATCATTTGCCTAAAACTTTAAATTCTGTCATCATTATTTACTTGGGCGACGCAGTGGCGCAGTAGGTAGCGCTGTCGCAGCAAGAAGGTTGTGGGTTCGAGCCTCGGCTGGGTCTGTTGGCATTTCTGTGTGGAGTTTGCATGTTCTCCCTACGTTCACGTGGGTTTCCTCCGGGTGCTCCAGTTTCCCCCACAGTCCAAAGACATGCGGTACAGGTGAATTGGGTAGGCTAAATTGTCTGTAGTGTATGAGTGTGAGTGAGTGTGTATGGATGTTTCCCAGAGATGGGTTGCAGCTGGAAGGCCATCCGCTGCATAAAACAACTGCTGGATAAGTTGGCGGTTCATTCCGCTGTGGCGACCCCAGATTAATAAAGGGACTAAGCCGAAAAGAAAATGAATGAATGAATTATTTACTTGTTATAAACCTGTTTGGCTTTTTTCCACTGAACAGAAAATACGATATTATAAAGAAAGCTGGAAAGAGATAACCATTGACCTCCGTTGTATTTGTGTATTCGTTTTCCTCCAGATTCTAGCTCAAAGGTTTGGAACCACTTGATGGTGAGTAAATAGTGAGTACAAATTAGGCAAATTTTGGGGTCAAATATTACTTTAAGTGAAGCATTTCTGATAACCGTTTACTAATCTGTTTCCAATAACAAAGTGTTGACGTCAAATATAGTCTCATCGTTTATACATTCTAAGTTCAGTAGTTACGTTAAAATTGCATTACTTAATGTACATCACCAATAAAGTGAGCGAGTAATCTTCTACCTCATCCTCCTACATTACAACATCACACATTCCTACGCTGACCTTTTTACTAGAATGTTATATACGACGCTGTCTGCCCACAGGAGTCATATCATTTGCGACTCACTACAAGCATCATGTTAGCGACGTCATTAGAATTGGCCAGAAAAGCCTCAGCTCACTTTGTTCACACGTAGCTAAAGACTCAGAGATACATACACATCGGCGCGTGTCACACAACACGGCCAATATCACCATCAGCATCTGTTCTTTCCTCTCAACGCTTCCTTTAAAATTTGTAAGCATTTTTTTGTTTGCTTCCTGTGAAAAAACACAGTTAAGAGGGTTAAAAGCAGCAAAAAATGTGTCACTTCCTCATACCGAGAATCAGCCACCGTGTGTCAGTCGACACAATAATGCGCGCAGAAGGGAAAACACTGCCGAATGCCAGTAAATGTCATGTCTCAGACTTTTTGATATTGCATTAAAAAAAGTACATGGTTGATGAGGCGTAATAGGCATGTTTAGCACATGTAGCACATTTAAAGGTATCACTTTTTGGTGTATGTGTAGATTATAACAGCAAAAATACCAACCTGTAATATATATATATATATATATATAGTGCACATCATAAACATAACATACAATTTTATTACATAACATTGTAATGTTTGAGTTATGAAAAATATTATATTTCCGTTAGAATAAATGCATATTAAATATAATTATTAACCATTTATGGGCTGAGAAACCATATATTGTAACTGCATTGACAGTAATCCCTGCTGAAAAAAAAACAGCATAAGCGGTAAGGTAGTTTTGATGCTGGTCTCAATGCTGGTCCTGACCAACATTGAGACCAGCATACCAGCATCAAAACATTCTTTACCAACTTATGCTGTTTTTTTTCAGCATGGCTTTTTTTAAGTCATAAAAGTTTTAAAGTCTTTTTTCCTGTAAAACTGCAGGATTTTTCAGATGAGTATTTGAACGAGTGCCATATAAAGGGTTATTATAATAATGAGTACATACCAATAGCCTACATGCTTATTTGTTAAGAATGTATGCATATTGCATACACTCACTGGCCACTTTATTAGGTACACCTTACTAGTACTGAGTTGGACCCCCCTTTGCCTTCAGAACTGCCTTAATCCTTTGTGGCATAGATTCAACAAGGTATTGGAAATATTCCTCAGAGATTTTGGTCCATGTTGACATGATAGCATCATGCAGTTGCTGCAGATTTGTCGCATGATGCGAATCTCCCGTTCCACCACATCCCAAAGGTGCTCTATTGGATTGAGATCTGGTGACTGCAGAGGCCATTTGAGTACAGTGAACTCATTGTCATGTTTAAGAAAACAGTCTGAGATGATTTGCACTTTATGACATGGCGCGTTATCCTGCTGGAAGTAGCCATCAGAAGATGGGTACACTTGGTTATAAATAGATGGACATGGTCAGCAACAACACTCAAGAAGGCTGTGGCGTTGACACGATGCTCAATTGGTACTAATGGGCCCAAAGTGTGCCAAGAAAATATGCCCCACACATTTACACCACCACCAGCAGCCTGAACCGTTGATACAAGGCAGGATAAATCCATGCTTTCATGTTGTTGATAGGAAATTCTGAGCCTACCATCTCAATGTCGCAGCAGAAATCGAGACTCATCAGGCAATATTTTTGCAATTTCTATTGACCAATTTTGGTGAGCCTGGGCAAATTGTAGCCTCAGTTTCCTGTGTTTAGCTGACAGGAGTGGCACCCAGTGTGGTCTTCTGCTGCTGTAGCCCATCCGCCTCAAGGTTGGACGTGTTGTGCGTTCAGAGATGCTCTTCTGCATTCCTTGGTTGTATCGAGTGCTTATTTGAGTTACTTTTGCCTTTCTATCAGCTGAAACCACTCTGGCCATTCTCCTCTGACCTCTGGCATTTGCGCCCACTGAACTGCTGTTCACTGGATATTTTCATTATCATTCTCTGTAAACCCTAGAGATGGTTGTGCATGAAAATCCCAGTAGATCAGCAGTTTCTGAAATACTCAGACCAGACCGTCTGGCACCAACAACCATGCCACATTCAAAAACACTTAAATCACCTTTCTTTCCCATTCTGATGCTTGATTTGAACTGCAGCAGATCGTCTTGACCATGTCTACATGCCTAAATGCATTGAGTTGCTGCCATGTGATTTGGCTGATTAGAAATTTGCATTATTGAGCAGTTAGACAGGTGTACCTAATAAAGTGGCCGGTGAGTGTAATTTTAATGCCTAAAGTGACCATCTACATACACATGGGTGTTTTATAATTGAACCATATACATTTACACACACTGTTGCTCAGCAATGCAATTTAAATGACTTTTGTGTGTTTGATTTAGATAAAAAAAAAATACATTGGCTTCAATTTATTATGGCATGAGGTATTTTATAATGTCAGAGACATGTTTTTAAAGAATATTAAAAACATTTAAAATTAGTGTACTCCATAAACATTAATATTACTATTATATTACATTATATTATAAATATATGAATATATAGAATTTAATATGTATATTTGTTCACACACAACATATGCTGCATAAGCTTAGCATTCATAAATGTGTTCAGTTTCTACATTACAGCCATAACATTATACCAGTTATTCAGAACAGATTTGAGTTTCATATGCGTCACCTTGAGAGTTTTGAGATAAACATCTAATCATTTGGTTCCATGTTGAAAAAGGTTTTGCTCCACTATCAGGAACTACGCTCCAGAGAATAAAAATGTTCTCACAGGTTTCAAAATACAGATATGTACACTTTATATAACGAGTAAGCTGAAAAGTATCTGGTTTTTATAGTAATCTAGTGCATAAATCATGCTGATAAAACACCAGATACTGAAGCTGATATCACCGCCTTAAGGTTTTCTGGAAATCACTAGAGATTTGATGGTGCAGTGGACTAAGATAAGAGTACTTAATGTGTGTTGTTTATTTTAAAGAATTAAAAAAAACAAGTAGACAAAATATCTGGCCACTTCTTCATACATACATTTTATTTTCTCTGTTTTATATATATATTTATAATATATATATATGTGTCATTATATTTACAATTTATTATTCCTCTTTTGTCAAGAAACAATAAAGCAAACAGCTTCCACTGTAATCAGTGTTTTCATTCTAAAGGGCCCAGAAGTTTCAGTCCAAAAGTGCTTGACCAAAAAAAAAGCAAGCTAACTCATTTCTGGTTTGGCTCAGGCAGATAGATGAGTTCATGGAATAATATAAAAAATAAAACATTACAAACGCATTTTCTCAAACAACACCTCACTGCTTTACAAGTAAACATGACCATAACAGACACCATGTCCTTTCCTCCATTAAAAAAATCATTTTAGACCACTCAATAACTGGGAATTTGGTTATCCTATCTGCCTGTTTTAGTATCATTACACCTTAAACGCTCTCTACTGCATTATCTGTACAGTGATGTTTGTAATACAGTGGTCAGTACTAAGACAACTGGTGATGTTTGAACAGTCAGTTCACAGATGCGAAGAAAAGCACCTGTTTGTTATAGTCAAAAATGTATCATCATGTACATTTGGCAACCATGAGTCCAACATTAACATTTTTAGCAATAGTTTAAAGGAACACTCAACTTTATTTAGAAATCTGCTCATTTTACAACTCCTCTAGAGTTAACAGTTTAGTTGTAGCTGTTTTTAATTTATTCAGTTGATTTCTGTCTGGCAGGAGTGCTTTTAGCTTAGCATAGATCATTAAATCAGATTAGCCCATTAGCATCTTGCTCAAACTCAAGAAAGATTTTATTTGTGCTAAGTCTGATATAAAATAAACAAAGCTGATTTTATATGTCACTGTTAGCAAATTATCTAACTGTGCACTATTTTCAGCACTGCGTAATAACATTATGCTTGCTGCAGTCATGTTTCCTTGATCATTACGCCAAATTGAGTGTATAATTCCTAGCCAGAAGAAGAGTCAAGCTTTATAGTAAAACTCTCAAAACCTAATCAAAAACATATCACTTTATGAAATGTTTGAGTGAGATGCTAATGGTCTAAACCGATTCAATGAGCTAAGCTAAGCTAAAAGTGCTCCTGCAAAACCCAGAGATCGGCTCAAAATAGCCTATTTCCAAAAATAAAAAGTGAGTGTTCCTTTAACATGCTAATGAGAGAGTTAACGTGGTTGTAGCATCCCAAGACGATACATTCAGCAATGTTTAGGGATGTCAGTTGTAATAACAACAATGTCTGATTGTCGACAGGGTTATCAATCAAATGCAATTGGATATATATGTCAGGGTTTGGACTGTTGTGTCTAGCTTGTAACTTGTGCAAAGTGCAGAGCAGCCGAGTATAAGAAGCAGACAATCGGATACATCGAGATTCCTGATAAAAGCTTAGTAATTGTGTTATCTTGTGCTGCTACTGCTGTGTTTTTGTGCCAGAGTCTGAACTAGCTCTGCGATTGTGCTTTTTTTTTTTTAAGTGTTCTTCGCTGATCTAAATAACATTGGATGGACATTAAAGGAAGAGCAGACCTAAAAATGAACATTCTGTCATCATTTGCTCATGTTTCAAATGCTTGCACACTTGTGATGAACAATAAAAGTTAATATTTAATTGATATTCTCGTGAGTTTTTTGTCACACACAAGAAGTGTGTCGACTGGGGCTGTCAAGCTCCAATATGATGAACAAAAATCAAACTTTCAAAGTTATCATAAAAGTAAAATGAAAGTAGCCTGGGCTGCTTAATACATGTTGTTAATCATTTAATAAACGATCCACTTTCATTTTATGGAAATTAATTGGATATTCATCTTCATATTAAACATGTAAAACATGTTTGTAACTAAATCAAAATTTTTGCTTAAATTTTAGTAATTGTACGCACTTCTAGAGTCGGTTTCTAAAATAATATTTGAAAATACTGTTATAAATAAATCGTAAAAAACATGATCACTTTTAGATTTATTTTATAGTATAAAGGCGTCACGGTGGCACAGTGGGTAACACGATCACCTCACAGCAAGAAGGTCGCTGGTTTGGGCCCGGCTGGGTCAGTTCTACCCGTGTTAGCGTGGGTTTCCTCCGGGTGCTCCGGTTTCCCCCACAGTCCAAAGACATGTGCTATCCACTTGTTAAATTATGACGAGTGGAATATTGTTTCCGGGTCCAAGCCGCTACTAATTTGAATTGAGAAAATATTTATGGCCACTTTTTAGTCATATCACACATTATATTTATATGAAATCATAGTGTACACAACAGTCTCTGAACTTGAATCACAGACACCAATATTTTAACTATTTAACATTTATTATTACCATTTGATGAGTCTCCCCATACAGTTTGATATAGCGCTTGGACCCAGAAGCCGCTTCGTGTGATGTCACATTTAACAAGCGGATAGGTGAATTGAAAAAGCTAGATTGTCTGTAGTGTATGTGTGTGAATGCAAGAGTGTATGGGTGTTTCCTAGTGTTGGGTTGTGGCTGGAAGTGTAAAACATATGCCGGATAAGTTGGCGGTTCATTACACTGTGGCAGCCACAGATTAATAAAGGGACTAAGTCGAAAAGAAAATGAATGAATGATAAAAAGAATAAATGTATTTGATGAGAATTACATACTTAAAAGCAGTCAATGTATAGATCTATCTATCTATCTATCTATCTATCTATCTATCTATCTATCTATCTATCTATCTATCTATCTATCTATCTATCTATCTATCTATCTATCTATCTATCTATCTATCTATCTATCTATCTATCTATCTTCTTCTTCTTCTTATTATTATTATTATTATTATTATTATTATTATTATTATATACAGTTGAAGTCAGAATAGCCCCCCCCTGAATTATTAAACCCCCCTGCTTATTTTTTCCCCAATTTCTGTTTTCAACACATTTCTAAACATAATAGTTTTAATAACTCATCTCTAATAACTGATTCATTTTGATCTTTGCCATGATATTTTTCAAGACACTTCTGCACAGCTTAAAGTGACATTTAAAGGCTTAACTATGTTAATTAGGTTAACTAGGCAGGTTAGGGTAAATAGACAAGTTATTATATAATGATGGTTTGTTCTGTAGACTATAGAAAAAACAAGAGCTAAAGGGGCTAATAATTTTGACCTTAAAATGTTTTTTAAAAAAATTAAAAACTGCTTTTTTCTAGCCGAAATAAAACAAATAAGATTTTCACCAGAAGAAAAAATATTATCAGACATACTGTGAAAAATTTCCTTGCTCTGTTAAGCATACTTTGGGAAATATTTAAAAAAGAAAAAAAGGGGGGCTAATAATTCTGACTTTATTTTATTTGGTTTGTGTTTTTTATATTGTTCTTAATGCAAGAATATGTTGTTCTATTGCTTAATTCAAAGAGAAAGAAAATGCAATTGTGTTCTGCTGTTAGATTGGAGCAGTTGAAGTATTTTGGTGCTGTGGTTCTCTGACTAATATCTAGTGTCAGATTGAATAGAAATTGTATGTGCATTTTATTTGTGATTTAGAAAAAATAGCTATAATACATAATAATACTTAATAATAAAAGTATTATTTATATACTAAAATGAATGCATTTTTTAAGCGTTCATTTAAATTTAAATTAAAATGTCGCAATTGTATGTGCTTCTTATGTGCTATTTAAAATACATGTTTAAAACAGCTTAACTGTATAATTGTTTATTTTGAATTCATCCTAGTTATAATTTTAATAATATTTTAGAAATATTACAACACTCATTTTTTTATGTGTATATTTTAATTAAGTTTTATTTAAATTACTGAAAATAAATAATTTCATGCGACACGGTGGCTCAGTGGTTAGCACTGTCACCTCACAGCAAGAAGGTCGCTGGTTCGAGTCCCGGCTGGGTCAGTTGGCATTTCTGTGTGTAGTTTGCATGTTCTCCCCATGTTGGTGCGGGTTTCCTCCGGGTGCTCCGGTTTCCCCCACAGTCCAAAGACATGCGCTATAGGTGAATTAAATAAACTAAATTGGCCTTAGTGTATGAGTGTGTATGGGTGTTTCCCAGTTTCCATATGCTGGATAAGTTGGCAGTTCATTCCACTGTGGTGACCCCTGCTGAATAAAGGGAGTAAGCCAAAGGAAAATTAATAAATGAAATAATTTCATAGTTTCAGTTAACGTTAGTCAACTAAACAGATTTTCCTGTTTCACAGAATAAGTTTAGAGCAAACGACAGAATTTCCAGCATTAGGTGAACTCTTCCTTTAGATTGTGCATCAGTGTGTACATTCTCAGTGCAGGTATCGGATCGTCAGTAGCAAAACCTCATGAAGTGAACTGTTGAAGGCACTCTCTCCTGTCACATAATATCCACAAAGAACTCACACGGATTGCCCATAGCGTGCTGAAAAGACTGCCGACTTGCTGTGAGTTCTGGCGGGACGTTTCCAATCTCTCGAACCGGAGGAGCTCCGGGCGGGCTGTTGCTGTTGCCCGTGGCTGTTTTGGGGGCGAGATGCGCAAGGCAGTAGGGAGGGGGTAAACCCGGCGGGCCATAAGAAGAGCCGTGACTCCTCTCGCTGTGGGCACAAGACAGATGACTGGGCTGAATGAATGGAGCATGACTGTAGCTGAAGCTGAGGCTGTGCTGTGGGATGAGGTGGCACTGTGTGTGGCCGTGACTGTAAGCGGATTGGGACTGGCTGGCGGCCGAGCGGCTGTGGCTTTGGTGGCTCAGCTGACTGGGTGCTCTTTCGCCCCTTCTTGTGACCCATGTGACCAGTTCTGATTCACTGCCACCACAGCAGGGTGCCTTGTGTTCCTTCTCTCGGGGCGAGGCCCTGCGTCCTTTGCCAGCGCTGGGGTTTGAGCCACTGCTTCTGCTGCCTGCAGAGAGAAAGAAATGTGATCGATTGGAGAAGACTAGTGTTATTTTTGTTGTTGTTCTTAAAAGAACACCCCAGTTTTACCATTTTTTAAAAATTCATTCAGCTGATATACCCGGGCCTGACAGGAGTACTTTTAGTTTAGCTTAGCTTAGCATAAATCATTGAATCGGATTAGACCATTAGCATCTCCCTCAAAAATTTCAAAAAAAGAGTTTTGATAATTTTTCTAATTTAAAGCCTCAAGCTTCGGTAGTTAAAATGTGTACACTCAAAAAAAAAAAATGACTGGTCAAACTGCTTAAAATGAGCTGAAAAAACACAATTCTTAAGTTTTTTTTTTTTTTGGGGGGGGGGGGGGGTATCGGGGGGTTTAATTGTTGAATCCAATTAAATTTGTTAAACCTAATAAGTTAACTTAATTCCTTTACGTAATTCCTTAGTGTACTAAGAGCAGCTGAAAATGAAATGTTCCTTAATCATTACACCAGAATGAGAGTACAGTTCCTAGCCATACTGACCTAGAAAATAGCAACCTATCATTTTCTATCAGTCATATAACATGATGTAACTGCAAAAGCTTTAAATAGCAAAACTATTGAAACTCTTTTTTTTTAATTCTTGAGCAAGATGTTAATGGTCTAATCTAATTCAATGATTAATGCTAAGCTAAGCTAAAAGTGCTGCTGTCAAGCCTGGAGATCAGCTAAATTGATTCAAAAAACCGAACTGTCAAGTTGTACAATTTTAAGAGTTGTATAATAAGCCTGTCTCCAAAAAAAATAAATAAATAAAATAGAGTGTTCCTTGAAAAGCTTATGCTGGAGTGGTGCTCCAGTAACAAAAGAGTCTGTGCAACCAAAGTGAAAACGCCATGTCAATTAGAAAATGAATGTCTGGATGATGGCTGAAATGTCATATATATTCTAACTGATAAAGTTGGCTTTCTTTAAGAGTGAATGTAAAACCATGTGCTAACCAGACTCAACAAGGCCAACGACATTTTATTTTGGTTAACAGCTGTGATATGGTTAGTTGCTTGATTACAGTTTCCATTTTTTTCGCTGGAAGTGGCTGAAAGTGGACAAGCTTAAAACATTTTAGACCTCAGTTAAATCTGTATCTATGCTCTATATCTTCTTTTTTAAATATCTGTTTGCTGTGCTTGAGAAAATAAGTAATTTATGTCCACTACATATGAAAGCAAAATTATTAACCCTCCCGTGAAATTTGAATTCTTAAAAAAAGTGCTGTTTAATGGAGAGATGATTTTTAACACATTGTAAACAACAGTTTTAATACATTAATTTAATTCTAATAACTAATTAAAGTTCATGAAGCACTTAGTCAAGTTTACATTATTTTGTACATTGGATTCCATTTTAATAAAAATATATTAAACAAACTCATTTAATGTAAGCATTTAGAAGAAAACGGCATGTTTTACTATAGCATTTAGACCTAGGGCACCGCCATCTTGGAATGTCGCTGTATCTGACGTCACAGGGTTGGGTCCGTTCTCTCAGCTGAATGGATACAATGGAAGTAAAGAAGACTGTAAAGCCTAATTTAACCCAATGCATGAAGTTGTGGACAAGGAGCTGTTGCAAATACAAGCATCAGATGTGTGTCTAATAAAAAATAAAAATCTATATTCTATTTTTATTTTTTCCCTTTTGATTACCGATTATTTGATGTGCTTTGATCCACTCTCTGTATTACGCTGCCTGACTGTGATTGTAACGGACTGAACACAGAGACTGGACAGCCTAATTTAACCTAATGCATACAGTTGTGGACGTGCATCGCAGAGCTGGTGCAAATACAACAAAGCATTTAAGTGTCTTAAGTTGTGCTTTTTTTTTTTGTTAATACTGTTCGTTTGATGCGCTTTGGTCCACTCTCTTACGCTGCTCCAGTGCTGCCTGACGAGGGGATTTAAATTCAGACTAACGCAACGATTTAAATCCTACATGACTTCACGCTTTACTAAGTCACGTCTGTCAAGACATATTCCCTTTTCAAGTCGATCAACTCAACTCGATCTCTCAACATGTATGAAGGATGTAAAACCTGCCATGTGAAAAACTGCACTGATCTTAGTTTGGTTTGAACACCAAAAGCGGTGAGGGCTGTAGTAGTGAAAAGTGAAAGTACCCGCCCCATTACGTCAGCACTGGACCTGGTTGAAACCCTGGATGAAACCTATACAGGCAGTCAGGCAGCGTAATACTGAGAGTGGGGCAAAGCACATCAAATGATCGGCAATTAAAAGGGAAAAACTAAAAATAGAATAAATATAGATATTTCTATATTAGACACACATCTGATGTTTGTATTTGCATCAGCTTCACACCCACAACTTCACGCATTGGGTTAAATTAGGCTTTACAGTTTCCTTTACTTCCATTGTATCCATTCAGCTGAGAGAACGGAACCAACCCCGTGAGGTCAGATACAGCGACATTCCAAGATGGCGGCGCCCTAGGTCTAAAATCTATAGTAAAACATGTCGTTTTCTTCTAAATGCTTACATTGAGTATGTTTAATATATTTTCATTAAAGTGCTTAATTTCCCCTTTAAAAATGTTATTCCTTAAAAACTACTTTTTTTCCAGGCAAACTTTTATTATTACTATTAGAATCTTTATTTTATTAGGAAAGACATAAAAATCTCTTTCACAAGAGCGTCGTGAGCAAGGTTCGGCAGTACACAGCGGTAATGTGTCTATCAGACAACAAACAAAAAACAATTGCCAGTTAACATGAATCACACTGACAAACAAACTATTCAAAACATCTACAAGCCTGTTTCAATTTCTAAATCATTAATACTCTTTTTAAAAGCATTTAGTGAAATCAATTCTTTAAACTGCATCTTTGTTTGTAGATTTTTCTATGCAACAGTTGCTGTGTATTGAAAAGCCTTTTTCCTATCTCAGTCTGCACTTTAGGTGCGGACTAAAAGAAATAAGACTTTGTCCAGAAGAAAAATATACTAGGTAATACTGTGAACATTTCCTGGCACTGTTAAACATCATTTGGGAAATATAAAAAAAAAATGTATAAAAAGTTTACAGGAGGGCTAATCATTTTGCCTTCATCTGAATATGAAACACACATAAAAAAACTTCCTTTTTGTCTTCTGTTAGCAAAACTTTTAATCGGATTATGTGTTGACTTCAAAATTAGGAAATTGCCGATTACTCTTTCATTTTGATTTCCACTTTATATCTGCAGTACTTATTTGTATCAGAAATACAGACTCAAGATAGCTGTTGATATAGAGAGGTTTCTTTCTTCTGTTGAACACAAATGAAGATATTTTGAAGAAAGTCAAAAACCTGTAACCATTGACTTCCATGGTATTTGTTTGTCCTACTATGGCAGTCAATGGTTACAGATTTTAGTTTTTCTTTAAACTATTTTTTTATGTTCAATAGAAGAACGAAACTCCTACAGGTTTGAAACAAGTCAAGGATGAGTAAATGATGACGAATTTTCCTATTTAGATGAACAATCCCTTTAAATCTTCGTTTATCTTGCATTGGTGCGTCACTGCCTTTAAACTATGCTAAGATTGGAAGTAGGTCAGAATGACATAGGTGAAAAAAATGTTTGACCGTTCCGGCGAGTTCATTACTCCCACTATTTGATAAGCTACATATCACGTCATACAGCATCAGGTACATACTTCTTTTTTGTCCTAGTTGATTCAGGCATTGACAAGTAAAGATAAGTGCATTGCATAATACTCTTTTTTATATAAAGAGAATTGGTCTGACTCTCAATCACAATAAAGATTAAGGATTGTACATGCCCACACAAGAAACGCAAACAAAAACACAGCATGGGAGTAACAAGGGCCATCCCAATGAATCATATGCCATGTGATATGAAAAAAAAAAAAACCACTGATATAACCAGACGACAGGGAGATCAGGTTGAGCGAGTGGGTGTTTAAGTAAAAGTACTCGTTTTCCTTACCTAGATGAAAATTCCATTCAGTCTACAGGCGGCAAGCAAAAACAAAGGGAATAGAGAGAATTAAGTCACCTAACTATTCCTAATGTACCACACAATTTCACACATCCGGAAAAAATAAGAAATAAAACAAGCCCTTCAACTTTGTGATGCTACCATATTTTAAGCTAGTTTTGTAGTCATTAAAGGGATGCTTAACCCAAAAATGTTTGGCCCATTCAAGATTTAGGTGGTAGAACATTAACGATTATTTATTTTTCAATTTATAGTCCTTGGGGACTTATAAAATGCAAGTTAGCAGCTAACGGTACATTGAGAGTTAAAAAAAAAATCATAGTAAAGTAAAATCAAATGAATACTCCATGGCTCCAGATGATACATTGTGGAATTATTAAGCGAAGGAATCAGTCTTGGCTAACTAACACATAAACTTGTAGTCTTTGGATGGACCATTAGATAAAATATTTCTTAAATAATCTATTGAAGAATAACTGACATCTTTTATTGCCTGTTATTGAGTAAATTAACACCAAATTTACATTTAAATTAACACCAATTTTTTTTTTTTTTTTTTTGTGGGAACTGTCCCTGACTAATCTAAACACATCTGATAGTCAACTGTGTTTCTAAGCTCAACAGAAATGTATGGGGTTGGTTAGAATGCTCAGGGCTGCAAAGGAATGCATAAGGGTGCTGAATCTAAATCGACACTTGATTCACACTTTCACATTCTACTTCAATCATGATTGCATCAATAGTTTAGTTCAGCTGTGAAGGGACATTTTTGGCTTGACTATCTTGAATGTGAGGTACTTTTGTTCATTTTGATGGTATTTTTTGCCTCAAGCCTGGTTTATTTCTGACTCTAGTCCTTTTTATGTTTTATGTCATCAAATTGCAGTTCATGAGATTGGGCAAATTTAGTGACTAGTATGGTGTTATTATGGGTTGATATCAATTTAATGATTGGAGCATACCTACTTAATTTAATATTGTATGGAATAAAATCACTGTCATTAATATTTCGTGCGTAAATAAAATTCACGCATCCGTAATGATAAAATCGTGAAGGAAAACGGAGCGTACTCGTAATTTTACAAGGCTACAATTCCAAAATCTGCGATTAGAACAGACACAGATACGACATTTTGTTTTTCTGTTTATTTATGACTGATAAATTTACGATGGGTGTACTTTACACACACGAATTACAGTTTCACCACGGACACGAAGTCCTGATTACGAGTACGAATCAAACAGCGAGACTTCACTGTCAAAATTACGTCACCGCTTCCACAGGCATTAATAAACAAGCGAGAGTCATCGATCACAACGGCGCACCTGCTGGACGTTCGAGCTTACACACACCGTCTCAGATAAGATTTCTGTTATTCCCTCTTTGAGAAATGTCCGTCATGAGCTGTTATAAAGGTTGAGACTTAATGAGGTCTATTTTCGCTGTGTTTCTTGGACATTTTACAGAATCAAAATTAAGAACAGGCCGAGGATAGAGAGCTAGCATAATGTCAGTTAACGTTACAGGCAGCGAGCGCAGAGTCTCTCAGTGAATCACTGAACGGTGTTCAACTATAACAGGACATCTGTTGATTAAGTCACCTTTTTGAAAGCCAGATCGAATATTGATCTATTATGTAATAAAGATATCAGCAAAAGGCAGTTTAAATATTTGAGGGTTTGTGCTCACCAGAAGTTTGTAACGTTAAACATTTATGAGACTATGAATCAAAATAAATAAATGTTAAATATGTGACCCCGGACCACAAAACCAGACATGAGGGGCAATCATCTGAAACAGACCTGTATGTCATCTGAAAGCTGAATAATTAAGCTCCTCATTGATGTATGGAGAGGAGGTGACAAGATCAGATATATATATATATATATATATATATATATATATATATATATATATATATATATATATATATATATATATATAATCTTTAAATTTGTACAAAGTAAGGTATTAGTAACTATTGATATAAATGTTTGTTATGTTATTTGTTATTATCTGTTTGTTATATTACTTGATTAAACTATTAGTTACATTATATTGTATTACTATAATTAATAAACTATTACCATAAACATTTATATTACCATTTAGCCGTATACTATTCGGTGTGTTTCTCTCTTTCCATGTGTGTTTGTTCTATATTGGTGATTGTTTAATTACCACATTATATTTTGCTTATTCTGGTTTATTTAAAGTTAATTAATTGATAAGAGTAAAACTTTTCTTTGTTTTATCTACCTATACTGGATAAATCTGTCTAATTTAATTTGTGTTCTCTGGTGATCTTAGAGTATTTGAGAGTTATTTAAACAGTTAAAATAGGTGACTTAATCAACATATGTCATGTTATAGTTAAGTGATTCACTGAGAGACTCTGCGCTCGCTGCCTGTAATGTTAACTGACATTATGTTAGCTCTCTATTCTCGGCCTGTTCTTCATTTTGATTCTGTAAAATTTCCAAGAAACACAGCGATATAAGACCTCATTAAGTCTCAACCTTTATTACAGCTCATGACGGACATTTCTCAAAGAGGGAATAACAGAAATCTTATCTGAGACGGTGTGTGTAAGCTCGAATGTCCAGCAGGTGCGCCGTTGTGATCGATGACTCTCGCTTGTTTATTAATGCCTGTGGAAGCGGTGACGTAATTTTGACAGTGAAGTCTCGCTGTTTGATTCGTACTCGTAATCAGGACTTTGTGTCCGTGGTGAAACTGTAATTCGTGTGTGTAAAGTACACCCATCGTAAATTTATCAGTCATAAACAAACAGAAAAACAAAATGTTGTATCGGTGTCTGTTCTAATCGCAGATTTTGAAATTGTACCCTCGTAAAATTACAAGTACGCTCCGTTTTCCTTTACAATTTTATAATTACTGATGCGTGAATTTTATTTACGCATGAAATATTAATGACAGTGATTTTATTCCATAATATTGCTGTTAAAACAGATTTCATGAGACATTAATTTGCCTACTTCTATTCACTAAATCAACAAATATTACAAGTATCTCACACTAAAAATGTGGCAAGTTAACTCACAATCAACTTGTTTAAGTCCAATTCATTATACTATAAATATTCTTATATAATTTTATATTACTCTATATTATTACTCTATGTTTTAAAGGTTATAATTACACTCACCGGTCACTTTATTAGGTACACCTACTAGTACCGGGTTGGACCTCCTTTTGCCTTCAGAACTGCATTTGCACCCACAGAACTGATGCTCACTGGATATTTTCTCTTTTTTCGGACCATTCTCTGTAAACCCTAGAGATGGTTGTGCATGAAAGTCACAGTAGATTAGCAGTTTCTGAAATACTCAGACCAGCCCGTATTTGCACCAACAACCATGCCACGTTCAAAGTCACTTAAATCATCTTTCTTCCCCATTCTGATGCTCGGTTTGAACTGCAGCAGATCGTCTTGACCATGTTTACATGCCTAAATGCATTGAGCTGCTGCCATGTGATTCGCTGATTAGAAATTGGGTTAACGTGCAGTTGGACAGGTGTACCTAATAAAGTGGCCAGTGAGTGTATATTGACAATTAATCAAAGTATTAATTAAAGTATTAATAAATTGATTTTAAATTACAACATCAACAAATTGTTATGAATTATTACTCTTAATAGCTTTAAAAGTTCTTGTGCTATTTTGGTGCTTGTTTAAAAGCAATAATATAAAAAAATATCCTGCTCAGAAAATACCTATATAAATACCTATAAAAACCTGCAAAAATACCAGTTAATTAACAATTTTCCATAGCTCATGATTCATGGTTGGTTTTTGTATGTATGTGTGTATGTGTATATACGTGTGTGTGTACTTGCGCTTTCAAAGTGCATTACAATCTCTGCTTTAACAACTTTTGGTTATCAAAATATAACTGCTTAGTTTATCACATATTGATTTTTTTTAGTAATCTTAAAAAAAAATTAAATAACAGTGAAACAGTTCGCTCATTACTTAATTTTTGTACAGCAATTTAAAACAATGACCCCAGAATATATTTAAAACTACTAAAAATGTCAATAAAAGTGTTAAACCTTTCAACATTAATAGCTGATGAAGAAGAGACGAAGATCTGAAATGCATAAAAAAACAGAAAACACCCTTAAATCACAAGCTACTGCAACTGTTAAAAACCTTAGTACTGCACACCTTAGTTTCAAACAACAAATAGACACTAGTCCATATCTAATCTAATTCATCTAGTATTAATTCAGCCCCGATGTTACAATGAACGATACAGGAAGTCATTTTTACCAACAGTGATCAGATTGTATAACTAAAGTCATACTAGATGAATTAAGCTGAATTGTTATGGCATTAATACTGTCGATATGAACTAGTGTGTACTCGTTGTTAGAAACTAGGCTTTGCAGAATGAATATAATTTTACTAAATCTCCTGAAGTCAAGTGCTATTTTGGGGTTTTCACCTGGATTTTGCCTACCCAAATTTAAAAGCTTCCCAAATTCACATGCAGATGTGTAAATGCAAAAATATGGTAGCATTTTAAAGAAAACCCTTTGAACTTTGATAAAACGCTGTTGAAAGTGGTTAATATAATTGTATATGTTGTCTGTGTTATAATAAACACCTCCAAAAAACTCAAATTTGGAAGTGTACATTTCAGGTTCTGTGTGGTCTAGGTTGCTGTAATTAATTTTGGTGGTTCCTGCACATGTCAGTAATCAAAAAAAAGAAAAATGTCTCGATCATAACCTATGCAAATGTTATTCTATTCAAACTGATGAAAGAACAGAACCACTTATATGGGCATTGGGCCAATACGCCCCTTTAAAATTTAAAGAATGCAGAAGTAAATGATATCATGGACCCGGTACCAGGTAAGCAGAGTTTAGGAGGTTAATATTATTGTCTTTTTATATACTGTATGTAACTTATTTGATTTATCTTATAGTATGGAGGACTCTACTGTGATGTGAATTTTCCTTTGGCATTAATAAAATCTAAACCAACAAACTAAACAGACTTTTATTTAATCTAATGCATCTTTAGGTGTTTTAATTTGCATATCATTTCCATTTCCATCCAATTTGCATATAATTTCCACATTGCATTGCATGCTATGCATCTATATTTAGTCTATCAGAACTAAATGCCCTTAAACCAAAAATATGTCAAATATATGACTGTGTTTTGATTTCGATTTCAGCAAGGGTGCAATGAATCAGTCTTTGTTTGCTTTGTAAACATGCAAGGTTGCATGATTAACAACTGTAGGTTAAATCATTACTTAAAAAAACTTCATCTTAAACATTTTCCAAATAAAGGGTCGAAACTAAAAAGCATAGCAATCAACTAGGCATGGGCCGGTATAAGGTTCCAACGGTATGAAAACCTTGGATAAAAATATCACGATATCACGGTATTGTGATTACTGCTCTAAAATATATTCTTTTTAAATGTCTGGGTAAAAAACAAGAACTTTTTTTCCGCTTTGAAAACAATGGCTGCTTTCGAAATTTCATACTTCCATACTTTATAGCACGCTAAAAACAGTATGCGAGCTGAGTAATATGTCCGAATTCATAGAAATCGAAAAACAGTATGCGAGAAGTACCTGAATGACCTACTACTTTCGGCGAGATTCTGAAGTGCTCATCTGAGGGACGCTACGCTATCCCATGATGCACCATTGCACGGTCGAGTAGTAAATTCCAATTCAAATGCAGCACCTGAGTAGTAGGCAATTTCGGATGCAGCCAATTTTTTTTTTTTTTGAGAAACTATTTTTTTGAGAAAATATTTTGGAACAGTAAACATGTCCGACTAAATATTTTAAATGAATCATTGACTTCTGCTGCATTCATTTGTTTCAAAAACACAGATTTCTTTACAATTTAAAATGGCATCTTTGGATATCCGTTCTGTTGGAGATACTGTTGTCCTAAAAAAACAACAAAATAAATTAAATAAACAAATCTTACACATACCTTAGTAACAGTAAGTATCAGAAAGTTTTGGCGGTTTTAAAACCTTGAGTTTTCCAAACCGTGGTATACCTTGAAAACGGTTATCGTCCCATCCCTATAATTAACCCTCTTTATGAAAATATATTTACATAGTTTACTAGAATTGTGCCACTGATGTCATTCTGGCAGGTTGCCTTGTTCATTAAGCTACTGAAAGCAAAACTCATGCAGTAGTATTAGATCGTAATCCTACACGTAGACTTACAATAAACCCACTAGGGGTTTCCTTTTTACTCTAACAAATTCCATCTCTTTCACACTAAGGGCAGAACAGGTCACTCTGTGTAGTGCTACTTCACATGTGAAAGTAAAAGAAAAAGACACAGAGGAAGCTCAAGGGATCATGACTGGCAGAATTAAGCTGAGAGGGGTTTTCCCTTTTATTTATCAGTGCATTTTTTCACATTCATGTAAACATTCGCACTGCTAACATATAAAGATAAAGGCACATTGCTGGGGGGTTTTTTAGCAAGTGAAAATTTGTTATTTTTGTAACCAAATTTGTTTGTCTGGTTTGAAAAGCAAAGTTGAAGGTACTTCACAAAATATGATGCTCCAGTTAATCAGCATTGGTGGTGATTTACCATTGCGAACGGAAAATTTGCATATGTCATCTGATATTGATCATTTCTCTAATTCATTCATGAGAAAGCTCACTGAAATGAATGAGGTGTAATGTCATTGTGAGAAAGCATCTCTGCTGACCTTCATTGTAGATTCTCCTTTTCTAAGTACTAACTAGGGCTGTGCAATTAATCGAAAATTCGGTTTCGATTTTGGCTTCTAACGATTATGAAAAAGCATTCATCGAGATAAACGATTATTGCATCATATACAGCCCCCTTTCCAGTTGTACAAATTTGTTGCTCTGCAAAGCTCAGTTTCACGTGAACATAACTAAAAGCATGTACTATAATGTAACTTTTGCAGCACGGGATGCGCATCGTTCATTGATGTACATTTGAATCATTCATGTTTTTAAAAGCGTGAATAAGAACGCATGCTGTTGTGTGTGTGCGCGCTCAGCCTCAGAGACGAGTAGAGCACACATATCTAAAGTCATCTCAATGTGAGCGCTTTAATGGTCAAATAGGTGTAAAAACGCTGTGTTTAGTGATTATTCATATTAACCCTCATTTATGTAATAAACAAACGAATTGAGAATCAAAAGACACATGAAAGAGAAACCACATTTATCAGAACCGCACAGCTCTTAAAGTGACAGCTCGCAATAATCCTGCTGCTGACTGTTTTTATTATCATTAATCAAACAACAAAAGGACAAATTCCCTCACTGCTCTTGACTGAAGGACTTTTGTAGCTACAATTAAAGATTTTTCTTACAGTGAAGATGCTTAAAGTAGTTTGTTTCATATTTTTATTCTATTGTATTTATTTCCCTTTTCTTATTTACAGGGCGCAAAATAACTGTCTATATATAGTTGAAGTCAGAATTATTAGCCCTCCTGAATTATTAGTGACCCTTTTCCCCCAATTTCTGTTTAACAGAAGGAAGATTTTTTTCAACCCATTTGTGAACATAATAGTTTCAATAACTCATTTCTAATAACTGATTTCTTTTATCTTTATCATCATGACAGTAATTAATATTTTACTAGATATTTTTCAAAATACCAGGATTTAGATTAAAGTGTGATTCAAAGGCTTAATTAGGGTAATTAGGCAAGTGATTGAATAACAGCAGTTTCTTCTGCAGACAATCAAAAATATATATTGCTTAAGGGGGCTAATAATATTGCCTTTAAAATAGGTTTCAAAATATTTAAACCTGCTTTTATTCTAGCCGAAATAAAACAAATAAGCCTTTCTCCAGAAGAAAAAATATCATCGGAAATATTGTGATAATTCCTTGCTCTGTTAAACATCATTTGGGAAATATTTATAAAAAAATAAATAAAAATTCACAGGAGGGCTAATAATTTCGACCAACTGTAATCGTTTTGAATAACCGTGATTACAACTATGACCAAAATAATCGTGACTATGATTTTTCCCATAATATAGCAGCCCTAGTACTAACATGTGTGGAAATACTACTAACACTGAGTAACTTGTGTGGAAATTACATTTATAAAAAGCATTTTTTTTTTTTTATCAGAGAGTTTAATCTGCCCTACTAAATGAATGTGAAATATTAAAGCAACATTGAATAATGAGATTTTAGTGTTACTTTATGATCCACTAATATTTAATTTCGTTTATTTTTTATTCATCTGGACATATAAAATAAGTAATTTTTTGTTATTAGACCTGTTAAAGGGGTGGTCCACAGTGTATTTTAAGGCTTAGTTGGGTTTACAAGATGCAAAGCAATGTGTGCTCATGCTTCACTTGTAAAAAATCACGTTATTTTTTATATATCTTTTATTATATACAGCTACTCAGTTTACATGAAAACGACTGTCATATTTCCTAGTTCCTGGTTGGTCAGCTAACATAATGTGTTGTGATTCGAGGATTGGCTCCATGTCATCACATCAAGCCCCTACAAGCACACGCTTTTGCACTGAGTAAACAGCCATATCAGTTTGCCTGAGTCGGACAGAAAATTAAGAGCACACAGCTGAACCTCACGCCTGCGCTCTAAATTAAAATCTGACAAGTGTCTTTCACATATATTCGGAATAAGCATGTGTGAGTAATTTAAAATGTTCACATATTTTTTGCGAGTTTGTCATTTGAGATGTAGAACGCACGGAAAGCGGCTGCAAATTGAGACACTGAAAGCGATTGTGGGTGTTTACAGCGGTTTAACGGATAAGTATGAACTTGTAGCTAAATTGTTAGCACTGCCAAAAAGAATTCCCCATTGTTTACACCCTTGTTAACGTCCTCGCTACAACATACCATTAATGCTAGAAACTGTGCATGTAATAGATCAAATTTAACAAATAAAGTACTTACAGGTTGTGGATCACAACCCACAGCTTCGTCGGTTGGAGGACTTTTAGCCGAATCCAGCACTGAACTAGGAGAGATTCTAGAAGCTGTCCTTTGTCAAATGCAAGCTATATATTTTTTAATAATTTTCTGGAACATAATTAAAATTAAACTGTAAGCACTTCTGTCTTTGTGTTGTGTCCTTTGGAAGCCTAAATACAGAAACAGAATGAGCTCTGTGGAAATAGCAGCATGTGGACGGCATTTAAGCTTTCTCTGCTACAACATTACAGCACCTCTGGCCACACCCCTTCACTGTGCAGGATGTATGCACGTGGTGAATGCATGTAACCAGAAGCCCTTGTGATCTCACTAGCCTGAATGTATTTTTTTGTAGTGCCTAAACTTCGTTTGCTGTAGGCTTTGCTAAGCTAACTCTGTTAAAGCCAATGTCTCCCTTTGCATTGAACTTTGAGCGTATTACATTCAGAGATGTTGTTTATGTTCACACAGCTACATTACACATCAACTAAAGTTTAAAATAAGACATGCTAGTGGACCACCCATTTAAAGTATCCTTTTTTGCAGTTTAGGCCAATATCATGATATACCATGATAAAAGTTTCAACAATAAATAGCAGCAAGAAAATTTAATAACATGATAACCCCAGTTCCAGTTCACTTTCATTTTAGTCTCCACAAATTTGGTCACCGTTAATAATAAATAATAAAATCCAGAACTTCTGTTAACTGCTGCTGTTGGCATAACCAGGGTGTGTGTTTTCATTGTTGATGTGTTTTTGATGAAAATCTCTTTTTTTAATGCAACCCTCTTTCCACACTCTTATCACAGGTGGAGGTGTGAAAAAACACTGCTGAAATAGGAACACTTCTTGACATTTTAAAAAGGTGTCAGAAAGTGAGGACCGACCAAAATGTATGTGTTCCTCATTTTGAATGTTCAAAACGCAAACAAAAAACACACACACTGGCTTGCTATCCTTGTGGGGACATCCTATAAACAAAATGATGGTTACACTTTACAGACTGTATGTTCTATCCCCCAATACCACCCCTAAAATCAACCCTCACAGAAAACATTCAGCATTTTTACCTTTTCAAAATATTTCATTTGGTGTGATTTATGAGCATGTTTATTCAGTCATTTCTTTTCGGCTTAGTCCCTTTATTAATCTGAGGTCGCCACAGTGAAATGAACTGCCAAATTATCCAGCACATGTTTTAAGCAGTGGATGCCCTTCAAGCTGCAACCCATCACTGGGAAACATCCATACACACTCATTCACACACATACACTATGGAGAATTTAGCATACCCAATTCACATATACTGCATGTCTTTGGACTTGTGGGGGAAACCGGAGCACCCGGAGGAAACCCACGCGAACACAGGGAGAACATGCAAACTCCACAAAGAAATGCCAACGGACCCAGCCGAGGCTCGAACCAGCAATCTACTTGCTGTGGGGCGAACATGCTATCCACTGTGCCACCGTGCAGCCTGAGCATGTTTAATGTAAAATATTTTTTATTTAATGCCATGTTAGCAACTATTATTTTCATGGCAAGAACACTTCAATAATAAATATACAATTAAAAATCAACAAACAAATAAATAAGTAAATTAAACAAGATTTTTAGCGCTAATGCATGATGAAAATTCTAACATTTTTCCTGGTGTCACTTTGCTAAAAATGTCCTTAAGAGAGTTCATTTCATAAAAAAGTCTTCCGGAATCATTAAAAGCAGGACCGTCCAGTAAAATGTGTTTTACGAGCATGTTTACCCAAAGGAATCTCAATTTAACTTCACAAGATCACAATTCCTCATTCAAGTTTAAGTCCCCACTGGAATATAAAAAGAACCCCTCCCCCCACCCCCCCGCCCCAACTCAAACACACACACACACACACACACACACACAAATTTACTGTACCTTCGCTCTGTTGGCTGCCTGCGCTGCCGCTGTGGAAACTGTGGCAGGGATCTGAATATCCAGGAGGAAAGCCTGGCGGAGGGGTGGGGTAACCCGGGTAAGGGTAAGGCTGCCCACCGAGGGGCCACGGGTTTGTTCCTGGAGCAGGAAGAGGAGCGAGACCATCCTGGTCAGAGCCACCACCACTGGATCCCTCATTTAGATTGAGAGAAGCCATATCTGAAAACAAAAAGAGTTTGGATTGCATTATATATATATATGAGATAACACAATATAAAGATAATTGCGACATCATCTTAAAATTTGTATTGTTTTTTTTTTCTTGTACAGTATGGTAGAAGACGAATCAAAAATTGTGATATATAAACTTGTCATTTGAAGACCAACATTAAAATGATGAAATGTAACAAGGACTATTTTTTATAGATTTTTATTTTATTATATTTTATTTAAGTCAGTTTCTGCAGGTTTCTTCGAGTCAAATTTAGGACTTTTTAGAACTCCTTTAAGACCATTATGAATGAAATTTTAGACTTAAACAGTGATAAACATTAAGAATTTTTTTCTAATGGCCCAGTTATGGTGGTAAATAGTTTTTGTATTAATAGAAGATTATGTAAAGGGATATGTTGCGTAATTTTCTTTCCCCGGTTAGGGAATTTTATTTGCAGAATTTCCTTTAAACATGTCTTAACAGCTTTGAGTTTTGATTTGCATTTCTTTGCAATAAAAAAGTTAAAAATAAAAAAATGTGGACGTAAATTAAGACCTGTTTAAAATCATTTAAGACCTACAACACAATATTTCAGTGAATTTAAGACTTTTTAAGGCCTAAAATTTCAATTTTGAAATATAAGACCTTTTAGACTTTTAAGACTCTGTGGACACCCTGTAAGTTTTCTTGAATTTCAGTAAATACAACCTAGTATTGTGAGACTTACAATTCTTAGGTAAAGAAACAAGAACTGTGAAATTAAAAGTTGCAGATTATTTATGTATTATTTATTTAAAGAAAATAATAACTTTAAGCTTGGAGTCAGTCGTTTGTTTATTGTTAACTTAAAATGTTCTTTAAAATGTATTATTCACATAAACATATTCCTTCATCAAAAAATCTAAAATAAAACATGCAGCACAATTGTTAGACATAAACCTGAGATGTAAACAAAAACTGAAATGTCCTTTTCCTTCCACTTTTCTTAGCTTCCTATGTTTTAGTTACTTCACTTTAAGGGCAATGAAAATAATCTATCCTTTGCCATAAAATTTAAATGAATGAATATACAACTTTAAATGAAAATTTATTTTTAAATTCTAATTGAAGAAGAAAAATTCAGGTGTTTGGATTTATCTGCCCTCATTTGAAATTTAAAGATACAAACTCGCAATTCTGAGGGGGAAAAAGTGAGAATTGAGAAATAAAAATGTTTAGTTTCACTTCTTTTTAATTGAAATAAACATAACCGAAATGTATGAGCAAATAAATATAGCTTTGGTGGGCATGTAAGACTTAATAAAACTGACTCCAAAGTTCTGTGTAAAAATTAGCTGTGTAAAAACTCAAGTGTGTGTTGACTTTACTTTGGCACAGATCTCCAAAAGTGTAGTAGCACTGCTCCGAGAAGGTGATTTTATTGACTGTGTGTCTCAGGTAACCGTGCTTCAACAAGCTGCTGGCGTATTTCCTGGCATCCCTGCGATCCTTGAATCCTTCCACCCGAGAAAACAACCAGTCAACAACATCCGCTCCTGCAACACAGAGCATGTGCAGTGAAAAATATAGCATAATCCAGATCAAAAAATTGTTCAGCCAAAAATTCTGCCATCATTGACACCCTTTAAACCTGATTGAACACAAAAGAAGATATTGTGAAGAAAGCTGAAAAACTATAACCACTGACTTCCATAGGATTTATTTTTCCTACTATGGAAGTCAATTGCTACAGGTATAAACTCTTTTTTGTGTTCAACAGAATAAAAAAAAAACTTTTTAGGTTTGAAAACACTTGAAGACTAGTAAATAGTTAGTAAATGAGCATTTTTGGGCGAAATATCCCTATTAAGGCAATATTTCTGGGCTTTTTTGCTGTTCATTATGTGATTGTTTAGAGTTTCCCTTTTCATGCTTTGCCAATTTGTGGCTATATACCTTTATTACAATACTTTTCTTGCAAAAAAAGACAAAGTTTCTTCTGTCATAAAACTTCACTTCAGCATCAATGACATACACCTAACTACAGGTTTAGCAGAATTTACTTAGCAGAATTAAAGAATTGTGTTCTTTAGGTTTACAATCCAAAAAAGAATGAAAGAGCCTGGGTGTTATTATCGATTGTGATCTTAATTTTAAATCTCATATTAATCAAGTTACAAAAACATTATTATCTGAGAAATATTGCCAGAATTCGTTCTTTCCTATCTTTTGATGATGCTAAGAAATTAATTCATGCTTTTGTTTTCTCTCGGCTTGATTATTGCAATGCTATTTATACTGGTTTACCTAAGGGTTCTATAAGGAAGTTGCAACTGATACAAAATGCAGCAGCCAGAGTTTTAATGAAATTGAAGAAACGAGAACATAATACACCAGCATTAATAGAATTACACTGGTTACCAGTGCACTAAAGGATAGATTTTAAGATTCTTTTATTAGTTTATAAGGCACTACACAACATGACGCCTTCTTACATTTCCGACTGCTTATCAAAATAGAATCCAAACCGCTTGCTACGCTCTTCTCTACGCACTGGACTTCTAGAATTTCACTCTGTAAACCTGATGTGATCTGGCGGCACTTCTTTTAGTCACTATGCTCCAAAAATTTGGAATTGTCTCCTAAATGAAGTGAAAGAATCCCCCAGCATTCATGTTTTTAAAAAGTGTGTTAAGACGCATCTTTTTAAAATAGCGTATGAATACAATAATTTGTGAAGTGTATGCATTTTATGTATATTGCGTAGGTGTATGTAGGTATGGTGTCTGTGGATGCATATGTGCGGACTATTGTTTGTGTTATTGTGTGGATATATGTATATATGCGTGTACATATATGCTTTTATCTGAGTATATATTTGTTGTTTATTATGCTTTATTTGTCTATACATTTTTATGTGGTTTATTTTAATGCTTGTTTGTTGTTTGTGAAGCACTTTGAGTTGCATGCATGTAGGAAAAGTGCTATACAAATACAATTTATTATTATTATTATTATCATATCTGTATTGTGAAGGTTTTAACCAAGAAATGTTCATATGGACAATTTGACTGAATATAAACAATATTATTACAATATGAATAATATTTTATTCTTTTTATTCATTTAGGTTGTTTGTATGTATTTATTTATTTGTTTTGGCAGTTTTCTGAGTTATGGAGTGATAAAAAAACACAATGTCCCCTCTGTAAAAATGTCCATAAATTTGGAACCTGACTTCATCAATATTTAGATTTTTGCGAAGAAATGTATTGCAATTTTAATGCATTTTAAAATAAGTAATGCCTCCTTTTCATAATTAAATGTGTCATCTTAGAAACCATGTAATTTAAATATTAATGAACTGGGGAAGTATGATTGTAACTAATTGTTTCACCTTACTCCCCCCTGCAGTGTTTTTCCTTAAACACAACATTAGGGATCAACTTGATGCTTACGACAACCCACACTACACACTACAATTCCAACCCCTTCAAACAACAGTAAAAAACTAAACAAAAAGCACAAACCAATGACAGCATTGGCTATAGTGATCTTCAACCACATTCGGTCTCTGATCTCCAGGCCTGAATCTGGAAGCTGCATGACCTTTACTATAGTTGCCATATCCGTTTTAGACACTGAAAGCGGAAGGTCGTCAAACTCTATAAAGTAAAGGAGAAGCAATACAATAAATCTGCCATTCTACCAACAGAAGACCTGTTATGAGATGTTACTCTGACTCGCATCATACCATAATGTGGGAACGGCCCAGAAAGTGCTGTAGTGTGTGTGATCCAGGCTGCAGGATCAATAGGTCTCACCGGCTCGGCTGAAATTAGAAATGTAGACAATCAGAAATCAGACATGAGCTATGAGTGCAGCTTGTTTTTTATGTCTAGAATTCAGTACCTCTAGGGATTGTGAAGTAGCTTCTCGGAGAGGGGTCCCAACATTTGGCCACTGTAAGGCTTATTGGCCTGGAAAGTGGAATTTACACATGAAGTAATGTTAAAGAGAGCATTTTGACATTTTGATTTACTTATATCAGTTTAGATATAGCAATATTTCTCACCCAGGTTTGGAGACGATCTCCCGCAGAATCCTGACAGCATCATCATTACTCATGTTTTCAAAGTTCACATCATTCACCTAAAAAAAACATGCTTACATTACATCTGCATCATTCTGTTTCCAAACTACTACAACTGAAGATTTATAACTTAAATCAAATCTATTATTCTCAAAGACTTTACAGAATGATTAATGAGTCTTTACAAGCAACTGTTGTCAATAGGAATCATGAGGAAGTGTATGCACACCAGGAAGATTATGCTTGTTGCCGGTATTTTTCGAGGAAGTTTTCCAGTATGCATGCCAAGCAACTTTTAACTACAGTGAGCAGGTGAACATGCAGAATCACTCCCTGAAATTAAATAGTACTTAATGAAAGACAGAAATACCCTAGTGCACAAGATAGCACTCCAAAAAACGCTTTTGACACTCGCGTGTTGCACTGAAGTTGTCACCCTAAGGGTTTTTCCTTCAGTTTAACCTTTAGTTTTAAGTTCACGAGTTCACACTCACTAATAATTTACATAAATATCTGCGAGAAGGCCTCTAGGAGAAGCATGCAAGTCTACTGTATTATACCTTTTGGATGTAATTAGTTTGAATGCACTCAGAATGTATTAAATTATGCTAATTATCTGACATGCTCCATCCATCTCATTTCAGCAGCTCAAACCATTAAAACAAAAGCTGCAATCTCATTGGTCGTCCAGTTTTTAATGCAAAAATTAGAGAAGGGTATAAATAGAAGTCAAAGCCAGCTCCAAATGGGCTGGTCGACTCTAAGTAGGTGGAACTTGAGTTCCGAGTGGGCTGTACACACCTCTTGGAGTTTTCATTTCATTAATGTCTTTTACGTGACATGGACTCCAACCTATTGCGTTTTATGATTGTCTACACCTAGCCCAACCCTAAACCCAACCTCACAGTAACCTTTTGTGCTTTATCATTGTCTAATACACCAACATTACACCCAGCCTACTTGCGATGTAATCCCTCCCACTTGGAGCTCTCCGGGCTGCAGTGATACCTACTTTAAAAAATGAGCCAGAGGCATTTATTTAATAAAACTTTTATGCCTGGCATTTTGCACGTCAATGTGAACACTCACATTACCTCTTTGTGGACTCATGGGTGTCCTGGTCTAAAAAGATGGTGTGTTAAGGCGCATTGTTGAGGCTTTGCTATTTTGAGGAACTAAAATAGACTACGCCATTAACTAACTAAAAGCTGGTGTAAAGTTCAGCGCAGAGCGCGTTTGTTATGCTCCAATGCAGATCCAAATGCTTACACATTGCTTAATACACACAGGATGTACACCAATACACAAATATCTTTACATAAGAAAAAAATTAAAGGATTCATATGTTACAAAAATAGTTATTTTCTATATAAATAAAAAACCACTACCTCCATGCCTCCATTTTGGTGGGGCGTTTTTCAGTTTAAGACATTTTGCATTTGTATAATGTTATTATTATTAGCATTATTATTTATTATATGCGTATTTATATTTGTTTTAATAAAAACAAGTTTAGATTTGTCCTCCTGTTGAGTTTTGGAGACTAATGCATCACCATGTGGGGTATGAGAATAGGATGTGTGTTTGGATATAACTCAGTTTTCTGACCACACTTCATTATTGTTGTTTATTTATTAGTTTACTGGAAGTTGTAACTGAGTTTAGAAATAGTTTCGAAACAAATATTTGCGCTTAACAAACAAAATCAATTATGTAGGCCAGTGGTTCTCAAACTTTTAAACCAGCGACCCCCATTGTAAGATCGTCAAGAACTCGCGACCCCCCACTACCAAAGCATATACAAACAATAAAAATAGCTTTTTTTTAAGCTGTTCACAATATTTTAACTATATTTACTATACATTACAGGGCTCGAAATTAACATTAGCTTGGTAACACTGGTGCTTCTAACTTTAAAAATGTAGGCGCACCAGACAAAATTTAGTGGCACCCACCAATTATCGCTATGTTACTACAAGTTTTATAAACAGATTTATTGCATTTGAAATCAACAATAATCAAAATTAACAAGTAAAAAATATATATTTGCATGCGTGAGGAAAATATGTCTCAATGAAATCCCGTTATCACAAGAAAATACATTTTTATACACGGACGAACCGCTCACCGGCCCTGCACGCACTGCTTGACATGAATTCATTAATGAATCTGTTAACTATAACTGTGCTGTGTTCTCACGCCTGGTGTCTGATATTGCACAGATGCTTTTGACATATACCTTATTATTTGCATACGTCATTTTTAATAGCAATACCGCTCTTTTGATGAGCTGCAATATTAGTTTAATCTTAGTCAGTGCAAGCCCTTTTGCGATGGTGTATGTGGTGTTAACTTTTACATATAGCTGCCACTTGTACGGCTGACCGCATCTGGCGATTAAATGAAGGATTAAACAGCCTCTCGTGCTTAAAATGTGTAGATGTGGCAAACAATTACCTGAAAATTCCGTCCCACAGACTTTACAGTGAATGCTAGTTATTTTCATAGCAGACTTGAAGCCAATGGAAGTCTTATCCACTCTTCAATAAGTATAGCTGGTGGATTAACATTCACCACATGATCAGTAATCAGATGTGCTATTATTTGTAGCTTTAGGTGTTTCTAAAACTAAATCTGTCAGTGTTGTTTTCATTCTCTCGTCTTCAGCGCTTTACATTTTAGCGGTTGTAGCTCCTGTCATCTGAAGACAGGAGGCGTTGACTGAGTGATTGACAGCTGATTTTTACCAATCATTCGTGTTCAGTTTCAGAGCAGTGGGCCAATAAGAAGAGCGCGAAGGCCGGGCAAGCGTTTAAGGCTTTGTTTACTGCGGCAAGTTGACATGACAACAGTTTTAAACTGTTCCTGAGCACGGCGTTCCAAGTACAAAGATGCATTCTGCCTGAATGTGTCCTAAATACTTTATGAATCAGTAATATATTTTAAAAATCTGAAAATATTAGCTTTCATTTGTAATACTGAAAAATATTTATTATAATCACTGAAAATTACACAATTTTTAAATCACTCTCGCGACCCCTTGAAATTATTCTGCGACCCCCGCAGTAAGTAAAGAGTAAAAGTAAAGAGAAAGAAAGAGGCCGAATGGAGGAGGCTCATTCTTTATCCTCGCACTGCAGATGGTCTGTTTAACTGTTTTCTCGCTAGTGAAGCGTTCAAGTTTTTCAAATTACAAAGTCCGCCATGAAAATAGCAAATGCACTATGGCATGATGCAACTGACTCCTAAAGGAAAAGTGAAATGAGAATTGGTTTAAAGCACGTTACGCACAAAGCACACCCATAACACATTAAGAGAATAAGCACAACCCTGTTAGACCATGCACCAGGGTGCAAAGCGTTTTTTTGCGTCCTTAAAATAGCAAAAGTGGATTTGGACATGCCCTCAATGCTTTTGCGCCATGCGTTTTAGACTTTGCGCCTATAGAGCCCTAAAAATAAAAGTTTTATTGTCATCACTGGTTCTGTGAAGAACCTTTAATATGCATGGAATCTTTCCACTCAACAAAGTAGTTCCATAGTGAAAAATATCCAGCGCCTACACTGCAGCTCCACACAAGAAGTTTTTTTTTCCTTCACGTCGTCAGTTGGTGAAGTTTTTTCCTCGCCACTGTTGCCACTGGCTCATTTGGTTTGGGACTTGCGAGCTGCGCATTGATGAATTTGCTCTTCAGTGTTTGAACCTTGGGGCAACGCGCTGGCGCAGTAGGTAGTGCTGTCACTTCACAGCAAGAAAGTCGCTGGTTCGAGCCTCAGCTAGGTTAGTTGGCGTTTCTATGTGGAGTTTGTATGTTCTCCCCGCGTTTGTGTGGGTTTCCTCCTGGTGCTCCGGTTTCCCCCACAGTCCAAAGACATGTGGTACAGGTGAATTGGGTAGGCTAAATTGTCTGTAGCGTATGAGTGTGAATGAGTGTGAATGGATGTTTCCCAGAGATGGGTTGCAGATGGAAGGGCATCCACTGCGTAAAACACGTGCTGGATAAGTTGGCGGTTCATTCCGCTGTGGCGACCCCAATTTAATAAAGGGACTAAGCCAAAAACAAAACGAATGAATGAATGTTTGAACCTTCAGCAATGAAATTTAAACCATGCTGAACTAAACTAAACTGAACTTCAACTAGAAATAAACTTGAATTGATTTGAAATATGATTCAATTCAATTAAAGGAATTTTTTGTTTTTTCAAATAAAGTAAACCAGAACTCAAAAATGGCAAAAAAGTCTGTAAAAGGACCATAAAAATAGACCAATTAATTAATATGTTTGGTCTGAAAATGATCATTATTAGACAATTAAAATATTAAAGCAAAACAATGTATTAATCATAGAAAGAGACCACATAGATATAATTCTCTAGTTAAATGTAGGTGTCTTATTCTGCCTATTCACTGTAACTGCATGACAAAGGATGACCAGGACGTTTTTATTATCAAAATTATTGACTCAAAGGGTGACTAAAGATGACTGAATTTTCATTTTAAGTCAAGTTTACCTTCAAACCAAGAAATAAAAACAGGTGGCAAAGCTGTATGGTGCTTGTTTACATATGACATCAGCAAAATCCACCTAACAACACAGACTGATTTAACCGTTACTGTTTTATAAAGAAACTGAGGTTAGAAGGATAAGGAAAAACCCTTCGCTATGTAAATAGATGACAACAGATTTGAAAGCACCCCTGTGGTCAGAGAAACCAGACAGACCCTTGAATAAGAAGGAAAGGAAGTGAAGCACAATAATAACAAATAAGAAAAGCAACACAACACAGTGAATAAGTCTTCACAATCCCACAAGTGCATTTAGAAACTGGGAAGAAAAGAGACTTACAATAGCAGGCCAGTTTCAGTTCTGTTTAAGTAATCATGCTTAGTGTTAAATATGGTATGCTCAAGATGATAAAAGACATAAGTGTGCGCACATCTAAGAAAAACTTAAAGACAGATGCTCAATCAAGCCAGGCAAAATAGAAAAAGTAAACAGAATCAGCACACTGCCACGTTAGCTCTCAAAAGACTATTTATTTGGCAAATTAGACAATTAAATTGTATTGTGAGAGCTATAGTTGCAGTGTGCTGATTCTGTTTACTTTTTCTATGATCTCATCCAATACTATGTCCATATTTTCCAAATAATATCTATTTTGGATGACACTAAATTCTGCCAACGGACAGTGATTTGAGGAAATGTATCCAACTTAAATACTTTGGCAACTCTTTAGTTAGTAATACATAATAGTTAGTTAGTATTACTCTTTAGTTACTATTACAATGTATTCAACTTAAATACTTTGGTAACTCTTTAGTTAGTAATACATAATAGTTAGTTAGTATTACTCTTTAGTTACTATTACAATGTATTCAACTTAAATACTTTGGTAACTCTTTAGTTAGTATTACGTAATAGTTAGTACTACACTTTAGTTCGACTTCTCTCGATTTGGAGGAGTAGCGGCTCTACTCCGAGCTTCTCCCAGGTGATAGAGCTCCTCACCCTATCCATAAGAGTGCGCCCTGCCACACTGAGAAGGAAACTCATTTCGGCCGCTTGCATCCAAGATCTTGTCCTATCGGTCGTGACCCAAAGCTCATGACCATAGGTGAGTGTAGGAACGTAGATTGACCGGTACATCGAGAGCTTTGCCTTTCAGCTCAGCTCCTATAGATAGGTATATATAATTTTAACTGTATTGTTATTATTATTACTAGTATTATTGTTGTTTCACTTTATTTTTTTATTATTATTGAATAAAAATGTATTGTTAAAAAGTATTTTATAGCAATTAAGTAGTATTACATTGATACTTTACTGATTTCCTTTGTTGTACTTAAAAATATACAGTATAATAATAATAATAATACATATTTTACTATAGTCTATTATTATTGTTATTATTTTTTTATTATTATGTAACTGAAACGTATGTAAAAATATAATAATATTAATAATAATAATAATAATATTGATAATGTAAGGTACTTTATAACAATTTTAAAATGCTTTTATTATTAAATATTATTATTGTTTTTGTTGCTATTATAATATAATATAATATAATATAATATAATATAATATAATATAATATAATATAATATAATATAATATAATATAATATAATATAATATAATATAATATAATATAATATAATATAATAGTAATGACCATTAAATAACCTTCCAGATGCTGGCAAATATTTCAAAGGCCTTTTCATTGTTTTTCATCATCCCGAAAGTGCATTAGATCAGTCTCCAGCTGAAAGTGGATGATGACTTCACCTGTAACAGCATGTCTCCAGGCTCGATCCTCCCATCCGCCGCCACCGCTCCGCCTTTCATGATTGAGCCAATATAAATACCTCCATCTCCTCTGTCATTACTCTGACCGACTATACTGATCCCCAGGAAGTTGTACTTCTCTGTGACAAAGACAGATAAGACTGCTTTCAATAATGTGTTTGATACTTAAAGCAAAACAAAACTGTGAGGGCTCGGTTTGTTTTTTAAGCAGGTGGAGTACATTTACATTTAGTCATGTAGCAGACGCTTTCATCCAAAGCAACTTATAATTGAGGAGGAATTCAGTGATTCAACAAGAATACAAACAAGAAGTGCTAGTTCTACATAGGAACTGTTAGTGCTCAGAGATTTAAGTGTTAGAGTAAAGAGGTGTAGTGCTTGTTTTCGTTTTTATAGAGAGAAGAGTGTATCTGCAAGTGGTTTGTCAAGGCCACTCACCTGTGTGAAGCACACTTCATAAATGCACCATGTTTTTTTTAAGATATGGAGTGATTGTAACTATGCGTTCACACCGAAGGCGGTGAGCGTCAAAGTAGCTGGAAGTCATTTTCAATGGGAGCCAGCCGCAATAAGCAGTGAGGAGTGGCATGACACATCTTTGCCAGTGTGGGTGGCGAGGATGGTTGAAATAAAGTCAACTTTATGGTAATGAGCTATGATGCAGTTCAGTGGCAAGCAATGAGAATGTTGAAGTCCACTGCTTGAGAGAATTCCAGAGAACACAGTCATGTGAACTTTGGTTCCGACCACAGTTATTCCCAAGGGTTTTAATATTGCGGTCGCCAGATTTCCAGTTATTTATGTTTTCTTCTTACAGGGCCATAAACAAAAAAAAGGTAATGGCGAGTTACTGATGAACATTAATGTTATATATGTTTGTTTTTTTTTTAAGCAGGAATCTCATGCCAGCTATAATGACAGACCAAAACAGTATTGCTGCCTCAGAATATGTCAGACATATGGACATATTAGATGAGTGGAGCAAAGCCACACCACACAACAACAACTTGATCTTCCATAGTGTAATAAATTTTATAAAGGCGCCAACATTTTCACACTAGAAAGCATGTTTTTTTTTTATGTGGTAATGTACAGTGCATCTGGAAAGTATTCATAGCGCTTCACTTTTTCCACATTTTTGTTATGTTACGGCCTTATTGCAAAAAATGAAATTAATTTATTTCCTCAAAATTCTTCACACAATACCCCATAATGACACTGGGAAAAAAGATTTTTTGAAATTGTTGCAAATTTATTACAATTTAAAAACCTTAAAATCTCACAAGTATTAACAGCCTTTGCCGCAAAGTGCTGATTGGACATGATTTGAAAACGCATACACCTGTCTTTATAAGGTCCCAGGGTTGACAGTGCATGTCAAAGCAAAAAACAAGCATGAAGACAAAGGAATTGTCTGTGGACCTCCGAGACAGTATTATCTCGAAGCACAAAGCTGGGGAAAATTACAGAAAAAAATCAGAAGGGCCTTAGTCAGGGAGTGGATCAATAAACCAATGGTTACTCTGTCTGAGCTCCAGCATTCTTCTGTGGAGAGAGGAGAGCCTTACATCTGTGCATCAATCCACCAATCAGGTCTGTGTGGTAGAGTGGCCAGACGGAAGCCACTCCCCGCCTGAAATTTGCCAAAAGGCATCTGAAGGACTCTCAGACCATAAGAAACAAAATTTTCTGGTCTGATGAGACTAAAATTGAACTCTTTGGAGTGAATGTCAGGCGTAACATTTGGAGAAAACCAGGCTCCGCTCTCCTCTCATACAGTCATGGGGATGTTTTTCAGAAGCAGGAACTGAAAGACTAGTCAGGACAGAGGGAAAGATGAATGCAGTAATGTACAGAGACATTCTGAATGAAAACCTGCTTCAGACTGCTCTTGACCTCAGACTGGGGCGATGGTTCATCTTTCAGCAGGACAATGACCCAACGCACACTGCCAAAATATCAATGGAGTGGCTTCACAACAACTCAGTGAATGTCCTTGAGTGGCCCAGCCAGAGTCCAGACTTAAATCCTATTGAACATCTCTGGAGAAATCTAAAAATGGATACACTGTCGCTTCCCATAAAACCTGATAGAGCTTGAGGAGTACTGCAAAGAGGAATAAGCAAAAATTCCCAAAGACAGGTGTGCCAAGCTTGTGGCATCATATTCAAAAAGACTTGAGGCTGTAATTGCTGCTAAAGGTGCATCAACAAAGTATTGCGCAAAGACTGTGAATACTCATGTTCATGTGATTTTTCAGGTGTTTTATTTTTAACAAATAGGCAACAATTTAAAAACAATATTTTTTCATATTGTCATTATGGGCTATTGTGTGTAGAATTTTGAGGAAACAAATTAATTTAATTCATTTTGGAATAAGGCTGTAACATAAAAAAGTGTGGAAAAAGTGAAGTGCTATGAATATTTTCCTGATGCACTGTAAGTGATTTGCTGATATACGGCAACAGCCCCTTTAAATATGAGATCAATGTAGTGAATTTTGATGCATAGACTGTCAAGGCAGACAGCATTGTTGCCAGAATGTCCAGAGCGAAATTTCACACCTCCTTCGGTGTGAACGCATAGTAAGTGTCTGGTGCAAATGTCTAAAACTGAAGCAAATATCAGTTAAAGTGTCAGAGAGATGAAAAAGTGGGTTTTCTACAGGTGGTTTGAGAAGCCCACTCACCTGTGTGAAGCACACTCAGAATTGAATAACATTTTGAGATTGTGGTGTGGTGGGTAGATGATGGGAAATGTGCAAGTGAATGAGTTCTTACCCATGTTTAGAGTGACAGTGATAATGTTGAGGCTCATGGTGGAGTCTGTAATACTACTGAAGGACGACGACTGGCAAGAGAACATAGAAAAAATCAATTGCACAGATCAAATTTGCATTGTGTTTGTGGATGTGTGTGTTTTTCTCCACGTTCTTACTCTGTTCATCTTGTGGTCTTTTGGTCTCCGTCGTGTGAGTTTGTGTTTCCGCATTGAGTGTGATAAAGAGCTCTGCCCTGTCGAACTGCTGAGTCTGTGACTTCAGACACAAATCAGAGGTCAGAGGTCAACCCTACACTAATGAAGCAGCATGTGATTATGATACTCAAAGTGCAAAAGTAAAATGACATTAAATTTTTATCGATTACAAACTTTAGATGAAGCAAATTTAGATAAAAGGAGCAGATGAAAAATAATTTAAACTATTAATAAAAACTACAATAGTTACTAAAACTATGCCTATGTGAAACCTGCACTAGCAGAAATCTACAGATTTTTGAACCCAAAAATTTTAATTCAGCCCATAATGTTTATATATATTATATTGTTTTGATAATATATATATATATATATATATATATATATATATATATATATATATATATATATATATATATATATATAATCAAAACAATAACATGATGTAACAATTACTGATATTAGAGATACCCAAAATGTAATTGGGCAGCTAATAAAATACTGAGAATACATTTAGATTTTTTGGTTATATTATTTGGATTATTTCAAACTAAAACGGAGCACAAATATTGAATTTTTGGTACTTTTGTTACTAAACATTTCCTTAAGTTCTAAAATGTCAACTAAAAGCACATTAATAAAATAAAACTTGACTAAAACTGCAAACATTGTAATTAAAATGAACCTGAAAGAACAATCATCTAATACTGACTTTATGCAGCTTTACAAATTGAACTATTAAAAAATATCCTGACGTAAAAGATAATCATCCTCTTTAGGAGGAAATGAATCCTGCGCTCTGAGCTCATTTAATTGTTCCCCGGAAATAAAAGAGTCAGTGAGTGTCTGACCTGCTGGCGTCCTCGTCACTGTCAATAAAGAGCTGGATTCCAGTTCACTGCTCATGACAGACGCACTGTCATAAACAACAGCCGAGTCACGGTTCAGACGCTCCGATTTCGGATGACCGTTCACCCGAGGGACTGTAAAAGACAAATAAAACACTGTTTAAGAAGAGAAAGCATAACAGAACATCAGAGACATAAAGTAGAGGAAATGATTCTGGCAAAGACATATTGGTTCTAGACAACAAATTCTATTAGACTGTGAATCATTATCATGCTGATTGAGTAACAAGGACAGTCACTGTTTAGAAGTAATTCAATCATGAAATCAGTTCCAAGTCATTTTCAACAAATAACAGATGACAGTCTGTCATTGTTTCTTTGGATTTACGATTTATCGCAACATTTTTGAGTAAAACATCATTTCTGTCCCATTTTGTAAACTACTGATGACAAATTCTTACAAATATGGAAGAAAAATGTTGTCATTTAAATCACTTTTTTTATTGTGACCAACTGACATTTTAATAAATAAATAAAATATTATATAATAAAATAAATAAATGCACTAAAATGACATTAATTGTACTTGAAATTTGGAAAAAATATTATCAGACCTCAAAAGAAAAATGTGTTAAAAGAAGTATATATTCATTCATTCATTCATTTTCCTTCAGCTTATTTATCAGGGGTCTTCACAGCAGAATAAACCGGCAACTATTCTGACATATATTTTACACAGCGGATGCCCACAACCCAGTACTGGGAAACACCCATACACTCACACATTCACACACACTCATACACCATGGCCAATTTAATTTTCCCAATTCAATTATAGCACATGTCTTTGGAGAAGTATACATTATAAACAAATACATAATGCATAATGATCTTATTAGGAGTGGATATTAATCGATTTATCGAACAATTGTCCGCCACAGGTCAAATAATTATATATACTTATTGATTTATTGACTTTTTTGTCTTTCAATCAAGTTTATTTTATGAAGTTTTATTTTATTAAGGTTATCTTATTATTATTTTCTTTTGATTGTTGTTCCCCTTTATCTTTCTGTATTTCTTTATTTTTTTTCCTCCCCTATGCACAGTATAAATATGTTCAAATCTGTAGTGAAAAAATTTACATATCGTCACCTTGGAATTATAAGTTCTATCTGCGTTCTGAATGATTTTGAGATATTGAGCTTTAAAGTTTTTGCATTCAACATAGCAAACAGTATGTGTGTAACATTTGTTTTTTAAATAAAAAGTCTTCAAATGTAAACAACTTCTAAAAAAACATCCCATAATGTAAATAAGCTGTCATTTAATAAGAATATGTCAATAACTCAATTTTGACAAAAATGTCAGATAGAACCTTATAATTCTAAGGTGACAATATGTAAAAGTTTTGTTACAAAATTTTTGTTGTTTGTAACTTTTGTAACTTTAACTGAGTAATATTTTCACCCCATATCCAGTGTTCGAATTATACATTGACGATCAATTTTTCGGTGGTAGTTTGGTAATACGGTGAATCAAATTTATCAATGTATTTAAATTGCATCTGATTTATTTACAAAATGTATACGTTTTCAGTGTTTTGATGGATATTTTGTGACTATTTTAGAGGTTACTGTGGGTCAAACTATACAAATTATGTGTCAAATATTTCTGTATTCTGTAAATAAAATATTTTAGGCTACATGCAGGTATAAACACCAATTTTACAAGAAATGTGTTCTGTGAATACTTAAGATGTCTATCAATGCTCAAGAACTGCCAGTTTCACAATGGTATAAACCGTTTTATAGGGGGATCAAATGTATATTTAAATTATACTTTTTTTTTATTAAATGCTTTTATTAAATTATTATACTTTAATTATTAATATTTAAGATATTGATGAGAGAAAGCGATTTCTTACTATTAAAGGTCTGACCCCCCCATGCATCTTGTGTTGATGTCCTTCAGGGGAATCAAGAGTTAATTAGGGGGGGGTCAATCCCCCCAACCCCCCTGTAATTCGCACCCTGCCCATATCGGAGTATCTTTTCTTTTATATCCGAGTATCTTCTATTTTTTATATTCTTGATTAACCGGTCTACATTGGCATAAAAATTCCAACACAAACTTTTACATATGTTTATTTTTAACTACAGATTTTAACATATTTATACTGTACATTGGGCGAAAGGAAAAGAAATACAGAAGAAAGGAGAACAACAAGAAAAGAAAAGAAAAGAAAAGAAAAGAAAAGAAAAGAAAAGAAAAGAAAAGAAAAGAAAAGAAAAGAAAAGAAAAGAGTGGGGAGGTTGGGCTGTTAGGACTCAATTTCTTGTTAAAGTACGCAATAAAAGGGGTTCCATGTTACAATAAATTTTTAGTTGTTTTTTTGAGGGAAAATCTGATTATTTCCAGCTGCAGGCAGAATATAACATTCTTTAAATCAATGCTGGCTGGTGGGGAGGGACTTGATGTTTCCAGTTAAGTAAAATCAATCCAAGTAAAATAAATCCACCTGTCAGGGTACAATTGTTTTCCAACCACTTCTGATAATAACTGAAACTTACTAATATTAGGTCAACTCCAAAACATATGCAGGAGTATCTTTTTAAATGCTTTTTACACCCCTGCTCAAACATGCTTTATCCTGAAAGTCCTGTTTGAAGAATGGGTCACATCAGTCAAACAGCATGTAGTACGTACAGAAACGGGGACGAAGCTGCATTTCTGGATGACATCGGATGCGCTGAAAGGGTTTGTCCAAACGATAAGAGCGTTGTGGACCCCGAGAGCAACAAAAACACTCCAGTACTGCAGGGCTGCCCATTTCAGACCATTACACCCCATTCATACACACAAATCAAACGCCCAGATGTCTTTCATTCCTCTGTTATGATGTGAGACTTCAAAACACAACAGCATCAGTATCAGATAAAGAGGCCTGAGGCGAGACCAGCTGTACATCTGCAGACGTGCCAAACTGCCTATCAGGAGAACTGTTTTCCAAAAAAGGTCGCTTAATAGTTTTTCCAGAGTCCTTTTAGCCTTGCTTTAGTGTGTGTTTGACACCAGAGAAAAACGAGATACTGGAAGACGAGGACGCAGTGCCTTCAGATGTGAGCACCCAAATAAATCTCTGCAAATGTTCCCTCTGCACGTGGCTTCAGATGATCTGTGAAGTGCAATATTTATGTCAGTGACCACTGTTTTTATAGTTTCAATTAAAACAGGCACAGTACAGTAGCAGCAAAACTGAATCTAAAAAGTGTTTTCTATCCATAATTAGACTCCGGTTGGAAACATTTTAGCGTTTTGTGATTTGTAAAACTGGGGAAATAACACTACTGTTTTAAAGTATGTATAATTACACCCTCTTATAAGTACACCCTCTTTGAAAATGAATATTAAACAGCTTTTCCACTTCATTAAAATTGCGTTTAATATTTTTCCCTAACCTATTCATTGAGGTGTACAAATATACACACTAGAATATATAATATTTGAATGTATGAATTATAAAAAGATTAATATAAATCAGAAACAAACTGCTAGATACAAACAGGCAAGATAAATAAAAAAATCATTAAAATAAAATACATTTAATTAAAATAAAATAAATTAAATCATATTAAATTTAATTAAATTAATTAAATGTAATAGTTTGTATGGCAAGATAAATAAAAAATAATTAAATTAAATTAAATTAATAAAATTAAAACTAAAATTCAATTATATTAAATTAATAAAATGTAATAGTTTTTATGGCAAGGTAAATAAAAAACTAATTAAATTAATTTAAATTAAAACTAATATTTTTCACTAACATATTCATCGATGTGTACAAATATACACACTAGGATATATAATATTTAAATGTATGAATTATAAAGAGATTACTATGAAATCAGAAATTAACAGCTTCTAAGACAAAATAAACAAACAATTATTTCAATTAAAATTAAATGTAATAGCTTTTTTTGGGAAGATAAATAAAAAATAATTAAATTGAATTAAAAATAAAATTAAATAAATTAAAATTAAATGTAATAGCTTTTATGGCAAGATAGTTAAATTAAAATAAATTAAATAAAATTAAATGACATGGCTTTTATGGCAAGATAAATAAAAAAGAATTAAATTAAATTAAATTAAATTAAATTAAATTAAATTAAATTAAATTAAATTAAATTAAATTAAATTAAATTAAATTAAATTAAATTACAACTAAACTAAACTAAATTAAACTAAACTCAATTCAATTCAATTTAATTCAATTCAATTCAATTCAATGTAAATAAAAAAATACAACAGTTAATACTTTATTCATCTTGCAGGCAAAGAGTAAAATTGTGTTTTTTATCATAACTTTATAAATTTGGATATAATTATATTTTAATATAATATAATATAATATTTTTGACTAGAATTACTTCTAACTAATCATTTGTGCAATTTAAATGTACCATACACTTAAACTTAAAATATCTCTAAATAAAATCCTGCAATCACAGAGCTGCATTAGTCTTACCTGCACCGCTGCACAGCCCTCCATTCCGTTCTGTGCCTCTCAATCACTCGCAGCATTTTAAGAGCTCAATGAAACATAACCTCCTTTAATAACTGTCTATCAAATCAGCCCTCACATCAGTTTGTGTGTCAGACAATGAAGCGGCTCTGAGTGAAGGAGTGGTATCAGCTACTCAGATTAAACCTCTGGGCTGACAACTGACAATTTATCAGTAAAAGCTATATGCAACAAACAAGCTGTCAGTTTGTTGAGCACTCACACAGACAGTAAACGGTAAGATTATGAAATGCTGCTTAACCGAAACATGAGCCGTACTGTACGGCGCCATACAGCAGAATCAACACAGTGAAAGGAAACCAAGCATAGACAGATATGGAGGCTCAAGTTAGAAAATAAGATCTCCTTTCACACTTCTGGCCTGAGGACACACACCTGTATAGCCTTCATAATACAGTCTTCATGAAATCACAACCAGCAGAAGTCAGCCTAGGAAAATACTACAAATACTACAAATAGCACAAACTAAGAACAAATTAATAAACAGTAATAATAACTTATTGCCGGCAATAAGTCAGACTTGTTTCTAGTACATGTTGGACTCCGGCAGGGCTGCCCCTTGTCACCAATTCTGTTCATAATTTTTATTGAACGCAATTTCAAAGCACAGCCTAGAGCTGGAGGGGGTCTGGTTTGGGGACCGCAGGATTTCATCTCTGTTATTCGCAGACAATGTTGTTCTGTTGACTTCATCGAACATGGACCTTCAGCATGCACTGGGGTGGTTTGCTGCAGAGTGTGATGCGACTGGGATGAGAATCAGCGCCTCTAAGTCCAAGGCCATGGTGCTCCACCAGAAAAAGGGGGTTTGCCATCTCCATGTTGGAGGAAAGTCCTTACCCCAGGTGGAGGTGTTTAAGTATCTCTGGGTTTTGTTTACGAGTGAGGGATAGATGGAACAGGCGGATTGGTGCAGCAGTAATGCGGTCGATGTACTGGTCCATTGTGGTAAAGAACAAGCTGAGCCGAAAGGCAAATCTCTCGATTTACCGGTCAATCTATGTTCCTACTCTTCTCTAAGGTCATGAGCTTTGGGTCACGACCGAAAGACAAGATCACGGATGCCAGCGATCGAAATGAGTTTCCTTCGAATGGTGGTAGAGCGCACTCATATGGAAAGGCTGAGGAGCTCTGACACCCGGGAGGAGCTTGAAGTAGAGCCGCTGCTCCTTCACATCGAGAGAAGTCAGCTGAGGTGGCTCCTACCTAGGGAGGTGTTCTAGGCATCTCCCCCTGGGAGGAGGCCTCGGGGAAGACCCAGGACACACTGGAGGGACTATGTCTCTCGCTGGCCTGGGAACGCCTCGGGATCCCCCTGGAGGAGCTGGAGGAAGTGTCTGGGGAGAAGGAAGTCTGGGGTTCTCGTCTAAGACTGCTGCCCCCGCGACCCGGCCCCGGAAAAGTGGCAGAAAATGAATGAATGAATGAATAATAATCTCTCGTTAAAGAAAAAGCACAATAGGAAACTACTAACTACTAGTTAATTTAAATAAAATACAAATAAGAATTGGAATTGTTTAGAAAACAAGTTTTATTCAATTTAACTTAATTCATCTTTAATTCTATCATGCTTTTACAATGTAGATTGTGTCAAAGTAGCTTCACATAGACGTTCTAGTAAATTGAAACTGCGTCAGTTCAGTTTTCAGAGTTGAAGTTCACTTTAGTTCATTTCAATGTGGTTTAATTTTCACCGCTGAAAGTCCAAACACTGAAGAGTAAATCCTTCGATGTGCAGCTCCACAAGTCCCAAACCAAGCAAGCCAGTGGTGACAGATGAAATCAAATGTTGAAATAAATGTTGACAGTCACGTTGTTTAATATTTAATTGTATATGTGAATTCCCAGTGATATGATAAAATGCATAAATACATTCTGAAAGAATCTCTTATTAAATAAAAGCTTAATAAGAAACTACTGACTACTAATTAAATTAAATTAAATTAAGATTGAAATAAAAAATTGGATTTGCTGTTTAGAAACATATTTTTTTTTACAAATGTTGACAAGAATGTATTTATTCAGCCGGTTCGAATGTTATCACTCGATTGAACGGGCATTACCAGTGGTTATCAGCTGATAGACATGGGCCAGTAGGGGCCTTCTGCACCTAGAAGGCTGTTATCATTCATCCACATGGTTATTCAGCTATATATAACATACGGCGGCGGCCGGAAGTTAACGAGAATTATTTAAATTATTTATTAAATTTCCCATTAATTGTATTTTATTAATGTCTTCCCCAACCCCAACCGTCACTGTAATGAAAAACAGATCTGGATCTGGAGGCTTCTCTATTAGTATAGCTGATTAACCATGTTGATGGATGATAACAGCCTTCTGAGCCAACTAGTAGGTGCAGAAGGCCCCTACTAGCCCATATGTATCAGCTGATAACCACTGATAACCCATTCAATAGGGTGATAACATTCGAAGCGGATGACTTATTCAGGATTTTTTGATGATTATTAATAAATTTAGCTGTTTTCATTTATTTTTAAATGAAAATATTTGCATGAAAGAATATTTCTTTAATTAATATATATTTGCGTATATTACATATCTATACAGTTAAATGCTAAATTATTAGCCCTCGTGAAAATTTGAGGGTTTTTTCCAGTATTAAGTAATGTTTAACAGAGCAAGAAAGGTTTTCACAGTATTTTCGGTAAAAGCACCTAATAATTATTGATGTCAATATAATTAGCCACTTTAAAACTAGATTTTTTTTATTGGCTACGGAACAAAACACTGTTGTCCAATGACATATTATCCTAACTTGCCTATTTAGCCTAGTTTAGCCTTTAAATTGCACTTCAATCACAATTCTAGTATCCTGCAAAATAACTTTAAGTGCTTTATTAAGTGCTTTTATCATGGAAAATAAATTGTTTATTAGTTTTTACTAGTATTTAAAACTTATTAGTTTCTAATGTCTTAAAATGTGTTAAAACAAATCATCTCTCTGTTAAACAGCACTTGGGAAATATTTGAAAAAGAATTTATTTCACAGGTTATTATATAAAAATTATTTACTAATTATTGCTATAATAGCATGTCATTTTTTGCCTTTAACTGTATGTAAATTAATAGTTATTTGTATTTGAATATAATGCTAATATCTGATTTGATAAACAGACATTGCTTCTTTAAAATTCTAAAATAGTTTTACTGTCAATTTTCATATCCATTTTAATCCTGGAAAAAGTATTGATTTATATACAGTAACTAAACAGTATAATTATAAACATAAATATTTGTTGTACTTATCATATAATCATCAACTCGCATATTATTTTAACTCACAGATTAATGAAAAGCATATTAACTGGACTGCTTAAAATGACTTTATTGTGGAAGCTTCCAGGTTCCAACAGCTAGACGATGCTATTTCTGGTGGAGAATAAAAGGGGAGCTGACCTGACACATTTATCATGTGCTCTAAATCCAAACCCTCCAGAGATAAAGCACAAAGCGGCAAGACTGACCCAGACACTAAATCAATAGATGCTTTCAAAGAGAAACTAAAAACAAGCCGTGTGTATCAGATAAGCTAACCGAAAGTATTGACAGTAGAAAGTAGAACTGTCAAGGCTCCGATAAACCTCCAGTGAAAGTGAACAACAAAGTGGTGCATGTGACATCATTTCAATTCAAACATTCATTCACTCACTTTCCTTCAGCTTAGTCTCTATCTCAGAGGTCGCCACAGTGGAATGAACCGCCAACTATTCCTGCATATGTTTTACACAGCGGATGCCCTTCCAGCTTACATCCAATTACAGCCTACATACAAATTTTGGGGGAAAACTGAGTATTAAATTTAAGTATTGAATATTAAAGTAAACATCTGTCTAGAATTTCACTCTGAAAATTTTTTTCTTATCAAAAAAAGGTTATCATACTTTGTTATGCGCGTAACTGATATATGAGCATTTTGCCATTTCCATCAAGCATTATTTTATGTGATAGTCCAAAATACACAAACAAAAAAATAGGTGGATAGAAACAAAGCTAGTGTGGAAGGAAGAACAAAATAGAGAGAAACATATGTGTTTTAAAACAAAAGCGCATTAGTTTGGACATAGTCTGGACTGGAGTGCTGAATTGTAGAACGATTGCAAACATCTATATCAATAATGCCACATGTTTTCTTAACTACTATTTTCTCACTGCTTAAGCCCCATAACTACAAATTTTTCCCCCCAATTTCAGCACAATTTGCTTAATGTATAGAGTGTGACAGGGATTAGGCTGATGGGACACAAGATACTATGTTTTTATTGCTACACAACATTAATTCATTCATTCATTCATTCATTCATTTTCCTTCAGCTTAGTCACATATTTATCAGGGGTCATCACAGCGGAATAAACCAACAACTATTTCAGTAGGCAACATACATAAAACAAATCAAGATATTAAAAACTATCAAGGATGATGATGACCCTTAAACGCATAATCATCATTGTGGTGGGGAGAGCGTGGCTGAACACCCGAAAGGGGGAGAGAGAGAGTGGAGACACCGGCGGCTGGTCAGTAGCCCAATCAGAAATAATTAATAACACCTGCTTTCTCTAGTGATTGGGTCGGAGAGACGCCTTCTTAAGGGAGCGAGAGAGACCAGTCTGGAGAGAGAGAGAGAGAAGCAACAACCACCACATTGAGGAGATTGTTGTTGATCCCCGAAAAAGGAAATAAAAATAAAGAAACATTGTCACTACCTTACGCCGACCCTGTCTTCTTCTTCTTCCCGGGTTTCGGCACCACTGTTGTACGGTTCTTTGTGAGGGAAGAAGAAGACAGGGTCGGCGTAAGGTAGTGACAATGTTTCTTTATTTTTATTTCCTTTTTCGGGGATCAACAACAATCTCCTCAATGTGGTGGTTGTTGCTTCTCTCTCTCTCTCTCCCGACTGGTCTCTCTCGCTCCCTTAAGAAGGCGTCTCTCCGACCCAATCACTAGAGAAAGCAGGTGTTATTAATTATATCTGATTGGGCTACTGACCAGCCGCAGGTGTCTCCACTCTCTCTCTCCCCCTTTCGGGTGTTCAGCCACGCTCTCCCCACCACAATCATCTTGTGAAAAGTGTCCAGTGAGCGTTTGCTCACTGGCAAAACATTGACCCCTTAGTGCTGGCCCCACAAAGACAGCCTTTCCCTAGTCCCCAAGAAGCCCTCACTAGGCCTACATTATCCTGCTTATTAACAGCACATGTTTATAATCAATTCTCAATAATACTCATTCATTCATTTTCCTTTGGCTTAGTCCCTTTATTCTTCAGGAGTCTTCACAGCAGAATGAACTGCCAATTGCATATGTTTTACGCAGCGGATGGCCTTCCAGCAGAAACCCAGTACTGGGAAACACCCAAACAATCTCACAATCACACACACACACACACACACACACACACACACACACACACACACACACACACACACACACACACTCCAACACTAAGGCCAATCTTGTTTACCTAATTCACCAATACCGCATGTCTTTGGACTGTGGGGGAAACCGGAGCAACCGGAGGAAACCCACACGAACACGGAGAAAACATGCAAACTCCACACCGAACTGCCAACTGGCCCAGCCGGGACCATCAACCTTCTTGCTGTAAGGTTAACTACTGAGCCACCATGCTGCCCGCTTCACGACATCAAAGCAGAAAGTCTAGCAGGTTTTGCAGCTCTGCACAAGACGTGTGGCCACAGGAGAAATGGTCGTGCCCAACTCAGCCTGGTTTCTCTCGAGGATTTTAAATTCTTCACTTTCGCCAATTATTTTTTTCCTTGCCGCTGTTGCCACTGGCTTGCATGGTTCGGGACTTGTAGAGCTGCCCATCGATGGATTTGCCCTTCAGTTTTTAAACCCTCAGCAGTGAATATTAAACCACACTGCACTGAGCTAAACTGAACTTTAACTCTGAAAACTGAAGTGACACTGTTACAATTCACTATAATCTTCTATGCGAAGCTGCTTGGACACAACCTACACTGTAAAAACACAACCCAAATAAAGATGAATTGAACTGAACCTGCGAATGGGTACTGGATTGACTGGAAAGACAATTACAGACACATTTCTAATTGATGTGGTTTCTGATTGGTTTCGAAGAAAGGTGTAATCTGGCACATTTGGTACCCACAACAGGTCAAGATTTTATCTAAACAAAATCACATAATCTGACAGTGATTGTGGTAACTGACAATAAAATAATTTAGCAAAAGAAAGTCCAAGGCACTCGAAAAATAAAATTAATAAAATATTAAAAAGTCTTTATTGACATGGCTAATAATATTTTAATATTTTTTCCACATTTTTCGAGTGCCTTGGACTTTCTTTTGCTGTTTATTCTGATGAATCCCTTACCAAAGAGCACTGATACATTAATTAAGCAACCTCTGAACACTTTTTGTTGGATTTTTTTTATACAAATCATTTAAAACAATGGAAATCATCATTCTTTTTGTTTTATACAACATTATATGCAGTATTAAACATGTTTCAACAAGTTGCAAGTGAAAACTAAGTGAGATGAGGGAGTTTGCAGAAGGGCTAATTTGTGCAGAGCAGGAATCAGCTCGTCTCTGCTTTTAAAGGCCAAAAACAGCAAGTAATCAAAACTGCTTAAAACAATGAAAATCATCATTATTTTTGTTTTATACAACATTACATGTCATTTTAAACATGCTTTAGCAAGTTGCCAGTGAAAACTAAGTGAGATGAGGGAGTTTGTAGAAATGCTCATTTCTGAATTGCAGGAATCAGCTTGTCTCTGCTTTTCAAGGCCAAAAAGAGCAAGTGATAAAAACAGCTTAAACTGAATGGAGCTTTGTATATAAATTTTGTTACTGAGAGAAAGAGTGCAAAGCATGTTGTTTTAAATTCGTCATATCACATTTTCATCAAAAGTTGCTTTCATCAACGTGGGTGGTGTCTTTATGCTAAATGAAAAACAAAAACATTTCGCTGTGATTATATCAAGACCTTCTTGACAGTTGCTGCCTCCAGTAAAGAAACATCAGCAGGTCAGATTTCTCAAACAGAATGTTGTAAGCACAGAGGTTTAACGAACAGCCATCAATCATCAGAATCTTCAGCAAGCATGCACACACAAACACTCAGAGACACACACATACATACACACACACATGCAGCTCCATCTGTTTCTCGCGTCTGACGGTGTCCCTGCTAATGAAGCTGCACTAATTAAAGCACTTGGCACTAATGATGCGCAAACAGCAGGAGAAACAGAGACGTTGAGCATGAAATGATTCCAGAGGAGAAAACTAGAGAAACAGTGGGACTTCCACACGTGCTGATGAGAAGGAAGAAAATCCTGTGTCTTACTTCCATACAGTAAGAGACTGAAAGCCCCAAGAGTAATTCATACTTTAACAATGTAGACATTCTGGATTTCAGTGGGAATTTCTAAATCACCTTAAATTTGATTAAGAACAAGCACACACAATCTTTTCAACAGAACCTCTAGAACTAAGAACATTCTTTACTAATGACTGAATCCTTTTCCAACAAAAGGAAGCTTAATGTTTCCAAGTGACCTCACTTTACACAGAACTCAATGTGTTATGAACACCAACCAAAATAAACTTGCTGTAAATTGCTGGTTCAAAGCTAATTTCCAGCAATTCTGGGGAAAATAAAATCCTTTAATAAAATCTACATCCAGCAAGACCTTGTGAAAACATCTGAGATATTACAGGAATAGTATGTTATTACTTCCCACTCTTTCTTGCAACAGGGACAGCTCTTACTTTTGGGATGAAACAGAGTATTAAGCTTTAACTATACAAGAAAAATGAAATTTCTGTCTCTCATATAAATTATTTAAATAAAGGATATACACTGTAAAAATATCTGTAAATTGACAGTTTTCCGTATTTTGTGATTCAAGTTTTTTTTCTTCACTTATTTAGGCTTTTGAGTTGCACTATGGGATCTTAATCTATCCTCCAAAACCTTTTGATCATGAAATGTTTAAAAAAAGTGAATTTATTGACATTTTAAATAGCTTAAAATAATATATTGTCTGGGTTGGTGATGTAAATTACAGTACAAAAATCTGGTAATAAGCCACCAGTACATTTTCTGTTATTTTACAGATTAAGTTCTCTATATATTATATGAAATGTAAATAAATAAAATAATCTCACTAAAATGTCAATAAAAGTCATTTTGTCAAACTGCAGAGTTGAATTTTCAACATGAAAAGTGGACAGAGCAGAGGTAAAACTCACATAATGCAACTCACAACTGTAAATAAACAGAAAACACTTGTGAATCAAAAAATATGTAACCCTTTAATTAACAGATATGTTTTACAGCGTATCTATTAAGAGACCTCTTGAAATGTGTCCAGTTTCCCTAAATATACAGTTTATACACTGTAAATAATAAATGCGTAAAAATTAGGGTAAAAAAACGGCAGCTGTGGTTGCCAGTACTTTACCGTTAAAAATACGGTACGAACTGTAAAAGTAATTTCTCATTTTTACGGTAAACTACCATATTCCATTAATTTATAGAGGTAATATGTCTGTATTTTGAATTACCAACATCTACACATCTTTTCATACACAGTTAAATACATTAACACAGCCATACGCAGGTGGTGATGAGTAAGTTACATAAAGAGACCAAAGCTCATCACAAATAACATTTCCCACAAGCAGAAAAGAGTATCAGTATATAGAAGGTGCTCAGTGTCATTTACCCAGCTACTAAACACCAGTATGGTCACACGCATAAAATTAAAGTCATGACATAAGCATTGTTTATCAACATTAGATGTAGCTTAAACCTCTACTGTACATAACTGATGGGAAACAACTAAAAAGATCCATAGTAATGTCAACAAAAAACATAAAAAGTGATGTGCCGTACAGGGAATTCTGGGAAAGTCAATTTATGGTTATTCGCTGTATATACTAAGGAAACATACCGTTAACCAGATTTTTACTGTAGCATTTTTACAGTTTTTTACTGTTGAAATCACGGCCATTTTTTTTTTGGTGTTTAAGTAGAATATGTATTTAGTTTTATTCTGTAAACTGCTGATAACTTGCTTGAGATTTTGTCACTTATTTATGCTTTTGAATTGCATTATGGGACCTTGATCTTTCCTCCAAATGGTTTTTAATGTTGAAAAGTTTGACTATAATTGACATTTTTAATAGATTGAAGTGAAAAATGATCTGGGTTGGTATTATTCATTATGGTACAAACACCTGGTAATAAGCCACCAAAACATTTTCTGATATTTTACAGGATTAGAATATATTATTTATATACACTATATTATATCACATTATAATATCTTGTATCACACTACTAAAATCTCAATAAAAGTCACTCTTAGTGTCAATGTTAGTTCTAGTTCTCTATATATTGAATGAAATGTAAATAAAAAATTAAATTAAAAATAAAAATCGCTATAAAATGTCAATAAAAGTCATTTTGTCAAACTGTAGAGCTGATTTTTCAATAAGAAAAGTAGACAGAGCAGAGGTAAAACTCCCATAATGCAAATCACAAGCATAAATAAACCGAAAACACTTGTCAATCACAAAATACAGAACCTGTTAATTAACAGATATTTTTTACAGTGTAGACAAGACCAATGTTTGGATATTTTGAATGTTTTGTCTTCAGAAATCATTGTGCATCAGGTGAATTATAGAATTAAATTCAAAAGGGATGGGAATTAAATTCATGCAGTTACTAAAACAGAATCCTGTTCTCATAATCATCATTCTGGACCATGACACATTTAAATTTTCCTTTGACCTTTTAAACTAGTCAACTGACGTTCTGGTAAAATGTCAACCAAAGCATGATTTTGCATTTCAGTTCTCTAGGCAGCACTTCTTTTAGTTTCATAACTTTGATGCTTGCAGTGTCAAATTAAAATATAAAACATTTTCAACCCAGTTAAACTCAATAACCATGACATATTTAATATATGGCAACTTATTTGAAACATTTTGTAGAACGTTAAAATTCTGACAAATATGTGCTATAAAAACAAAACATTTCCAAACTAGGAAAGGCATGTTTTATTTAATGCGTCATTATTGTTATTGGAGTAGTGACTGTACTAAAAATACATTACATTCACTAGCTCAAAGGTGCGTTGTTGTCTCATGCACATGTCTGGATATTCCACACACATGCCTGATCATTACCACCTGCAGAAAACACCTGGGGCAAATACTGCTTTTACTATTTATGTCACATGTTTCCTGGTGGCACACAATAGGTGAACAATAGGGGTAATTTTCAAATTGATTGAGATTAATATATCATAAATCTCATAACCTGAATAAATAAGCTTTCCAATGATTTATGTTTATTAAAACAGGACAATATTTGGCCTTGATAAAACTATTTGGAAATCTGGAATATGAGAGTTTGAAATTACATAAATATTGAAAAACAAAATATATATATTTATATATATATTAAAGTTTTCCTAATTAAGTTCTTAGCAACAAAATATTACCAATCAAAAACAAAATTTACAAAATGGCTCATTGAAACATGATCTTTACATAATATTTGAATGATTTTTTGAAAAAAAAAAAAGAAAAAAAAATGTATGACTTTGACTGATTGCTGGCAATTAAATGTACCCGTGCAACTTAAAGGGATAGTCTTTTCATTCATTTATTTTCTTTTTGACTTAATCTCTTTATTAATCTGGGGTCGCCACAGCAGAATGAACCGCCAACTTGTTTTACACAGCGGATGCCCTTCCAGCCCATGCGAACACGGAAGAACATGCAAACTCCTCACAGAAATGCCAACTGACCCAGCCGAGGTTTGAACCAGCGAACTTCCTGCTGTGAGACGAACAGGCTGCCCACTATTTCCTCACCCTCAAGTGGTTACAAACTTTTAAGAGTGTCTTTATTCTATTAAACATGAAAGAAGATGTTTTGAAGAATGCTGAAAACCTGTAACCATTGACTTTCACAGTATTTGTTTATCCTACATGGAAATAAATGGTTACAGGTTGTCCTCAAAACACTTTTTTTTCTGTTAAGATTGTCTTTTTCTGTTAAACACAAAAGAAGGTATTTTGAAGAATGCTGAAAACCTGTAACCATTGACTTCCACACTATTTGTTTATTCAACTATGGAAGTAAATTGTTACAGGTTGCCTTCAAAACACTTTCTTTTCTGTTATTATTCTTTCTTCTGTTGAACACGAAAGAAGATATTTTGAAGAATGCTGAAAACCGGTAACCATTGACTTCCACAGTAGTTGTTTATCCTACTATGGAAGTAAATGGTTACAGGTTGCCTTCAAAACACTTTCTTTTTTGTTATGATTGTCTTTCTTCTGTTGAGCACAAAAGAAGTTATTTTGAAGAAAGCTGAAAACCTGTAACTATTGACTTCAATAGTAGAATAAACAAATACCATGGAAGTCAATGGTTACAGGTTTTCAGCATTGTTCAAAACTTTTTTGTGTTTAACAGAAAAAAAAAGGTTTGAAACAAGTAAAGACAGAGTAAATGATGACAGAATTTTAATTTTTGGGTGAACTATGCCCCTTTAAGACAAGTTTTGTGGTCCAGGGTCACATATGCACAGTGTACAACATGTGAACTGTGTGTTTCGTCAATATTCTTGACTCACATTCACCTTCTCTCGCCCTCCTGTGAGCTCGATCCCTCTCGCGCTCCCTCCGCTGGCTCTGGAGAGACTCTGTGCCCGTCTCTGTGTCCAGACCATCTCGACTGCTCACCGCATTGGCACTACAACACACATAAAGAGAAGTCTTTATTGGTATCTATATACATCTACATACATTGGTACCAAACTATGAGTCACCAAAACTTGGCCGCATAAGTCAAATTTCATATTCATATGTCATATTATTTGTTAAGATTTACAGCCATGCATTTTCAACAGCTGTCACTAGTTATTCCAAAGCTGAAAATAAAGAGCATGGGAAAAGAGAGGTTAGGACCAGCTGGGATTAATTAAAATAAAAAAAACATGCTAAAAATGTGTGGTAGCCTTTTTTCTCTCAGACAAAAGAGATTTTAAAACAGATACACTCTGAAGCAATCAAATCTCACTTTCAGTCTTTGACCAAAAAATACACTGACTGGTAAACTACTTATCCAGACAGAAAACAGACAGTAAATATAATTTCAGAAACATTTATATGCAATCAGTTAAGAATTTATTGATTTTCCTTAATTCCTTTATTAAACAGAGCAGCAAAGCATTGCAAATAAACTTGAAATAAAAAAGTTCTGTGTCTAAGTTTTAATGTTTTCCCTACTTTTCCAATTTGTTTTATAAAATATATGATCACAAAGTCAAGATGTACAAAAAAGGCACTCAAAACTCATTCATTATAAGCACTCAAAACTCTTCTGAGTCAAATTACTGAGTCTAAATACTCGAGGAATAAAGGTTTTTACCCCGCAAAAAAAAAATACTTTTCTAACTTACTTAGAGTTTTTAATCATGTTTCTAGTCCAAATATCTAAAAAAAAATCAAGTATATAAATAAAGTAAATAAAGGTGCTTTATGTAAGTTTTTGACTCTTATAAAGCATAAAAATACCATAATATGTTTGCAGAGATTTCAAAAACATGCTAAGTGAACACTTGTTTATCTGAAAAACAATACTAAATTTAGTTATTCTGCTTTGCAAATGTGAGTTACGTGCTGGAACGCTGTCTTTGTTTTGGTTCGTTTAACCCACCCAATGTCACTTCAGCCAATTATATTTGAGCAGGGCAAGTTGCCTTGTTGGAAAGCAGTGTATGTCATTCATTCATTCATTCAGAAAGGCTCTCAAAGCATGCGTCTATGACCGAAATGCGACCTCCGGTGGACAGAAGCAGACTCCAAAATTAGACGCAGATTCCACATTACGTTATTAATTAGCAAATGATAAAAATATTAGGAATGTAAACATTAGACGAGCAGGTTACATTGTAACCCCGTGTCCTAACAACATGCTACGTGACGAGATTTGCAGTGATGGGCTATTTCGCTGTTTGCACTAGGGCTGCACGATTAATCGAAAAAAGATCACGATCTCGATTCGACCCTACACACGATCTTAATTCAGCTTTTTCTACGATTTAGCCAATTATATTTTCAAGGTCAGGAGAGAAGGCAGTCACACAAATCTTCACAGCAACATTGACACCTTCAAATGGCATTAAAGTGTCACAAACTGTATTTATAAGGTATAATTCACCCAAAAATGTCATTTCTGTCTTCATGTAATGATGGCCGCGAAATCATGAGCTGACCGCCAGCTGTTTGTTTACTTCCGAGAACCGGTGTTTCCAGATGTAGCTGACTGTTTCCAGCCTAAAACCCGCTGAAAAACCAAAAGGCATCGCCCAACAATCTGTAGTATCGTTGGGAGATCACAACTGTTGTAAGCATTTGTATGTGGAGAGCGGGGGCTATGGCACCTCTTTTGGGGGATCATAACAGGTTTATAAGTGAAAACCGGGGCTGGCGGGCATGCCGTTACAAAACCGCCCAATTTTACATCACGAACACGTCAGTAGTTCAAAGGGGTCACAGAGAGTGAGAGAGAGTTTCCACCTATGTCATTTTTTTACCTGCAAAAATAAATTCAAAACCGCCCAATCTGGCAACAATGCCGAGAACGCGCGCGTGCCCGTCTTTGACGCCTATTTTAATGAACAGAAGCTGCATAGGCTGTGAATAGCAGGTAATGAAGTTGTAAATAACGTTCAGTTTGTTGCACAGAGCAATCGTTTGAGGGCCGTATTACGACAAACAGTCGTAATAGTGTTGTGGATGAAAATAAATGTTTACTGTGTCAGTATAACAACCCTAGCCTATAGGTCTATATAATGTTGAATTTAATGCAAGAAGGAGTCTGATAATGACAAAATTCTAATTTTACCAGTGAAAACAAATGGTCTAATAATGTTGTCAATAACAGATGACAAGCACATGTCTTAAACATAATAAATCAACTTTAATATTATGAATAAATTGTTCTATTCTGATGTCATCATTTTACTGTGAATTAACAAACAGGACATATTGAAAGTCTGTTCAAGTCCACCATAATGACTGTACAAAATTTAGCATTTTAAGCAACAGTATACCTACACACAGGCCAAATATTATTATTGTTGTTTTACCATATGTTTGAGAATTACAATAATAATAGGCTAATCATATTAACCTTTATTTTATATTTACAGAATCGTGAGAAAGAATCGAGATTCACTTTTTTGCCAGAATCGTGCAGCCCTAGTTTGCACTAGATGAAACACAACAGAAATTTAAACACAGCCATTCAGAAGCACAGAATATGCACTCTCGTGAAATGGTAAGATTAATCTAATTAACTGTACATATTAAACATTATTTAACATTATTAAATGTAGATGTTGAATCACTGATATGTGTTGGTTTTGAGTCACAGTTCTAAAGTTCAATTTCAAACAGTTTATTTTATTTTCAAGATCTAAGGTAAACTGCTGCTGCTTTCAATAGCACAGCAATAAACATCATGTAAAATGGCATTCAAACTCACATTGTTAGCATTTAACACTGAATAAAGCACATGAGGTGAGCTGTTTCTAATATATCAATTCAAGGTGTTTATTAGAACAAGAACTCCTTTTAATGTGGAGAATATTCCTACTATCGCGTGCCGTTGCTTTTATTTAGAACACAATTTAAATGAGCCTTTAGGCTCGATCGTCAGACTCGCTATTTTTGGTCCTCAATCTGGCAACCTGCACTTGCGTTTGTTTTGATCCAGGAACGCAATACCTAGTTTATCCACTGGGTGTCAAACTTACATACTGCACCTTCAATTGCATTTTTCATTAAAACAAGCCAATGGGGTAAGCAAAATAATATTATTTTTGCTTTGAAATAAGATTATTTATTGATTATTATTGCTTATACCCCATTGGTAGGTTATTTTGCTTGTTTTAAGGAAAAACTCACTTAACTTTGACTTATTATTTCTGAAAACAAGATAAAAAAAAACAAGAAAATGATGATTGACTTAAAAATTTTTTAGATATGTGGTCCAGAAACAAAACAAAAACTAAATAAGAAGAGCATTTTTTGCAGTGTAGGGGTAAATGTCTGTAATAAGAACTGTATTTTACTGCTGGACAGTTTTGCAATATGTTACTGTATTTTAAATTTGCATTCTGAAAATTACTGTATTATCACAGTGAAGATATACATACAATTCTGTAAATACATATACAGCAAGATAAATGGTGCTGTAAATGTAATTATAGTCATTTTGCTGTAATTGATTAACTATGAGTTACCGGTGAACTGCTGCCAGTGAATTACTGTCAATTCTACAGACAATTGTTAACAGTGTATGCTCACAGTGAAGTCATTTTTCATCCAGCTCCTCTGTGATTAAGTTTGTACTCCTGTATGTCTTATTTCGACAGACTAAATAGAAAAAATGACCTGTCAGAAATCCAGTGCTGTTACGTCATTGCATGGACCAATGGTAATTTAAAAACTTAATCACAAAAGCAAAGGTTTGCTTTGGTAAGAGCTTTCGAACTTCTGAAATGAGCTCAAGACTAACTTTGTTTTGGCCTGATTTTGTATTATTTGATTTTGTTGACTTCAAACCAGTGTGTTCTTTGCTTTTGCTTGCAGGCTTACAATGGGGGAAGAAATGCAGTGTGGGAATGAATAAGTGTACATGGTTTTGCCATAAGCCAGTTATTCTATCTAAGTGGGTAGAGTGATTTTGCTCAGAGCAGAAAAGAAACATAAGGTTGGTGAGAACAGTATACAGTGACAACGCACAATGTAAACATGCTCACACATGATAACACAAATGCAATCAATTTTGTTTGGTTATTCTGGGGGATTTTTTCAAACACACAAAACAAAAACAAAAAGCTGTATGACTAGAGGAAGAAAATAATGTTAATTACCTGACTATAAATGATACAATTAACAGATTATATTTACGCAAAAACGAAACCACTCTTATTCTGAACTTTACTTACTCAGATATATTAGGTGATCATAATACATTTCAAATTATTGCTGACAAATTGGTAAAACTTAGTGGTTTAAAGAATAGTTGCACAGTGTAAAAATTAAAAATGAAATTTAATTAGTATTTTGGAGCCGAACTGTTAGTATTTTAACCATTAAATGATTGTAGTTATAAACATGCCTGACAACATTTTCTGGTATGACAGCATTTGTTACAATGAATGACATTCTAAAAGGTGTGTGTCTGTGTGTACGTGTCTTCTGCAGGTCGTGGTAAACATGCATGATAGTTGTTTTTTCGCTCACAAAAATGAAATTATACAGAACACATTCGATTGTAAAGAGAAATGAAATGTAAAGCTATTTTACACTAAAAATCCCTTTTCATCCTTGACACAAAAGTACAAATAAAAGACTGCTAAAAACAGAAAACGCACAGTAAATGCACAGTATGCATTCAGGACAGAATTATTCCTGTTACCTGCTTTGCATAATTCTTTTAATAAACCGAACACTAAAAAGATGCAAATACAGCCAACTTCCGCATAGGATAGTTATTAATAGCAGGATTATTTATATCCATTTTTCCCTTTGTGTTTTTTGCTTTTCCTTCAAGTGTTATTTCCCCAACTGGATTTTTTCCGACATAGATGTCGACAGTTTTTCTAATTTATAGTAAAATGTAAAAGTAGTGTATTTGATAAATGAAATGTCTTTTTATGATTTTAAGTTTTGCAATTTCCTCTGCTTTTCAAATCTGTTTCTATAATTTAACAAAGAAAGTATAATCAATAAGACTTGCGAATATCATTGTTGACATCTGAAATCTACTTACACATGTGGAAAACATATTGGAATATTATTGTTAATTAAAAAAATATATAGATTATAGATTATTGTGAGACATTATATTTAATATATTGACACCAATTTCTGAAATTTATATCAAACCCAAGCTTCCTTGTCTTGCTTCTACACACCAAAGCAAAATAATACAAATCTGAACCTGCACTTCCACCCCTCACAGCTCAATGTCTCTCTCTGCTGGTTGAAATATGTTATTTCACACAGTATAGATACGGGTCACATAAAGTACATTAATGAAATCACAATAAGCCATGCATTAAAGCTGTGAATATCAAAGGGCGGGATGGGACTGAAAATAGTCACCAGCTCAAACAATCACTGCAGACACAGTTTTGCATTTTCAACATATTATGCACATATTCAGTATTTTGTGCATTTAAAATGTAAATATCTATCAAAAATCTATATTCTTTTTTTATTTCATCTTCCAATACAAATTAAATGCAAATAATATACTTAATTAAACAAAGTGGAGGTTAATTAATCAATTGTGAATTTTTCTAACATAAAACTTGACAGAAAAACAGTCCACATTTTTAGGCGTGAAATGCAAAAGGCATCGTGCAGACATTTACAATACAGCTTTAGTAAGAGTACTATTTTGTACTTATTTTGAAATCAACATAGATAACATTGCATCTAAACTGTTATCTAATTATATTGTTTTAATGTTTTATCAACATTGCACAAAATATTTTATTTGTTTTATTTTCTGCAAAAGAAAGACTTTTATACAGATTTGTAATGACACAAATGTGACAAAATGGTCAACGAATCTTTGCGTGAACTATCTCTTTCATTTTCTCCCCCCTAATCTTACATAAAAAAGAAAATCGAATGAATTTGCATTAGTTAAGGAATTATAATTTTTTAATCAGTTATAAATAGCATCCTAAATGCAATAAAAACATTATTGTGAAATATATTTTATCCCACATTGGTATTTCTTCTCCTCTTTGAGCGAGTATATGGTATTATACAAGAGAAAGCAGGCAGACGGTCGATTTAGTCCTGGGGGAGATGAGGGGCAGCTGTGTCACCCTGCAGAGCCCACGGGGCAACAGAGACGGGTGCTTTTAATGTCCACTAATCCGGATTAACTGCTCAAGGGACGGCAGAAAACACACTCTCTTCACCCTACCAAATGTATGCAGCAAGACTGATAAATAATGCACAGCACAAAGGGAGCAGCCAGGGGATAACATTTGGCTACTTACTGATGCTTACAGTGAAGCTTTTATAATGGAAATGAGGGAGAATTCTTTTGGGAGAAGCATACTAGCGGGAAATTCATATGAATTTCAAGCAAATCCCGTTGGTAGTCGGTTGAAGAAATGATGAAGGGAAAGGAAAGACATTGTGGAAAAAAAACTGCCTGTGGTAGACTCCGCCACAAGATGGCGCTACACACTATAGAAAACAAGTGGCAGAACTAGAGAAGACTGAGAAGAACAGATACAAAAAACAGTCCCGAAAGTCAAACATTAGATAAAGAAATTGCATGGAGTTTCACACAGTGAACAGGTGCAACAAAAATCCACAAAGTAAGGCGGTTGTAGCATCGGCCTGAAGCACGCTGATCTAAATTTAGCATCCCAACATCTTCAATAAGAACAAAGGGAATATTTAATCTGTCTGTTTGCAGTAGAAAAATAACATTACCAGCTCTGCGGCAATGCTCAACTCTTAAAGCCTCTTCCTCACAGATAAAGCAGTGAGAAAGAGATATCAGAGGAAAAGCCAATCTGGACAATGAGAAATAGGGCTGATTCGTTTAATGGATTGGTTTTTTTGGTAACAATCAGTTCATTTATACTGAAGGATTTTCAAATTACTGCCTTAACAGTTTTCCCATGTAGAACAGACATAATATCAGATAGACAGATAGAACAGACAGCTAGGATGGCAGACAGACAGACAGATTAGATAGATAGATAGATAGATAGATAGATAGATAGATAGATAGATAGATAGATAGATAGATAGATAGATAGATAGATAGATAGATAGATAGATAGATAGATAGATAGATAGATAGATAGATAGATAGATAGATAGATAGATAGATAGATAGATAGATAGATAGATAGATAGATAGATAGATAGATAGATAGATAGATAGATAGATAGATAGATAGATAGATAGATAGATAGATAGATACAGAAAGAAAACATTGACAATGACAGACAGACAGACACAATACAAGACATTAAAACAACAGACAGAATCAGATATGGATGGATGAATAGATGACAGATTTGTACAACTGAGAGAACAACATATGGATTTATAAATAGAACAATAGAAAGCAGAACGCAGACACAGCAGAAAGAGATTTATAAACACAGACAGACAGACAGAGAGACAGATTTTTACAACAAACAGAATGACAAACAGAGATTTATAAACAAAACAGACAGACACAACAGGCAGACAGACAGACAGATTTATAAACAGAACAACAGACTGACAGATTTATAAACCTAACAACAGACAGCTAGAATGGCAGACAGTTAGGACAACAGACAGAAATAATGGTGAACAGAACACTGACGGAACCACAGAATGACAGACAAGACAAATTACAATTACTGACAGAATAACAGACAGTTAAAACTACAGACAGAACCAGACAGACGAGCAGTAGACAGAGAGTTAAAACAACAGACAGATTGTCAGACAGACAAATTACAATGACAGACAAAATGACAGACAGTAAAAACAACAGACAGAGCAACAGACAGATGAGCAGATTTACTAACAGAAAAACAGATAAAACAGTCAGAATAAATGATAAACAGAACAATGCACAGAATGACAACAGACAGACACATTACAATGACAGACATAATGACAAACAGTAAAAACAACAGACAGATCAAGAGAGATGAACAGAATCCTAGACGGAAAGACAGTTAAAACAGTCAGAAAGAATAAGCAGAACAATGTACAGAATGACTGACAGACGGACTAGTTACAATGACAGACAGAATGACAGACAGTAAAAACAACTGACAGAACAACAGACAGAAAAGCAGAATTATAGACAGAAAGACAGTTCAAACAACGGTCAGAGAGAATGATAAGCAAAACAACGGACATGGCAGATAGACAGATAGAATGAGAGTTAAAATAACAGACAGACAAGCAGATAGAATGATAGACAGAAAGACAGAATTTTTCATGAATCTAACATCACCATTAAGGTCATATCTGGTGTTTTCCCTAAAAAAAGTGAAGTATTATGTGGGCAGTTACAGTATATGTACAACTGGTTAAGCAACTGACCACATTAATGCAGGCAAATCAAATAGCAGAGTGAACTTTATGAGGCAAACGTGTGTGTGTGCTATTAGACTGCAGCTGAAGAGACAGGCGCTAGGATTGGACTGTGATTCACACATGTGGCTCCCGGAAGGACAAGAATGAGATTTTCCCTCCAGCTGGATAACAGACATCTGCTACTGCTGTGAATGTGGTCAGGAACTCAGAACAAATCAAATCAGTGGTTTTGTAATGCTTGTCAAGTGTGTGTGTTCTCATTCATACGCTCACAGATGTATTTGTATGGTTATTCAAAAATACAACGTACATAAATACAATAAATAGGGAATTCTTACTATATCTCGAATACTATTTCTGAAAAATTCTGAATTAAAAGGTATTGATATTTTATAAGCCTTATAAATATATTGTAAATATTCATATTACAGTGAAAAAAACTAATAAACAGCTTAAAATCTGATGATATTCATGATTTAATAACTGACCTTGAAAAAATGCATTGCTATTGAACAGTTCAAAAGCATCGAGCAACTAGGTTTTTTGTCTTCCTAATATATATGTAAAAATATGCTACTCTGTAAATTATTATTACTTGAAATATTATTATTATATTATTAATATAAATGTTTATTCTTGTAATGGGAAAGCAATTTGCAATCCACTTTACTTTGATGTTTAATGTATTAATTCATATTTGGCACAAGATCCTTTAGAAATCATTCCAATATGTTGATTGTGTCATTTTGTTACTTAACATTGATAATTAGAAATGGGATGCTTATAATTTTTGTGTTTTTTTTTTCAAGACAACCAAATTTTAAAAGAAAAAATTTTATTGTTTTCAGTCCCTTTTCTGTCTTTTTAGGCAGTTTCAGTTAATTTAACAGATATTTGGTATTTAAAAAAATAATACATCATTATTTTCTTCAGATTGAAAGAGCATTTTTAAAAATGTACAAAAAACAAAATTGACAAAAAGATTTCTGCAGATTTTTAGCTCATCATTCAGTATTTATTTACTTGTGTAAACGTGTGAAAATTGTTTCTGTTTGTAAAAAAACATTCGTAAAGTAATATTTTCAGTCTTTTAGTAGATATATTATTTGAGAGACTTGCTTTGTTTATCAAACAAGTGGATCTCGTTGGATTTGCACTGTAAACATTAAACAAAAGTTTAAAAAATATATATTTTTATTTTATATATTATATATAACTTCTATATATATGTTTTTAGTATGACACTCCAAAAATCATTTCGCATAAATCCACAGATTTTTTGGCAAAAAATGTCTGCAGATTCTGTCTGGCCCTACTCATGAGCAGTCAACATGTAGCGCAACTGTGCTTCGGGCATCCTGAGCTAGAGTCCCAGCTCACAGACCTTTCCTTTCAACAAAACAACGATTCCAAACACAGCCAAGGAAACTCTTAACTAGTTTCAGAAAAAATAAATAAATATAGCTCCTAGAATATCGACCCAGCCCATCACCTGACTTAAGTCAAATAAAAAATGAAATAAAAACTAAAGGTCACAGAAGAGGCTGTAAAAACTTTTAACTATCAGAAACATTTTTTTTTTAAATTAGACTTTAGAAAAAAATCTGTTAAAAAAATAAAAATCACACCTGAGCAATGCATACAACTCTAATCTCCATACGAGGTGTCTTGAAGCGCCCATTATCAAAAAAAAAAAACTTTTATACAAAATATTAAATACATTTCAGTAGTTTCGTTTTTCTTATTGTGTCATTCCATTGTCATATTTTTTTTCAGAGATATTTGTTTTGTTTTATTAATGTTTATTAATGTTTGTTTTTATTGTTTGGGTTTTTACCAAAACCAGGGTCAATTTCATATAAACAGCTCCTTTAGAAATATACACTACCTGACAAAAGTCTTGTCACCTATCTAAGTTTTAGGAACAACAAATAATAACTTGACTTCTAGTTGATCATTTGGTATCAGAAGTGGCTCATATGAAAAGCAAAGACCTCTAGATTACGCTTATTTTGCAAAAGTAAAATATGATTATGCCTTGATTTTTAATTATTTCATTAGGACAGTATTGTCTGACTTTGCTTAGACAAAAGTCTTGTCACTTAACAGAAATAATGTCCAATATAGAATATAAAGTCATGCTGCAGTGGAAAAAGACTTAATATTGTGTATGACTCCCATGAGCGTGGAGGACTGCATCCATACATCTCTGCAATGACTCAAATAACTTATTAATAAAGTCATCTGGCAAAGAGAGCATTCTGGCAGGACTCACAGACTTCACCAAAATTCTTTGGATTCATCTTCAGTGCCTCCTCCTTCACCTTACCCCAGACATGCTCAATAATGTTCATGTCTGGTGAGTGGGATGGCCAATCCTGCAGCACCTTGACCTTCTGTGCTTTCGGTAACTTTGATGTGGAGGCTGAAGTAGGAGGAGCGCTATACTGCTGAAGAATTTGCCCTCTCCTTTGGTTTGTAATGTAATGGGCAGCACAAATGTTTTGATACCTCAGGCTGTTTATATTGCCATCCACTCTGCAGATCTCTCGCACGCCCCCATACTGAATGTAATCCCAAACCATGATTTTTCCTTCACCAAACTTGACTGATTTCTATGAGAATCTTGGGTCCATGCGGGTTCCAATAGGTCTTTAGCAGTATTAGTGATGATTGGGATGTAGTTCAACAGATTACTCATCAGAAAAATCTACCTTCTGCTACTTTTCCAAATGATCGTAGTGTAGTGTATTTACCAGTATTTATTTTACCCGTTATATGTCCTTATATCAGACCTTACCATTTACAGCATTTCTAAAAAGTAAGCAATAAACAAGGATTTGTCAGACAAAGTATTTGCATGGCGTTACTCACTGGAAAGAGGGGGGTCTGGAATCTCCAATCCCTCCGGTTCTCTCCAAAGGGGGCGGCAGCTCTTTGTGGCTCTCTGTGCACTGAGATCCCCCATCCGAGTGTGTGCCTTCAGCCAACACCAACTACAGCCAAACACACACACACACAATTACTCACAAAGGCATCAGGAAGAAACTCTCCAGACCAACTACTAGCCCTGCATTAATAAGCAGACCAGCAAGAGAAGAGAAGAGAGTGCATTTGTTTAAGCGGACAGAAACGCGGGCAAGTCAGTTCACTTGGCTGGCTTCTTGGTAAAGCCCTTAGGCAACCATTTCAACATATTTTCAAATCAGCAATAAAATATGACAACAACGGTGTCATAAATGATGCATACTTTTCTCAAATCGCACTATTTTTAGATTAATTTCAAGTAAACATTTCCATGAGTGGTCTGACTACGAATCCTCACTCCATTAGAACCAAAAAAAGAGGCCTGATGATGTGGCAAAGTGCTTTCATGATCCAAATAATAAGCGGTAGATGCGGTTACCCTAGGCTATGCCCATAAAAACACTCTATTCTTCATATTCTCTGCACAAATCAATGATGAAACCTTGCAGTGGGGCCGAAACCCAGCACACCATGGAATCTAAAGCAGTAATCATGTTATAGTGCACCGAAGGTCTCCGTGTTTGGACAGCAGGCGGTGGAGCACATATTTTAAAGCAGCAGAGCTCAATGTCATCTATCTCAGCATGTCTGTGCAGCTCTCTGCAGCTGGAGGCTCACTGCAGTCCACTAACCTGTATTTTTGAGCCTCACACTAGCTCTACGCGGCATTACAGGTAGACAGGTGATCATCAGATTAATTACAGCTTTGGCATTTGAATCAACAGTAATTATTTAAAGCTGCAAAATGTCTCAAAGCTGTCAAATAGAGTTTCATTCAGAATGTATTTGACATGAAACTGGACATTTTCAGTGAGGCAAAAATAATGTCATGACCTCATTTTAGTCATCTGGAATTTATTGGATGTGGAGACATACTGTATTTCATACTGTACCGCGACTAAGGGATTTTAGAATGACCAATCAACATTTTAGATGTTGTGCAATGTGGCCAGCTCACTGGTTTGCCCATTTTTGTTATCACATAATCTGTTAAAAAAAATCATCACATGATTTTCTGATGCCCATGATGGAATTTATTGGTAAATATGTTTCCAGTGTAGCTTCTGCATTGTTTAGTATCAGACAAAAAAGTTTACTGGAGGGCATCACGGTGGCGCAGTGGGTAGCGCTGTTGCCTCACAGCAAGATGGTTGCTGGTTCAAGCCCCGGCTGGGTCAGATGGCATTTCTGTGTAGAGTTTGCATGTTCTCCCTGTGTTTGCATGGGTTTCCTCCGAGTGCCCCATTTTCCCCCACAGTCCAACAACATGCACTAAAGGTGAATTGAATAAGCTAAATTGGTTGTAGTGTATGTGTGTGAATAGGAGTGTATGGGTGTTTCCCAGTGCTGGGTTGCAGCTAGAAAGGCATCTGTTGCGTAGAACACATACTGGATAAATTGGCGGGGTATTTCGCTGTGGAGACCCCTGATTAATAAAGGGACTAAGCCTGAAAGTAAATGAATGAATGAATGAATGAAGCTGGCTAGAAGATGAAGATGAGTTCCATGAGTGGTCGCCAAATTCGAGAGTTCTATACAATTATCACAATGCTGGAGAGATTGTGGAGAAGTGGGGGATTATGTTCACATATTTTGGGAATGTCCCAAAATACAAGTGTATTGGCAGGAGGTTAAAAGGGAGGTTAGTAAAGTTTTATAATACGACATACCAATGCACCATTTTTTTTTGCTTGATGGCTTTCCCCCTGATCAGTAAGTCTCACCTATTTGCACTACATATTAGAGATGTCCCAATTAGTTTTTTTGCCCTCGAGTCCAAGTCCGAGTCATTTAATTTTGAATATCTACCAATACCGAAACTTGATCTTATACTTCTATAACACAAAAAAATAAAAGAAGAGCGAAAAAACAGATCCAGGATGTTCCTTATGTTTTATGTAATTCACCTTATTTTAACATTCAACAACTCTGATAACAAACAGAGCCCTTCTGTGAGGCAGCTTGAACAATCAAGTAATAAATAACATCAATTCTTAACTTTTGGACTTTAGTGCAACAGTAAATATAACAAAAAAATCTAGTGAATGAGTGAATGAACGACTTTTATGTACAGGCTCTTTTTAGATGAACCAAATACCTACTGACACTTTTCAGGGCAAACCAGCTGGTAAACTAGTTTAATGCAATGCCGCCAAGGCCTTGTAATTATTAAACAGACTCTATATCTGTCTATACCTGTGCCAACCACGTTGCACAACATCTGAAATGTTGTTTGGTCATTCTAAAACCCCTTAACCAAAGTCCTTCAGTAGTTCGGTAGTGGTTCGGTATTATTATCTCCCAGATGTCTTCCAAAGATCATCCCATGCTTCCAGAAGCGACTGAGCATTCATTGCATTTCGTTTTTGTCTTCTGAGGTATAAGTAATTTATTACAGGGTTTCTGCAGGTTTCACAAAGTCACTTTAAGGCTTTTTAAGATCTTTTTAACACCATTATGAATGAAATTTCAGACTTATAGAGGACTTTTTTATATATTATATTAGAATTAGTTATATCTTAGCCACAAATTTAAATAAATTGTCAAAATAAGCAAACCGTACTTGTATGCATACACATTTGTCAACATACTGTAACTTATCTTTAAAAAGCTATAAGTCGGTGCAATAAACTAGTAGTTAGCGCACTGACATATGGTGCAATATCACTTCAGGGTGTCCCGAGTTCGAGTCCCAGCTCGAGGACTTTTCCTGTCCCTTCCCTCTCTCTCTCCCACTTTGCTTCCACTACTCCTCCTCTCCCACTTTGCTTCCTGTCTGAAATACTGTCCTATCAACTTAATAAAGGTAAAAAGGCCAAAAAAAACAAAACAAAAAAAAAACAAAAGCTATAATAAACTAAATGTATACACAGGTCCAGGTCAGTATCCTCACCATATATGGACTATAAATACACGGGAAATTTTAAACAAATATTATTCTAAGGATGATAATTAAACCATATTGGTAAATAGAGTTACAAATGGTTTTGTTGGTTTGATTGGATTGTTGGTGATTAGATGCATGTTGGCCTGATTGGGTACCTTTACATGAACATAGGAAAATTAAGACCTGTTTACTAGGGATGCTCCGATCGATCGAACAGAGATCGGGATCGGCCGATAACCACATTTCATGACTCGATCGGTACTCTCTAATCTGGCCGATCACATGAACCAATCGCAAGTGTTCGTTTATGGGTTTACAAGCAGAGGAAGATTCATCTTAACTTCTTGTGCATCAAACATGCGCTCAAACTTTTCTTTATTGAGATAAGTTGCATTCTTCTTTCATGATTTGAAATGTTTCCAAATTGCATTATTTTTGCATCATTAATTGCGTCATTTTTCTTACCAAATTTGTATCTGTCTTATCTATTATTTTCTGTAAAGCTGCTTCTGACAATGACACTAAATGGTTATAAGAGACATGTTTAATGGATTATATGCAAAATCCTACATTAATTCTCTTAGGTTAGGCGAGATGTTCACTTAAGTATCATACTTCGAGGGAAAATGTGCTTTATGCAATGTTAAAGTTATATAAAGCTTAAAGCACCAGAATCGGTACTCTGTATTGGCCGATCACCATGACAACGAATCGGTACTCGGTATCAACTCCAAAAATCCTGATCACAGCATCCCTACTGTTTACAATTATTTAAGATCTACAATACAAAGCTTCAATAATTGCAAGACTTTTTAATGCCTAAAATGTATTTTTGGAAATGTAAGACATTTTAAGACCTTGCAGACACCCTGTATTATATATCTGGCACCAGTTTATCAGAAAGTGACTATTTTGTTTGCTCTCTTTTTGGATGGAAACGATGCTTTATTGAGCAAATGCCATTACGATGCAAATGTTTTATGAGATATTCCAGTTTTGCATACAAGCCTAATTAGCATCTTTGGATTGGATGGAAACAAAGCTACTGTGGATGTTTGATTCAAAAGGGTCATTCAGAAACCCGACAACAGTGTTTGTGTCAAATCAGTTTGAATTATTAAAAAGAAACTGTTCATAAGTGTTTGATGCAGTGTTTTACTTGCTAAAAAGACTTAGGCCCAATCCCAATTCTATTTTTGTACCCCTACCCCTTCCCCTTGGCCCTTAAAACCGAGGGTGAAGGGGAAGGGCTTTAAAATTTCCCCCTAAGAATTAGGACAGCACTACAGCACCTGCACACGTCATCATATGTCATCCAGATCTCTTGCTTCATATGAACGCGCGACTGCTGTAGTTATTCCAGTTGTGTTATTTTTTGGAATTTATCTTCAGGAAATCACTGAAGGCATATATCATGTTATCATAACAATCTAATGGCAATAAGATCGTAACTTAATTTGTGGATCTCCTTACTTCCGGGTGCTGCAATCCTGCTGTTGTGGCTGGTGTATTCTGGGAAATTTTCTTACCCCTTGGTTTCGAGTGTGGTCCTGAAAAATCTATTTTCAGGGGCTATTTACCCCTTTCCCTTAGCCCTACGCCTTCAAGCTAAAGAGAATTGGGACACCCCTACCCCTTCACGGGACCCGCAAAACAAGGGGTAGGGGTAAGGGGAAGGGCTAAGGGGTAGAATTGGGATTGGGCCCAAGTTCTTTCAAGAAACCACTGACACTGGTTTTGCATTATTTGTTTAATTCACTAAAAAAAAACACCACTACGAAACAGCAAACCGACTTTGGAGACCAGCTTTTATCTCAGCAGGACTGATACCCTGATATTTTGCAATGTCACAATCTGTTGGAAACTGAGAGAAGTGCACCATTTGTCTCACTTACCCAGGCCACCACTCTGCCGTTGAAGCAAGGCAGCTTGGCATTATCATCGGAGATTTCTTCTTTGACGACTCTGCGGGAGAAAACACAAGCTGTTAGAGACTCTGTGAGACCAGTACCCAGGACTGCACACCAGTGTTCCCATCTATTTGCAAAAGCTGAGGCATACTGAAAAGCATGTCACGCTCAAACAGCGGAATTTTCCACTTAGCTCTCATCTGCGGGCTGTTCATGATGAGAATGCTGAACGGCCCTGTTGACCGACCACTCTGTTGAAAACGACTTCGTTTTACAACCGGACCTCATTAGTACCTCATGCACATTCCAAATTACCTACTAAAAGTGCTGCAAACAGTGGTTTAGTATTAATGCACATCTAGTATATCTCTAAGTGTGTGTGTGTGTGTTTATGAGTATTAAAGCTCTGTAGGAGCATATATATTCAAGTGTGGGACATATATGTGTGAAAGGTGCAGTAAGGGTGTCAGGGCACATTAGGTTATTAATAGAGTGAATGTGTGTGTTAGCAGAGTGTCCGTCCCAGGCTGTAAATTCCCTACATAAATACCACACAGTTACCCTTTAACCCCCTCAGTTGAGGTTCAGCAGTCACACACCTGCTCATCTTCTGTCAGTGTGTGCAGGACAGGTCCATACGCACACATACAAAGCACATGGCATGAGACTCAGAGAAATCACTTAAGGGAAGTTTGATTTGCACACTGACAAAACAGGATTACCATGGATAAGCAGGATATGTGCATCATATTGAAAAAGTTGTGAGATCGTTCAGACTTTCAGCACATGATATAATAAATCATATGTAAATTTAAGGCTTTCAGAAGGGGTTTTAAGGCTGGATATATGCAATCAAGTATTGATCTAAAGCAGGGGTGTCAAACTCAGTTCCTGGAGGGCCGCAACCCTACTCCAACACACCCCATAGACTTCCATTCATACGCACACAAAAGAAAATAATTGTGATTGGATGGGTGTTGGGAGCTTTACATGGACATTAAAAAATAAGACAACCTACAACACAATATTTCAGACTTTTTAAGACTTAAAATTTTGTTATTAAAATGTAAGACTTTTTTTAGACCCTGCACACATCCTGTATAAAAATGTCTTCTCTCTAAATACTAACCTGAATATCTAATAATTGCACAACTTTATATCCAATACTGAGGTTACTGTCTCTTTAAAAAGAAGCACTTGCATTCCAAATTCCTCTGCATCCCCACTGAATTAAAGCATCTGTTCAATGAATAAATCATACATCATATGGTAGCAACCATAACAAAACAAAAAAAATAGTGCAATGCCAAAATCTGTCAACAAAGCATAATGACTTGAGAAATTCCAGCAGACTAACGTAATAATAACGTCTTCCTCTCAGCTCCTCCAGAACTTCCAGGTCACGTCACCCACACGGCTGTGAGCTCGAGGAGGTAAGCAGAACGGGACTGAAGGATGATGATAACGTGGTCTTGTGGAAAGAGTTACAAAACAAGGAGAGTTTGTGCAGGCTGTCAGGTCCCAGCACAGGAAACTAGGGGTGTAACTCTAGTCACGGGTAGGAAGTGTTTGCGTCCTCTCAAGAGGTCTTTACAATATACAGCAACATACAGCGAGGACCGTGGGGGCAGCCATAAGGAAGTGCGGTCTGTCTGAATTTGCAAGGGAAGGTACCGCCACTGTGGGAATGGTTAGTCACTGGCTTGTAAATCTGTTCTTCTGGGTAACAATGTAGGTTAAGCATAAAGATTACTTTAAAATTGCTAACAATTTTTCTGAAAAGAAAAGTTCATCCAGAAATTAAAAGTGATGAAACTGCAGAGAGGAAATTGAGTTTTCTGAAACTATAAGTGTCATAGATTTGTTTTTTTCTGTATATTAGAATGTATCTTTACATAATGAATGTCACACATTTTTTTTTAAACATTAAAATAATTTGATGACATATTAAAAGACTTGAGGAGACGGTCCAGTCCCCAAATTTCTAATTAATTGTCATTTTAAATATTCATGCTTTGCCACAATCAATCAAATCAAGTTTCTTATCATATAAAATATATTCAAATTTAATGTGATCACTCTTACTTTAAAAGTACAGGTCAGTGTTTTGTTTAATTTTTACATTAACATGTCTGTTACACTCAATGATTAGCAAACATTTTTTATCCATGTTTAAATTTTATTTAATGAAGAAAGTAAAATGAAACTTTAATTCAAATCAATTTAATAAACTTTATTGTCTATCCCACAGGGGTTAGAAAATTGTCTTCAGACTCACACACAACAACAAAACAAATACACTTACACATTTATTTAAAAAATCCTATTTAAGATAAACTATTTTAAAAAAAATCAATGGAGTTGGAAATAAATGTCTTCTTGTACTTAGCCTTTTTTGCTAAAGGGACTTTAGATCATCTACCAGACGGAAGTAACTTTAAAAAACCATGTAAAGCAGGGGTCTCAAACTGCCAGCCCGCAGGCCATTTACGGCCCGCCCTCCTCCTCCATTCGGCCCGCCAAAACAGTGGCATATAGCCACTTGTGATTTTGACCCACCACCTAGTCGACATTTAAAGTGGTCAAATGGTTTCATTAAACAGATTTTCCTCATATGCTTATTAAGATTTGAAGCGCGTATGAAGTTTCGCTATAGAAGCGCTATAGTTTTATTAAAATGTGGCTGTGAGTGCGCGCTTTGGAAGCAATGCCAATAAGCTTAGGGTGTAAATGTATTGTTTCCAATGGAAGTGAGCAACACATGTTGTGCAAGCAGTGCACGTGTGAACCACGCACATTTTTCAGCCACACCTAGTTAGAAACCATCTGAACTCTTCTGAAGGCCACGAGCGCACCGCGATTTATGCAAGTAGTAGAACTAGCCAATCTGCTTCACACTTTGTATGGAATATACGCATTTCAGAAATAACAACAGACTAATTATCTCAGACAAACACAGCGCACCCAAACACTGCAGTGCTTTTTACTTTTCTCCATAAACATGCATCGGAGCTGCAGCAATGATTTGTCCATTTGTCATCCTCTGAGAAAATGGTTGATAGTCACCTAGTTACGAGAGATGCCAGGGAAGCGCGAGCGCAAAGTCCATTGTAAAAGGCTTGTCACTTCAGGTCAGAATAACAACACACAAGAATATGAGTGCTGTGCAGCAGCAGTGAGGAGATTGTAAATAAAAAAGGATGTACGGATGTCGCCAGAGTGGCTTTTTGGTTTCTTTTCTTGTGCATCCCAGCCACTAGCACAGCATCTGAAAGATGTTTTAGCATGGGGGTAACAGTCATTCAACTTCACAATCTGTAATGTTGCAATATGTATTTGAATAATGATGGTTGTTTTTTTACTTGACAACTCAGACATGATTATTATAATGTGTTGTTGAGTTTGAGGTTTACTGTATCATTCTTATTCACAACTTAAATTTTGCTTTGATTGTTCAACATTTACTCTTTATCATTTAACACACTTTGTTACATTTTATTTATCAAGTTTAAGAGTTTCTTTAACACTGATTACATATTATAACATGATAACATGATTATTTTATTATGAAGAGATGAGATATTTTGTTTAAATATTTTTGGTTTTGTCTATTATAACTATTTGCCTTCGTAATGTTGGTAAATTAAAATAAAGTGGTTAGATTTTAAAAAATCCTAATATTCCTATATGTATTGTTAAAAATATTCAATAATTATCGATATTGAATGATATGAAACATGATATCATGATAATTTTTTCCCTAAAGCAAATCTGAAATAAAATTAAAAGAAATATTACTTGGCAACTAACAAATAAAACAACTACTGAAATCACTACATCTAATTTTTAAAAATGTATAAAATAAAAGTAAACTATAAAAATAACAAAGGAAAATTTGATAGAACAAAGTAACAAAATTACTAAAACTGAAAATATTAACATTATTAAGGTCATTTACCAGGTTCATTCCAAATGACTTAATTAAAAAATAATAATTTAAGTGCAACTGATGACATCATCATTAGCAGATGAAAATCCAAACATTATGGTGAACACGGCATGCCCTCATTAGAAATCTATAGGTCTTTTATGACTGGCAACCACATGCTCCTGATATTATCTCTCTACTTGAGGGATTTCCTGTGATGTGGGACAGCTCCATCTGTGTGCTGCAGCGGCCCAACAAAACATGATCCTAATCATAATCAGGTCTGGGACAAATGAATGCCTCATAATCAGTCAGTAAACGAGACCATGAGATCCTTTCACCAACAAGCTGTTAAGAGTGCAAGATCAACCACATCCTTCCACACGGCACCAGCAACGCTTTAAAAATTAAACACAACTCAAATCTTTCTGTGAAGTCATTTGGGGGGGGGGGGGGGGGGGGGGGGGGGGGGTTGGTAGTTGATAAAAAATACATCAACTGGGTCTTTACACAGAAGAATCCATTACCGAGTAACCATTACTTAAAACATAAGCTCACTGTGTGCAATGTATACCGAATAAAGGGCACTTAACGGTGAATGAAATCCATCTGGAGCATTATTCAAAGTCTTCATTCATACGCCTCACTGATACACTGTTAAACACATCGGACTCATTTAAGATTATGTTATCCAACAATGATACGCAACAGAAGAAGTGCAGTGGTGGAAAATAATCTGGAGATTCTGGCCCCCAGCCCAAAATTCAAACAGGCCGATCATTGGTACATTTTTAAACTCAGATTGTTTATAACAAACTGGCAGCATGTTTTCTTTTCTGAGCTAGCAGGTACAGCAGAAACCTAAACAAAACTTGGCTGAAGCATTTTAACGTAGCTTACCATATATTATGCAGCGCCTGAAAATATCACTGCGCCAGCTGCAGCTAGTTCCTTGATTATTACGCCTAAATATCGGCCTAGAAAATAGCAACAATTAATTGCTAAAAGTTAATTAATAGTTGGTCTTAGTACATGATCTAACTACAGAAGGGCAGGCATTAAATAAAACTTTTTTTAATTATTATTTAGATTTTATTATTTATTATTATTATTATTATTATTATTATTATGTAACTACAGAAGAGTCAGGCTTTAAATAAATCTATTTCTTTACTATTATTTAGATTTTATTTTTATTATTATTATTATTATTATTATTATTATTATTATTATTATGTAACTACAGAAGAGTCTGGCTTTAAATAAATCTATTTCTTTACTATTATTTAGATTTTATTATTATTATTATTATTATTATTATTATTATTGTTGTTGTTGTTTTTGTTGTTTTTATTATTATTATTATTATTATTATTATTATTATTATTGTAACTACAGAAGAGTCTGGCTTTAAATAAAACAATTTTTTATTATTATTTTGAAGATAGATGCTAATGGTCCAATCCGATCCAATGATTTATGCTAAGCTAAACTAAAAGTGCTCCCGCCAGATCAGGAGATTGGCTGAATGTATTCAAAACAGGTAAAACTCAACTGTTTAACTCGGGGAGTTGTAAAATGCCCCCACCCTCAACAAAAAAAGTGGTGTGTTCTGGGCCTGTGCGATTAATTGAAATCGTATCGGAATCGCACTTTGAACACGTACAATTTCTAAAACGTCTCACAGCCTGTTTTTTTTGCATGCTCCAGTCCCAACTGATAACCAAACATAATGCAGCAGACAAATAGCCTGCATAAACAGGGATGATGAGTCCAGCACAGGAGGACTTAGTGCCCGTAAAAGTCAACATCTGTGGTGTAGAATTACTTTAGATACATGAAAGTTATGTATTGCAGCACCAGGTAATTTATAAGAACTGTCAGTCACATATTGCATCTAAAAGCACGTGGTAAGCACTCCTTTGTCGTTGCTCAGCAACCATCAACTGTTTTCTCAGAAGATGACAAACTAACAAAACATTGCTACAGCTCTGATACAAGTTTCATTTATGGAATTAAAAAGCACAGGGAGGTTGGGTGTTCTGTGTTTGTCTGGGGTAATTAACCGTTATTTCTGAATATGTGTATTCCATATAAAATATGAAGTTGATCGGTCAGTTTTTGTTATTTTACGTCACGGTGCGGCATTCTGAAATGTTTACATGTTTTCAACTAGGTGCGCAGGAATACGTGCGAATCGCTCCCAATATGCGCTGCCAAGCCATGCACCTCCATTGGAAATAATGAACTTGTACCTGCAAAAGACGCAATATGTGAAGGGCCTATTTTACATCAAAAGTAATCTATGCATGGCAAATCTGTGGAAAAAGTACACACAACTACTTCTAAAAAGTGGTTAAGCAGAACATCGGAGCCTTACTTGACACACACACTCATACACACACAGTAGCCTGTGATTTTTATTTTTTGCCTAATGTCTGTTAAACATGTTACCGCTCTTCGCTAAATATCTGTTTTCATTTGGAAATATGTTTCAGATTCACACTGTAAAACAACTGTGTGTGTTAAAATCATGTTGATTAAAATAGAAATCCCAATACTGTTCAAAAAATATGTGATGACAGCTGGTATTCAGATGCATTTTTTTTATTAGTTGACAAGTCGACGACACTAAATACAGGTGTAAATGAGGTGTAAATCATTAAGAGTTTGTCTAACGACAAGTTTCAGACAATGTTGAAAATGCATTCAGTTGGGTTGCTATTAAAGTGCAGACTTTCATGTGGTTTAATGTGTACAAAAACAGACACAAAAGCTACATTCTGGTACTGACCTCATTCTTAAATATTACAGGACATGCTGTTGAAGTGCACTGGCATTTAAACTAAAGTGACTCACAGTTAGTAATAATACATTTAGTCTGAAGATGAAAACAAAATCTAAACAGCAAAGGTTTTATTTACAGTCCTTTTCCTAACCAAAAAACAAAAAAACAAAAAAAAAAAAAAAAATCACAGACCTTAATTTAGTTTTGCGACTAACAGAGCAGAAACAAAAGCTGCTTCATTTACCATTGCTTTTTGTGTTCATACACTTTAAAAATATTCAGTAGCTTTAAAATTTTTAAATTAATAATAATATGCTATTATCATAAAACTATATGCTGCAAAAAATGCTGGGTTCCACCCAATTCCTTCATGTTGTCCCCAATTCAAATCTATTAAGTTAACTTATGGATTGAACATAAAACAATTAAGTTGTCCAAAAAAAAAAATCTCAAGAGTTGTGTTGATTCAGCTCATTTTAAATAAGTAGTTTTAACAAGCTGCAAAAAAATATTTTTTGCGTATAACAAGTAGTAAAATATAGTATGTGGAAAAATAATTATTAATAGTTAATTTTGTCTCAAATTTACAATGATGCATTTTAGTTTTTCTTTTACAAAAATAAATCGGTATTTGACTACAAATTCTATTTTTTCATTTTACAATTTTACAATTTGTACTGTATTTGTGATGAAATAAATACAGCTTTGGTGGGCAGGAAAAGCTTATTTTACGACAATTAAAAATCCTACTGACCCCAACCTTTTGACCGGTAGTGTATACCCATTCATACTCTCCCAAATCAGAAAAATTGTTGAAAGTGGACCAAAAAAAAAGATTCAAACAGTGTAAACTGTACTGTGCCTCCCTCATACTTGTGTTCTAATCAACCGAAATGCATCTCAATGCCAGATGCAAACTGGGCCAGACAGAGGGTGTTTGGGTGTCTGCTGCTGTTCTCTATCCTCAAAGCAGGTTTACAGGGGTATTAACAGACTGGTGGATAATAATATCATGCAATATTATCAGAAGCAGCCGAATGTTGTTTATTATTATGGAGGACACACACAGTGGGGATCTGTGGCAGTCATAGTGGGATTAGTGATGTTTATGTTGGACGCTGTAGGCCTAGTTATGATGTGGTAATAGGGTGTGTATCTACAGGTTCATCTGTAAACGTAAAATGTTAACTAACCCACATTAAGAGGCATTTTTGGGATTTCTCAGGACTTGAGCTGGTTGGATTTCTTCCTGCTTTATGAATGGTTGAAGAATGAACAATGCAACGCTGTCTAAAAATAATGTCCGCCGCATTTAGCTGCACGCCGAATAAATCAACTCCCTCTGAGGCACATTTATGGTTACGAAATGTCTCCAGATCCAAGTCGTGACTCATAGTTTTGGAGTCAGCATGACTTAATATAAAGGTTACTGGAGTGTTTAGAAGAAATACTATTTCATTTTTTTCATGCCTAATTCAATGTGTATAAAAACTTACTAATGCTTCATTAAACTTTTTCAGCATATGTGGGTCAAAAATGTCAGTTAAAAATATATATATTATATATAGATTTGTATCCTTGATGCATATCCGCTGCAATTTTTTTATTAATTATATAATAAATTATTTAATTACCAAAAACAATTACAACAGTATGCTTTACAAGAAAACACTATTATTTGCTTAACTCAAGATACTGAGATACCTGACGTTTCATTTGAATTCATTCTAAAATCTACAAGCAATTTCAGAGAGAAAATTTGTACACAAGTTTAGTTTCGGGTTGTTTTTTGAGTGTACATTTCACACTTTAGCACAACAAAGTAGCCAAGGAGACCGTACCAAACCGAAGCAGACTGCATATGAAGGTCAGACGTTTGTTTGTTCCTGCAATCTGCTTTACAGTCACCAGGGCCAACTGTGAACTCAGTGTTAGGTGTGACAGGAAAGCAAAGCTGTTAGTAAACTATCCTTCATTAACAGGAAAAGTTAGTTTGTTGTTTTTTTCTTTTGGGAGGTTTTGCTATAGATTTCAAAACACCAACATATGTTATTTCAAAAGGGTCTGATGAAGGTGGCAGATCGATAGTCTCGGCTATGTGAGATTAAAGAGCCCTTCATATTGATATTGTGACATTCCCTTCTGCATTGGAGCATCTCTATCCAAGAAACATCACTACAAATCTGTGCCTGTTTTTGTGTGTCTTTTCAGATCAGTCAGCTCAGAAATCAAACAAAGGATTCACAGACTCTTTGTTAGTTGACACGGGAAGCCTAGATCAAATACATCTATCCATCCATACGATATATGAAATGCTGGCATCTATACATAAGCAAATTCTACAGCTGAAAATGGCAGGTCAGTGTGAGTTACAATTAGCGAACTATTTTACATCTATATGAAATATTTCAAACAAAGCAGGATATTTTGTAAGACAAACAAAATGGCCCCTGGGAACAGCCCGGTGATTGTTTTTTTATCCATCAGGAAGCAATAAAATGATATTATATACAGAATTAAATCAAACCGCATGTTTGCTCAAACAATGCTGTTTTGCTACTGTTTAACACTACATTAAAAGCTTAGTGACCGAAATAAACTACAAAAACTACATAGGCAACTGAAAGAACTGTAATGAACTAACTAACGAAATTCCATTCACACTAAAAACACAATAATACCAAATATCATTAACGAAGGAGTGTTTGTTTACGTTCCAGCACATTCAGAGGTAGCCAAAAACGCATTCGACTCGATTGCTCTAATAGTGTGTTTAACGGCCTCTAAACACTGCCTGATCTTCACCTATTGAACTCATTCATAAATCCAGCAGCTGGTGATTTAAACTGTCACCGATAATCTTTTTGTATAAGAGGAAAAAATATTTCATAAAGTAGAATGATCTGTCACCAGTCCTGATATGTTTAATCATTTTCTTTTTTTCTAAATAAATTACAAAATAGGTCTATGTATTTGAAATTAGATTTTTGAAATATGGCTGCTGCTTTTAGTGGGCGACGCAGTGGCGTAGTAGGTAGTGCTGTTGCCTCACAGCAAGAAGGTCACTGGTTCGAGCCTCGTCTGGTGTTAATAAGCCTCGAGCAACGTCAGTTGGCGTTTCTGTGTGGAGTTTGCATTTACTCCCTGCGTCTGCGTTTACCCGGTTTCCTCCGGGTGCTCCGGTTTCCCCCACAGTTCAAAGACATGTGGTACAGGTGGAATTGGGTAAGTTAAATTGTCTTTAGTGTGTGTGAATAAGTGTGTATGTGTTTCCCAGTGATGGGTTGCAGCTGGAAGGGCATCCGCTGCATAAAACAAATGCTGGATGGTTGGCGGTTCACTCCGCTGTGGCGACCCCAGATTAATAAAGGGACTAAGCCGAAAAGAAAATGAATGAATGAATGAATGAATGAATGGCTGCTTTTATCCTCTTCAAACATCAGCCATCATTTTGGGACACTTTGTAGAGCTGCACATCAATGGATTGTTTGGACTTTCAGCAGTAAAAACTAAACCACACTTTACTGAACTAAACTAAACCTTAACTATGAAAACTGGACTGACACAGTTTCAATTATGTTAAGCTGCTTTAACACAATCTACATTTTAAAAGCGCTATAGAAATAAAGATGAATTGAACGTAGTTTCCATCAACTAGTGTTTTTTATAGGATACAGCTTTGTGAAGGTTTTATTTTTCATATGTAAAGTTTTTTATGTATTTTTTATGTACTTTAAAGTAATTTTATGTACCCTGGCAAATTCTGATTATCACTTTTTATTCAAAGTAGGGCTGCACGATTTGGGAAAATGTTCATATTGCAATTATTGAGGTCAATATCGCGATATGCGATTATAAATGTATCGTGAGTCAACTTAATAATTTTGCCAGGGGTATGAATAATTTCGGGCTTGACTGTATTATATCTAATGTCATGCAAGGTTGATTATGTGGTTAATGCTACTGAGTAACTACTGAGAAACAAAGGGCTTGTAATTGTGCACTGTTATTCTTATTTTTGCTATAATAATAATAATAATATAATGCATATATTAAACCACCTGTAGAACCCTCTACTGTCCAATTGCATTAGACACTTTAATATCAATAGTCCATGTCTCTCGATATATAGTGTAATTCTTAGTTTGCTTCACCTGTGTGCGACACACTTTTTACACATATGCACCAGACACCTTTTTACAGTTAGCCCTTGTGTCTTGGAAACCACTTTGCAATTCTAAGTGTGCTCCACACAGGTGAGTGGGTTTGACAAACCACCTGTAGGATACACTCTCTCCACTCCATCAGCATCAGACACTTTCTAATCAACAGTCCATGTTTCTCGAAATATAGTGGAATTCTTAATGTGCTTCATTCAGGTGAGTGGGCTTGTAAAACCACCTGCATGCAACACCTTTTGCATTCCATATGTATCAGAAACCTTCTTACAAGTAGCTCTTGTGTCTTGAAAACCACTTTGCAATTCTGAGTGTGCTCCACACAGGTGAGTGGGTTTGACAGACCACCTGTAGGATACACTCTCTCTTCTCCATATGCACCAGACACTTTCTTATCAAGTCCACATTTCTAAAAATATAGTGGAATTCTTAGTGTGCTTCATGCAAGTGAGTGGGCTTGACAAACCACCTGTACACTGTAAAACCCAACAGTTAACTTTATCAAATGATTTAAGTGTTGTTAACTCAAAATTTACTGAAAGTTAATTCTACTCATTTGAAAAGAGTTTTGGTAACTACGTTAAAGGTAATGAGTTAATTAAATACCTCATTACTTCAACTTAAATGGAGTAAGTTTACAGTAATATAGATTAGTTTTTTTAACTCAAATGGTTTGTTGCAATTGGTTTCCTCAAAAGGTTTGAGTTGCCTTAACTTATTGGGTTTTACAGTACTCAGTAGGTTTGAGTTCTCTTCATTTATTGGGTTATACTGTGCTCAGATTGCTACATTTACTCAAATAGATTAAGTTCACAGTACTCATTAGGATTACTTTTTGAACTTGAATAGTTTGTTGAAATTGGTTTCCTCAAATGGTTTGAGTTACCTTAAGATTTGGGGTTTTACAGTGTATATGTAACACTCTTTTACACAATATTTGGTAGAATATACTGTACTAACAAAAACACTCAAATTACCAACACTAAGTGATTTATTTTTTGTGAATGAAAACCATTTTAAAAAGAATAATGTTTAACAATCACAGAGTAACACAAAGATGAAACGGCAGCTGCTCATTTTTTCTGACAGCTTGTTTGCCCTAGGAAATATTAGGCAACTAATCCATTGATGTTGGGTGACACTGTCAAATTAGAAAGTGACAGTTCTGCCTAACAGCTGCTGGGTCACAATCTCTCACTTGCCCTCAGTCTATTACGGGTCATTTTGAAGTGAGACAAAGTCTACTATACTAATGAGTTTGCACTTTGAACAACTTACGACCTCTGAGATGTTCATTGGATTTAAAGTTCACGTTTGATGTCTTCCTTTGATCTGGTTGAAACTGGTCAGTGTGCGTGTAAAATGGCAGTAATTCCAATCAATTAACTTAATTCTCCCCTCTGGGTGACTGAGAGTGTGTTTGTTTTAGAGTTGTAAGAGCTGCTGTCACCTTTAAGACGTCAGACTGACTTTTTCATGTCACGTTCAGATGTTCTGTTATGACTGCTGTGAAGGCCAGTCCTTAACTTCAAAAGCTTTAAACTTGAGGGAAACCAGAGCTCTAGTCACTGTCAGATCCAGTTACAACACAAGACACTGTATTAGGAAACAACCATGATAGATTTGCACCATGTGGGCAGCTCAAAGCATGGGACTAGAGTTGACAAAATTAGCTCGGTTGCAGTGCATGTGTGCTGCTGTGGCAAGCTGTTAAACATTTAATAACTAAAGCATAACCGTATTATTGATGTCACTAGTATTTTTAACAGTGTTTTTAAACGTCACAGGTGTCGAACTCGGTATCTGGAGGGCCGCAGCTCTGCGCAGATTATCTTTAACCCTATTTAAAACACCTAATCAAACTAATTGTGTTCTTGTTTGAAACCTAAAGGTAGGCTTGGGCGGTAATACAGTAATATGGTGTACCGTGGCATATTAAAATAGCAATGGTCTCAGTTTCAATACTACTATACTATCATAAAAACAATGCACTTACATAGGAGACAAGGATTAAATATTAATTATAATTTATTTAATGCCTAAAAATGCATATACATGGTTGTCATAACAGGACAGCGTAGAGGAAAAAAGTAAGGGGTGGGGAAAGATGGCAAGTCGCGCACCTAGTGACCTGGTCTCGAAAAAAAAAAAACTTCTCCAGTTTGCCAGTATTTCGGGTTTCGACCACACGAGAAGGGAGTGATGGTAAATACGGACAATGCAATTTTCAAATTGAGCAACAAAAAGGTGACTGCAAGAGATAAATAGCTCAAACCTAAGGTCACATATTCGGTATTCAGTTTATGAACCGTTTAGGCACAAGCTAATAGTTTGATGACGTTGTCTGAGCCTTACATCATAATTTTTTTATTATGCACGGTAATACCGTATAACAAGGTAAAATAGGGAGGAGGTTTGACAGTATCAAAGTTTGGATACCGCCCAAGCATACCTACAGGTAAAGCCTTTTTCACCCTACATGACTTTAAACATCGGCAGATCACTGTTCCATTCAGACTACATGACTTGATTTTGTGTCTTTAAATCTCTGTGGTATTTCACACGATGTAACACTATGTAAATGATTCAGAAGAGGGAATCACACACTACACAATATGACAACAACTCTGTCAAGCCCCCAAACCACATCGAAATAAAGGTTTGGGGCGGTCAACACCAATAGGCTAGTGGTAAATTGTGCTGACATATGGCACTAAGGTGCTCACGGTGACCCGAGTTTGATTCCCAGCTCGAGGTCCTTTGCCAATCTTTCTCCTCCCTCTGCTCCCAATGTTTTCCTTTCTCCCTCTCCACTGTCCTATACAATAAAGATGAAACAATCCTAAAAATATAAATTTAAAAATGTTCGAGGTGCAGTCAATGATGACATCACTAACACAGAGTGTTTGAAACATCTCTAAAAGCATTTAATGGAGTATTTGAAAGCATCATCAGTGCATCAACTACTCATATATCTGCAAGTTCAGCTGATAGATATAGCTTTCTTATGATCTCCGAGTAAATGCAGGGTGAAGCGAGTGTGACCATTCGATGACCAATATGGCCAATCACAGACATTTCTCTTTACCATGTGAACACAATGGCCAGTCAACCCATCACTGGTTCTCTAATTGGCTGTAGCTCGTCACAACATCTGAAGAGGGGTTGAGTTGCCCGACTGGTCAAGAATATGTAACGTGCTAAATATTGGATTTTTGTCTGCGAGGTGTCGGCGATGCGCAAGCTAGCCTCTTTGATGCATTATTCAGTAGTAGACTGCCGAGCACTGATCACCCACTGATTTTCCCACGATCACACCACAATCTGTCACTGAGCTCATTAACTTGAAAGTTGGGCTCATATTGGGCTTAAAATCTTGTAGTGTAAACTAGGGATATGTGTTTTGAAGCAGGTTTGGAACTAAACTCTACAGGGCTGTGGTTTGACACCCTTGCTCTAAGCATGGGACGATAACTGTTTTCAAGGTATACCGCGGTTTGGAAGTCAAGGTTTTAAAACCGCCAAATTTTTTTTGCTTTTTACCCAGACATTTAAAAAGAATATATTTTAGAGCAGTGATCACAATACCGTGATACCGTGATTTTTTATCCAAGGTTATCACACCGCCAGAATCTACCCTACCCTGCTCGAATTAATTAAACTGATATATTTTTACTTGAAACTACACATTAATATTTGTTAAATTTTCTGGGCATTAGATTTAAAGAGAATGTATCACCCTTCACTCACCCTCAGAACACAGAAGTCTTGATTGTATCAATGTGGATAGGCTTGAACAAGTTATGCAGTTCAGCGCTCAGTCAAAACAATTCATGTTCATAATATAAAACACGTATTTTATATTCATATAACTATATATTTTTAAATCTCTTTGGATAAAAGCATCTGAAAAAAATTACTAAATGTACATTTTATTCTATATTTTGCTTAAAGCACCTTTGCATTTTTAACATTAGAAAAACAAAGTCAGTTTCACTTCAGTTAGAATAACATATTTAATGTCCTACTGTAAATCAGCTCCTCAGTGTTTATCTTTTTACTTATGGATGTCTGGTTTGGTCTCAACAGACTGAACAGATAAAAATGAACCAGAAAGGTAGCTATTAAAGAGTGCAGAGATTCAGAGCCATACTTACAGTATTGTACATATTACATAAGCTAATTTTCCACTATCTTGCCAAACTGTTCTAAAAAATCCAAAATTTCAGTCGTATTCCTGGAACAGAATTCTAGGCAGAAAGTAAATGTCATGAAAAAAATATATTTTCGTTTTCCATATTGCTGTTTAAACTTTTGTTCAAAACATTTGTATTATTACGAAGTCAACAAGTAAGAGTTTTATATTACATTCCAAAAAGTTCCATTATCAGTACCACGATGGAAATTAAAACCATAACCAGAATGTAACAGTTATGCAAACAAAACCATTCAGCCCAAAAAGTGGCTATACTGTAGTTGCCATTGGCACAGTTATTTCAAACTCCAGGGACTTTGTTTCAGTCAGATTTAGATTGAATTGATGCACACCAATCTGTTTTTCAGTGTCATATTATGTAAAAACGGGTGAAATAAGTATTGAACACGTCACAATTTTTCTCAAAAAACATATCTCTAAAGGTGCTGTTGACTAGGTTGATTTTGGTAACAAGTAATCATGTAAGTTGACTGAATTTTGGTAACAAGTAACAACCAAAGAATTCCTTATTTGAAAAGAAAACCAAGTGACCTGGTCTCGAAAAAGAACACAACTTAGTTTACTAATTAGTTTACAAATTATGTGTGATAAAATGAACACATGGAAAAAGTATTGAACAAAGCATTGAATTTAATATTAGCTGCTTCAGTGCGTTAGTTCAGTGCGTTATCAAGATGATGACGATGAAACCAGGTTGGACATTTCAGCAAGACAATGATCCATGCACAGCCAAGGAAACTCTTGGAAAACAACAAAAAATTGTTAAGAGAAAGAAAATCAAGCTGTAGTACTTTCTCCTTGTGTCATTCCATTGTTACGACACATAACTAATTTTTCTTTTTTTTTTTGTTTGTTTGTTTTTTGTTTGTTTTTTAGTGGGGGGTGGGGGGTTGTTGTTCTGTTTTTATGTTAGTATTGTTTGGGTTTTTACCAAATTCTGGTAAAACTCCATGTCAACAGCTCCTTTAGAATTATTAGCAAAACAAAGTTTCTTTGGGTCATTTGTGAGATATGATACTACCACGAAAGCTTGTTTCTGACCATTAACAAACCTTAAAAACAGGTTATTCCCTAAAAATAAATCTTCAAATTCTGAGATAAGTCATATTTTATGTCATAAATTCAGATTTGTGAGATAAAAACTCACAATTGTAAGAAATAGTTACTTTGCCTCAGATATTGACCTTATAACTTACAACTGTTTATATATCTCAATACTGAGGATATATTTTCGAATTTAGATCTGTGAGATAAACCGTAACAAGTAATATTTTTTCAGGAAACAGGCTTGCACCTATTTCCGACTCCACTTAAAGGAACATACATGTTGAATAGGCTTGCCACAGTGGTGGTGTCGGTGGGCTGTGAGTTGAGCACACGCACCCGCGCAGGAACGCGCACTTCAAAACACGGGTTCAAAGCAGGTGCCAGCAGCAACAATGCAACAATGTAGCAACGTCACAACGAACGCCAAACGTTCCGAACGCGTTCCAGGTTTGACAGCGTCAATAAAGCATGTGACTGCCAAACTGCTGAGTCGATCCTGGGTGTGATCGTGCTGTTCAATACTAACACACACTACAATACTAGCAAATCATAATTCTCCTTACTTACCCGAAATCCTGATCCATAGACTTGAAAAAGAATTTGTAACTGTTGACCGGTCGGTTGTTGAGGACATTTTTAAAATCCGCCAACGTGACTTTTTCCGGAGAAACCGTCAGCTTCACTAAATAAGGGGTTTCTTCTTCGTCGATATGGTATATAATTTTGGTCTCCGCCATGAGTAGGCTTATATGGGTAGGACAATCATTGACAGAAGGAGCAAGGGTTGCAGCAGCGCGATACAAATAAATATATATATGTAGACTACAACTCGTCAAGTGTCATATATGCGCTATAAGGCGACATTGCTGGTTGCCGGTCTACGTAGGCAAACAAAAATCCCGGTGTCGGACGGTGCGAGTGGTTCCAGACATAATCGAAGCTTGCGCGTCTCTATCGCGGCGTCAATGTTTCTCTCTGATCGCCAGTAAAACAGGAAGGGACGGTTCACATCCCTACGACGAGCTGGAGTTCAGGAGAATTTACCGTTCCTGCTTTCTCGTAGAGGTAGACCTCCCTCTAGCGGCAGTCCGACTCCCAGACGGTCATTCGACTGAACTCGTGTGGCTCAGACAACAGCTGTTAAAATACTGTAGTTCATGTGTCCTTGCGTAAACATACAAGATAAACCTTCGTAAAAATATTTGTGTTTTTCCATTACAGATGCTAAAGGAAGGTTGAAGAAAAGTTTAATGGTTGACTTGATTTAAATAAAGAAAAAAATAACTAAAATCATTGAAATAATCTGTCAGTCTGTCTATCTGTCTAGCTACCAAAGACTCTATCTATCTATCTATCTATCTATCTATCTATCTATCTTAGCTGTATGTTGTTCTGTCTGTTCCATCTCTCTATCTGATATTATATATCTTCTACATGGGAAATATCCCATCTATCTATCTATCTATCTATCTATCTATCTATCTATCTATCTATCTATCTATCTATCTATCTATCTATCTATCTATCTATCTATCTATCTATCTATCTATCTATCTATCTATCTATCTATCTATCTATCTATCTATCTATCTATCTATCTATCTATCTATCTATCTATCTATCTATCTATCTATCTATCTATCTATCTATCTATCTATCTAAAGACTGTCCGTCCAACCATCCATCCATCCGTCCGTCCGTCCGTCTGTCTAGCTAGCTACCAAGGCTCTATCTGTCTGTCTGTCTGTCTGTCTGTCTATCTATCAAAAGATTATGTCTGTCTGTTTGTCTATCTATCTGTATGTCTGTGTCTGTCTGTCTGTCTGTCTACCAAAAGACTATGTCTGTCTGTCTGTCTGTCTGTCTAGCTACCAAAGACTCTATCTATCTATCTATCTATCTATCTATCTTAGCTGTATGTTGTTCTGTCTGTTCCATCTCTCTATCTGATATTATATATCTTCTACATGGGAAATATCCCATCTATCTATCTATCTATCTATCTATCTATCTATCTATCTATCTATCTATCTATCTATCTATCTATCTATCTATCTATCTATCTATCTATCTATCTATCTATCTATCTATCTAAAGACTGTCCGTCCAACCATCCATCCATCCGTCCGTCCGTCCGTCTGTCTAGCTAGCTACCAAGGCTCTATCTGTCTGTCTGTCTGTCTGTCTGTCTGTCTATCTATCAAAAGATTATGTCTGTCTGTTTGTCTATCTATCTGTATGTCTGTGTCTGTCTGTCTGTCTGTCTACCAAAAGACTATGTCTGTCTGTCTGTCTGTCTGTCTGTCTGTCTGTCTGTCTATCTATTTATCTATCTATTTATCTATCTATCTATCTATCTATCTATCTATCTATCTATCTATCTAAAACTATGTCCGTCCGTCCATCTGTCTGTCTGTCTGTCTGTCTGTCTAGCTACCAAGACTCTATCTGTCTGTCTGTCTGTCTGTCACCTGTTCATAAATCTTTGTCTGTTGTTCCGTCTGTTGTATAAATCTGTCTCATCCATCCATCCGTTTTTGTGTTGTTGTTTATTAATTTGACTGTCTCTCTGGTCTAGAAAGGAAAATGAAAGGACATTTGAAGTTTGAAAGGAAGAAAGAATATGTCACCACACAGATTAAAAAAAGTTAGAAAGACAAAAACAGTTCCATTGTTTGTATTGCTTTCAAGTTCTTAGTTGTAGTTCCAAACATATTTTCAATAAAAATTTCAATTCAATTGTGCAAACGTAGCTATTTTTACATTACACTTGACTTGAAACATTTAGGAATTGTGATGGACACAATAGTTTATAGTTTGTTTGTAGTATAGCATATAGCATTATTGCACACACACAACAATAAAGTTTTAATGCAGCAGTTGTAAATAAGAAAGCTTCATTAAATATTAAAAGATTTTTCAATGTTGCGACCAAAAGATTTCAGTTATATTTTGTGCATAGTGTTACAAACTCTACATTAAAAAAGGAGCATAATAAAATAAAAGCGACAATAAAATAGAAAATAGAGACAATGTGCAATAAAACAACACAAAAGTACAATGTTCATTAGGTGATGTGCAAGCATGAATCTTTTGGGTTATTATATATCTTAACAGCAGAGGGCAGCTCGGTACTTCCCCTTCTTTAGTTATTAGGTGGCTGTTAAAGAAAAAACAAAACAACCCATAAAGTAATCCAGACTCCAGTCAGGGTGAATTAGAATTAAAGTATTTCCTTACACACTTACTGCACTTGAGTATGCTGAAAGAAGTAACAGATGTCATAAATTCAAACAAACATGTTTCTGCCAAGAATGCTCTTCCTCTCTGCTCATTGTACACTTAAAACAAACATTCGTCTCCAAAAGGGCACTTCCTAACATTTAAATAGTACATTAGTGTTTTTTGCAATTATGGGTACACAGAATATCAATGTACAAGAAAATACTGTATTTTATGATTTCGTTCTATAAATGTTAACCCTATACTGTACTACTATTACTAATAATAATAAGAATAATGCACTATGATTGTTATTATATAATTAATTATAACAGTGAAATAACAATAAATAAGCACAAGTTGTATTACTATTGTTTTTTATTTTAAATAAATTGATTATAAACCACTACAAAACCTTAGAAAAATCCAGCTAGTTTTGCATTATTAAATTTTACATGCAGACACATGAAAAAAAATAGACAAATGAAAATAATGGAGCATCAATATAGAATGTTTTAATGGAATTAATCTTAATGACACAAATTAGTTCAGAATAAACTTTATTGTATTGGTCCTCTATACCAGCATGATGATCCATGGCCACTTTAAAGTTAAATGTACATTCCAGATCAAATGAAACTACTGCATAAATGCTTATAACCTGTGGAAATGAACGATACTGACCAAGGAAAAAACAAAAAAAATGATGACGGGGGGGAAAGGATATATGGAACTTGCTTGTATTGGAAAAGCAAAATGTGCCATAATATACATCTACATACTGTAACGTAAAAAAAATAAATGAAAAAACACAATGGACCAAAGAAGTCCTGGTCAATAGGACTCAAAATTCAGAAGAAACATAATAACAGAAGCATACACATATCAGTATCTTGTTTCTGGCACAGAATAAGATTAAACAATAAAAGTTTTCCAACATTCCAGCTTTTTATCACATAATTAGATCCCCTTTTTCAAAATTGTGAGATAAAAAACTGAATTGTATGGACAAAAAGTCAGATTTGAATTATGAAAGTTACAATTGTGAGATTAAGTGTCACATTTAATTTTTTTAATCTTGATTCTGTGTCAGAAGCAGGTTTTTCATACAACAGAATTGCATAAATATTACATTTATTTGCCTTTGAGGTTCAATTGTGTACCATCTTTGACTATTTAGACCTGAAGCTACAGCTATATGTTTGCTTCCTGAGTTTTACGAGGAAATTTCCATTCAGATTCAGGCATTTACAGTGGTTTCTACCACATAGAATTTTAGAGTACCACCAAAATGCTGAATTCAGCAAACCGCCTAACCACATTTGGCATATGTTATAACTTTAATTAAAAAATTACACTTATGGTACACTGCGGTTATGATAAGAAATCTAGTTCACTTTCATTTGATTTATCTAAATCGACAGAATGTGAGTATTATAAAATCATGTAAGCAGTTATTATGATGACAAGAAGACAGTAATTCCACTCCTGTTCTCAATGCAAAGTCTGTTCTCGCTCAGCTCGCTCTGGACCTGCCAGCAGCTCAGTATCATTCACTTCCATGACATTCTCTCCATTTCTTTATGTGAGAAAATTAAAAAAAAAAAGAAGGAAAGAGCATATGAATAGATCATACAGTATCTGATCTGGTTTTCAAGAACGAGGCTAATTGAAATCACATTACTGTACCTCTGTTGAAATCAATAACTTTTGGAGAAGGATAGTTGTTTGCATCTGCCCTTTCTTTCATTATGTTGTTCTTGTAGTCTAAAGAAAAAGAGAAAGCCGTTATTTTATTCAACTACAAAAACCCAAATAACAAACAACTTTTTTTACTATTTAAAAATAATCTACATAGATATTTCAACTAGTTCGCAATTTTTTAATGATCTGCCAAATGTCTTCTTTAAAAAAGAGACCGAACTGAAGACTGTTCTTGAAAACATTCAATATTTACAACAGTTTAAGAAACAATTTTTTCAGATAGATGCTTGAATAGTGGTTAACAGGACATAATGGATTATGTTAAAAACAATTAAATACTATACATTTTCATATATAAAGCTATAAAAGCTGTCACTGGGAACCTTAAACGGTTCACTATTTGGCAACCCTGGCTCATTACTGATAAATACCCCTGTATCCATGTTTGTACGTCACGAAATACACCCCAGGAGGAACGTTTCGTGAATCCAGCAGAGTGTGCTGTGTATGCTTTTTCAAGTCTTAAATTTCTCTTGTAAGTGCCATTCGTGCCTGCTGTTCTCACGTAAATCCACCAGAGGCCGCTGTCGACTGACTGACTGACCGACCAACCGATCACGTTCACCCACTCCCTTCCCTAAACCCAACCGATAGTTTTTTCAAAAGCACTGACTGACCCGATCACCCCTTCCATAAACAACCGCAGTGTTTTCAAAAGCAATCCAGAAAAAGAAAAACCCTCGCAGCTGCCTGATTTTTACCACATTTTAAAATCTTACCATGTTCTCACCCTGTTATTTACTTATTTATGTTATTTTTTGCCTTTTGTTTTAGTCTTACCAGCTTTGTGGAACCATTCTGGAACCATGTCATTGTGGTCAACTCTTCTTTGCGTCCGCAAATGTACATGCCGAGCTACTGGGCACACTGAGGTAAGCGGCCAGCTGGTAGCGCGAAAAGAAACAGAAGCCATCGACAGCATCACACCGCCCCATAGCGTTCGTTTTAAAGATGTAATGCAGCCATACGCAGCTCTGGCTACATAATTCACGCTCTTCAAAAATGTATATGGGGGTACATTCTCTCAATGAACCTGTGTTGCTTTTTGTACATCTTTTGAACACTGCTACTGCTTTAGAGACATTTTGGTACCTATATTATATTTATATTATTTTTAAGTAGTAAAAATACAAGTTAAATTTATGTAATGTAATTGAATTTTAATCTTTAAAAAGCGATTTGTTGATTTTACTTTAAAAAGTAAAGAGAAACCCGTTGCCTTAAAATGATTAAGTAAATTAATCATGTGCATATTATAAAAAAGGTAACTTGACTGTTGCAAGTTACAACAGGTTTACTCACTTTTTGAAGTAAGTAATTGCTTTTTACAGCGCACAAGCAGCACCAGAGAGTAAAAAAGATCTCATGTAAACTGAGGGCTAAAAAAACTATTTAAAAACATGGTTTATTGAAATACCTGATCACATTTCCCTCGACTTTACAGAGCATAGTTAAAAAAAAGCATGGAAAATTGTGGTTGTTCTTACCCAGTCGCATATCTTCCTGATTGTAGGGTTGCAGTTCTGTGACATCAAGTTCAATAGACGTCATTCGACCACTGCCAAATAAAACAAACGACATGCTTCTTTCTCAAAGACATTGAATTAGATACTGTGAAAATGAATTGAGAAAACTGTGCAACTTTAAAAACTTTAGAGTACAAAATTCAGTAGATAAAAGCCCTGTAAACATATATTTAAAGTGTTGTTTTTTCTGATTTTGTATTCTGTGCGTAACATCCATTTCAATTTCTATCTCAAAAATACAAACACATTTATGTACATTTATGCTGCTTATACATTATTGTAGACATTTTGCTGAATAAAGCGTTATCAGACTTTAGCCATTAATATATTTGAGATACTAAAAAAACCATCTCAGGGTATATCAAAAGTTCCCATAAATAGTTACAGATGGCTAAAAGTCCCTTTTTGTTCCTTACCGCTCAGTCCTTCCAATGTCAAACTCATGCCCTGAAACAAAGATTATATAAAAAGTCAAAAGAAAGTTCAGAAAGATTCAAGCATATAATCTCACAGGTATCAATTAAACTCAAAAGTTCAGTAGGCTAGCATGCAGTTTTACTAAAATGACACTGATTTCTTTTTCCTGTTTATAAAATCAGAACTTAGGTTGTGTTCGCACCTGTAGTTTTGGTTTTCTTAGTTTGTTTGGCCCAGACCAAAACAGAATATGATACATCACATCCTGGTTCACTTAGGGTTCACACCAACATTTTTAAGACTTAAAGAAATAGTTTTCCTATAATTTCCTTACCAACAATTTATCCCCAGTAAAAATATGACTAAAAATGCTGGGTTACACACAATTCCTTTATGTTGTCCCAACTCAACTCCCAACTTTTTACAAATTTAAGTTGACTGAACACAAAAGTATTAAGTTGTCCCAAAAAGCTCAAGAATTGTGTTGATTCAGCTCATTTTATATCAGTAGTTTGAACTAGCATCAAAAATATTTTTGAGTGTATCCTACAAGGGGGTTAACATATGTCTTATCAAGCAGATCAATGTGCTTTTGTAACCAAAATATTTTAATTAGAAACTCAAATCACTGACTTCACCAACGTGCATTTGGCAGCTGGTGGAATGAGCCAAAAGCCAAAAAAAAGAACCAAAAAAGCAGTCAAAAACGCATCGATCCACTTCATTAGACATGCAGCATATGGGTATTTTTTAGGACAGATTTGCGTGCTTTTAGAAGTCAACACCTTTATACAGCATGCAAAAGCCAGGATAAAATGTAAAACTACTCTGATTGTGTTTGTCTGAAAGAAGAAAGTCATAAACATCAAGAATAGAATGAGAGTTAGTAAATTATTGGTTTATTCTCATTCCTTAAAAGATCTGCAGCATCACCTAAAAGAAATAGTTCATAAAGGAAAAAATGTTTGAGCATTTTGTAAAACCGAGTCCATTTTTCAAACCATTTGCTCTAGAATTCATTAAGAAGCGATTAATTTTGGTTAGTGGGCAGTGTTTGATGGCCATCCACACTGAAAAAAAATTGCTGCTTGTTCAAATTACTTTTTTAAAATGAGTTGAAACATCATAGTTCTTGAGGGTTTTTTGGGACAACTTAATTGTTTTATGTTCAATCAACTTTGTAAAAACAATTAAGTTCATTTAATTGATTTGTGTTGGGACAACATGAAAGGATTGTGTGGAACCCAGCATTTTTTACAGTGCAGATGGTGGCGTACAAACTGATTTAAATGTACTGCACTAAAAGAGCAATCACTACAGAGATCATTTTAATCAAACCAAACTGACCAATTGTGAACACACCCTCAATTCAATTTCAATGATTGTACCTTTCTTTCTGAAGTGCCTCGTGGTCATGATGATGCCAATTAGCATTAACAGAAGCAGAAGGAAGACCACCAGGATGTAGCCCACTTGATGAAGAAGATGGGTTTGATTCTCAGGCAGGATTACATTGAGGACATGAGGCGTTTCTACCATGTTTGTATCTGCACACCAAGAGGTAAAAGGAGAACCAGATGAGTTAGAACTCTTAATTTTAAAAGATTTTATTATTTTGTGCTGTGCTAAAAGGCATAATAAAAGCTCTTATTGTTTGTTTTCCCCATTTTAGCCAGGCCTGGTTGATGAGAGCGGAGAGGGACAAAGTTTTATGTCAGAATGTCCAAAACAGGCGTAATGAGTTCCAGACCTGATGTCATACCACAGCAATGGAGGAAAAAAAACACACTCAAACCACCAGAACGGGAAGCGATAGTGCAGGCGGAGAGAAATACCACCACTTCATGGTCAGTCTGTCTGGAGACATTTTTACATTTATTTAGCAGCCCACAACAACAGGGAGGATTTAGATTTAATCTGCCCAAGTCAGCAACCAAACAAACTCACTTAATACTGCTGTTTTACAGTATTATGAATCTTGTGTAGATAGCTTATCACCAGAAAATGACTTCTTTACCCCAGAATTAACAGATATTATGATTAGTATATGAGTCAGCATGTATAGTTTATGAGTCAGCGTGTATCTTTCGAAAGAACACCGAGTCACACACTGATCAAATTAGTATTATACTTAGTAGTTCACCCAAAAATGAAATATCTGTAATCGTTTATTCAACCATCACCTGTTTTAAGTTTGAATATTTTTGTTCTGTTGAACACAAAAGAAGATATTTTGAAGAATGTTGGAAACCAGTAACCAATAACTTACAAAGTAGGAAAAACGAAGTCAGTAGTTACAGGTTTCCATTTTTTTTTCTCCAAAATATCTTCTTTTGTGTTTAACAGAAGAAAAAAAGCAAAGATTTGAAACCACATGTGGGTGAGTAAATGGTGAGTTTCTATTTTTGGGGGAGAAGGGGGGTGAACCATCCCTTAAACAACTCACTTAAAGCTGCTGATTTTGTGTTTTATAGTTTTGTGAATCAGAAAATGAAGTGATATTTTGATTGGTTTATGAGTCAGCGTATATCATTCGAGTGAATAATGAGTTTACTGAGTCACACATGCTTAGACTGATCATATTAATATAACACCTTCAGGTCATCCAAGTTTTTTTTCTTCAGCAGAAGATTAAAGGATATATTTTTAGCTAATACTGTAGCCCTTAGGGATTTCTAAATTACAAGTCAGTGGTAACTATTTAAGAGTCAAAAACATGTAGAAGCAAGACAAAATGATTATTAATGACTACTAATGATACATTGAGGCCTTATGAAGAGATGCAAGTAACTGTTTACAATATTGTTAAATCCGCAGCTTCTGCAAATATTTTTGAGAGCATTCATAACAAGCTTCCTGTCACATAATTATATGTGTGGTAGAGGTTTAAACAGGAGATGATGCTGTTTATTTTCAACAAAAATCAAGAAATCATGTATTAGCAATTTTATACGTCCAAATCATGTATGCTGCAACCTATATTAAAAAAAATTAATTAAACAGCATCAGCTCAAAATTTCCTAATAATGTGAATAATGTGACAGTGGTGCTAATATTGACTCTCAAAATGCCAGAAGTTTTTGACTTGCATTTTCTGAACACAGAGTCAGCAGAGATTAAAAAAAAAAAAAAAAGTATTTTTTCATTGTTTTATAAAAAACAAAAAAAAAATACATTTAAAAAATACATTTTTAAAAATGGCCAAAATGGATGTGTATATTAACAGCTAATTGTCATTTCTGGGTGAGTTATCACTTTAAGTGTAGAACATCATTCCATATAAAGCGAATAGTCCTCGTTTCATTACTTGAGTCATTACATACAAAAATGTTCAATTCAATTCACCTTTTTTTGAATAGTGCTTTTACAATGTAGATTGTGTCAAAGCAGCTTCACATAAAAGGTCATAGTAAATTGGAACAGTGTAGTTCAGTTTTTTAGTGTTTAAGTTCAGTTCAGTTTAGCTCAGTTCAGTGTGGTTTAAAAATCCCTACTGAGTCCAAACACTGAAGAGCAAATCCAACGATATGCAGCTCTGTTAAACTAGTTGTCAAAACCTGTCAAGCAAATTTTATAAAAATCTAAATCTTTTTTTTCCTGAAAATGTCTTCTAAATTCAATAATTTCATGAATGATTTACACACCTAGGTAAGCTGTAGGTTCAGTTCCAATATGTACTGCAATATTATTTACAGTTGTGCACAGCTCTACCCAAAGGAGGTTTATGTTTGTTGTAAATAAGGGTGTATTTATTCTTTTGCACAATGCTGTGAATAAATTGAACTGTAAAGAGCATATGCAGTAAAAATGTGAAACATACATATTCAGTGTCTTGTACTCAGATATCTCACTAAATGCAGTGATGTCTAACGTTACTGTAATTTTTCATTGGCTGTGCAAATAGTATATAGTGCTGTCTTGAGCATTTTCAGGAAGTGTCACCAAAATCTGACTTTTTTGCATTGGAAAAAATGTACAGAGTAAACTGTCATAATGAAAACATGACAAAGTCATTTGACTATCTTGTTCATAAACAATAGTGTCAGGACTTTTCATCTTGATCTTGACACTGACACTTTCATTGACATGAATACTTGAGCTATCCATTTTGAGCAAGTGACACGCTTTTGCAGGTTATCAACTAGGTTTTGCAGTGAAAAACGACTGAGGATAACTGTAACAGCACAGAACTTATCAATACACAGAACACTAAAAAATAATTTAATTAAAGTCATTTGATTAAAAAAAAAGTTGAATTTTGTCATTTTTGGACATTATTATAAAAGAACAGTATATATTGACAAGCAAAGTTGGAAAGACAGAAAACTGACTTCTTTATAACCTATTTATGGCCTATTCACTACATTTCTGTTGCAGACATTACTATTTGGACAGATATAGAGGGACCAAGACACCAATTCAAATTGCTGTATTTCCACTAGTCTGTAATTACACCTGCAAATTTTTTATGATTTTGTTAAGGCTACATAAGGTCTATTAAAAAAAGAGCATTATTTAATTTTAAATACTGTATATTCTAAAGTCATAAAAATGTTTGCTAAATTAGATGACAAAAATTAATAAAGTAGCTTGTGAAATGTATGAAAAATTACAAAATATAGTAATTATAGACCATTTCAATGTGGTCATGTCATTGGCTCATGAACATTTCCTGTTTGTTATGAAACTATTTCAGAACTTTCATAACTGGCAATTCAATTATACCTTAATGTTAAAACAGCTATCATAACATTATCAATGTGTGGCTCTTTTTGGATTCTCTGAAGATATATAAATAAAAAATGTAAAACAGGAAATACGTTGGAACCATTGTTTTTATTTACATCCCTCAAAATGGTCTATAATAATATTTTTATTTATTAAAACTTAATTAAAAATATTAATAATATATGGTAATGTGTATAGTATAATAATAATACAATTAATTAATACAAATATTTTTTTCATATTTAAGAAAGACAAAAGGTCACTATACTAGACTATACAATAAATCACTAACATAGCTGACTGATGTTATGGCATCTTTTTCTACTTATATTGGACCGGGACAAAATGTTTACAGACATGCGAAGATGTGAATCTAACACGGACCATTCCTGCTTCCAGCTTTCATCTTACAACGGGCCAGATGTTTTACAGATGTGGCTTTTCATGTCAGAAAAACAGCCCATTGCCAGCACAAGACGGGGAATATTGTCTGAGCAAGGATGGTAAAATCTGCAAACCCCAGGAAAGCAAGATGTTGCTTGTGGGGCTGTAATAGTTTTTAAAAAGCGAGTCCAGTCATTGCTTAGCAGAGGAAATATGAAGCAGTCTTCCAATAAAACCTCCCCCACCTCCTTTATGACCTATTCACTGCATTTCTGTTGAAAACATTCACTCGTACAAACTCATCTTTAGAAGTGTTTTGAAACACAGAGACGACAGGGACAAAGCCAAAATGACTGGAGTGAGTGAGTCAGTCTGAACAAACACTAAAGACAATGTTAAAAACTGCTCAAAACAGAGAGAGAGAGAGACGGAGAGATTAATGTAAAATTCCCAATGCTGTCTGGAGGAGACCAAGCAGGGGTGTTCAGCAAACGTAAACAGAGAGAAAATGGGGAGGAAGTAAATATAGTCCAGAAACATTCCTCCCCAAACCAAAATATACAGCAAGGGAGGAGCAAAAGAGCTGATTAGGAAAACACAGAAATTTATTAAGGGCCTTATGAAAGCCTATGAATTATTATTTCACTGTTTAACTTTAGACTCTATTTTTTATAGTGGTTAAAGGGAACTTTACTTTGCAAAAATATTCTCCGATTAATAAAAAATAAATAAGGCTTTTTAATTGAACAAGAATTAATTAAGAGTTTACCAAGATTTTCATCTTAGAGTAAACTTAAAGCTTAAAATAGTGTTTTATATAGTGTACATTCAGACAACATCAACCTAAACCTCAACCTCAACCTAAAGTGTTCAACATAGTTCATTAGAAAGATCCTGCCACACAATTTATGGTCATAATAATTAAAAAAAATGCACCATAAGTGTTATCCATACAACTACTTTAAGTTTTCTGAAGCAGTATATTATAACCCAAAGTTCTCTTTATTCACAGACAGCTTCGAAATCATCAGCCTAAAGCTCAAATAGTTTATGTCTAGATTCAAAAAAGGTGCATTTGTAAGTGATATGTTCACCAATTTATATGGAATAAGTGATAGTTCACCAAGAAAACAAAAGTGACCTCATCATTTATTCTTCCTCATGTAGTTTTATGAGTTTCTTCCTTCTGTTGAACACCAAAAAAGATATTTTAAAGAATCTGGTTGTTGGTGTTTTCCAGTATTGGGTTGAGGCTGGAAGGGCATCCGCTCCGTATAACATATGCCGGAATAGTTGGCGGTTCATTTCGCTGTGGTGACCCCTGATAAATAAAAGACTAAGCAGATGAAAAAATTGATGAATGAATGGTTGCTGGTAGCACGTACTGCCAAAGTAGGTGAAAAAATACATGGAAGTCAATGGGTACCAGCTATCAGCATTTTTTACAATATCTCCTATTGTGTTAGACAGAGGAAAGAAAGTCAACTAGGTTTTGAGGAAGTGAAGGGTGAGTAAATGATGACAGAATTTTTGTTTTTGGGCACACTGTCTCTTTATCATGAGAGTTAGAATTGACTTAAAATATAATGTGGAAGGTATATGGACAACTTTTGTGTTAGATATTGAAAACATTGTTCACTTTAGTGGCAAAAACTGCTTGTCAATTCTTCTATAACTAATATTACAGTTTTTCTCAGTCGCTTTGGTGCATTTCTCACAACCCTTTACATTTGCACAACAGTTAAATGCATTTCTCAAAATAGCTCATTCCTCAAAAGCAAGTATTCATGTCAATCAAAGTGTCAGTGTCATCAAGATAAAACATCCTGACACCATTGATTATGAACAAGATAGTCAAATGGCTTTGTTATATTTTCATTATGACAGTTTTCCAATACAAAAAAAAGTCAGATTTTGGTGACACTTCCTGAAAATGCTCAAGACAGCACTATATACGATATGCACAGCCATTTGAAAACTACAGTAAAGTTAGACATCACCGTTAGTTCATTTTACTCAGAATGTCTTTTTAAAAAACTCTTTAAGAAAGGCATTCTGAGTAAAATGAACAGACTCGCTTGCCTTTGAATCGCTATTTTTGTTGTTAAAGTCCGCATGAACAAGAAATTTCTGAGACTGTTATTCCAGTATGTTTATGAACTTCCACCTGAAACTGAATATTGAGTAGGGGGCAGGGCCTTCTTTTTGTGCATCATTCCCTCATAGCAAACTAACAGTATGGTGTGGTTTAGAATATTGTGGCTGAAGCAGTCAAACTGACAGAAGAACCGCCACTTAGCATATGGTCAGACTTTAAATAAAGAACTTTTGTTTCAGTAGATAAATTTACAGATTAATTGTTCACCTAAACAATAACAATATGCGCTAGCAAAATGCACTGTAAATTTTGATTTCACATGGCCTTGAAATGTATCTTTTACCTTCCACATAAGAAAGTAAGTCATTTAGGTTTGGGAAGACTAGTTATTAAATGACAGGATTTGCTCTTTAAAAAAACATAATAAAAAATATTTTCTCACTTGGATCATCAGCAGGCAGGACAGTATCAGCAGGGGTTTTTTGTGCTTCGGTAGAGGAGCGCACTGGAGGCAAAGCCTGGACAGAAGGGCCGAGGATCACCCTGAAGATCCGTCTTTCATGCAGGCCACAGTAATGATGGTGAAGATGGCAGGAAAACAGGCCTTTATCAGCTAGCTGAATGTTATGGAGGCTCAAAGAGAAATCCCCTAGAGTAAAGGCATCGGCTGAGATGTTCATCTTTTTTTGGAGGTAGAGCGGCCCGTACTGCCGCTTCTCTCCAGAGGCGTACATGTCAATGAGGCGGTCGGCTCGGTCACGGGAGACTCCAGGTGCCTGCCAGTCCCAGTGGACCACCTGCTGCTGGCCCTCATCCCTCTGACCATCCGTCCACAACTGCCTGCGGTTCATACAGGGAAGAACCACACTCTTCCCTACCAGAACCACAAACACTGATTTATCGCCATTCCAGACGCGCTTTTCCTTTCGAGCTGCAGAGATTGACATATAGGGGATTTTTAAAGCTTGAGGTGGCAGATTAATGATTTAATACTTGATTGGTGATCAATACTTGATAATGATTTAATATTATTAATTAATGACCAATACACTTTTACAGGACAGCCACAACTAAAACATTATCAGACAAATTTCATATTTTTACACATTCGTATCTTTTTTATAAATGTGTCAAAAAGTATTTCCTTGTTTCCACATTAAAAGAAATGTAAAAGTAAGGTTGATAAATTAAAAGTAAGAGATAAAAATACATACAGTATAAAATTAACCTGCCACTTTATTAGGTACACGTTACTAGGACCCCCTCTTTTGCCTTCAGAACTGCCTTATTCCTTCGTGCCATAGATCATAGATTTAACAAGGTATTGGAAATTGGTCCATATTGACATGATAGCATCACGCAGTTGCTGCAGATTTGTCGGCTGCACATCCATGATGCGAATCTCCTGTGCCACCACATCCCAAAGGTGCTCTGTTGGAGTGGAGTCTGGTGACTGTGGAGGCCATTTGTGTACAGTGAACTCATTGTCATGTTCAAGAAACCAGTCTGAGATGATTCACGTTTTATGACATGGCATTAACATGATGCTCAATTGGTATTAATGGGCCCAAACACATTACACAACCACCACCAGCCTGAATCATTGACATAAGGGAGGATGGATCCATGCTTTCATGCTGCTGACGGCAAATTCTGACTCTACCATCTAAATGTCGCTGCAGAAATCGAGACTCCTCAGACCAGGCAACGTTTTTCCAATCTTCTATTGTCCAATTTTGGTGAGCCTGTGCAAATTGTAGCCTTAGTTTCCTGTTCTTAGCTGACAAGAGTGGATCCTGGTGTGGTCTTCTGCTGCTGTAGCCCATTCACCTCAAGATTCGACGTGTTGTGCATTCAGAGATGCTCTTCTACATACCTTGGATGTAATGAGTAGTTATTTGAGATGGTGTTGCCTCTCTATCAGCTGGAACTACGCATAGGACTATAATCGTTTTCAAGGTATACCATGGTTTGGAAAAGTCAAGGTTTTAAAACTGCCAAATTTTTCTGTGATACTATTCCTAAGGTATGTGTGAGATTTTTTATTAACTTTTTTTGTTTATTTTTTAGGACAACAGCATCTCCAGCAGAAAAAAAAATCCAAATATGTCGTTTTAAATTGTAAAGAAATCTGTGTTTTTGAAACTAATAAAGACAGCAGAAGTCAATGATTCAATCTGGATTATTTAGCCTGACATGTTTACTGCTCCAAAATATTATAAATATTTCAAAAAAATAAAATATATTGTTATTAAAGAGGAAAAAAGTGTTTGTTTTTTACCAGACATTTAAAAAGAATATATTTTAGAGCAGTAACCACAATACCGTAATACCGTGATTTTTTTTTTATCCAAGGTTGTCATACCATCAGAATCTTATACCGGCCCATGCCTAGCTGGAACCAGTCTGGCCATTCTCTGGCATCAACAAGACATTTGCACCCACAGAACTGCCGCTCACTGGATATCTTCTCTTTTTCAGACCATTCTCTGTAAACCCTAGAGATGGTTGTACATACAAAAATCCCAGTAGGTCAGCAGTTTCTGAAATACTCAAACCAGCCCGTCTGGCACCAACAACCATGCCACATTCAGTCACTTAAATCACCTTTCTTCCACATTCTGATGCTTGGTCTGAACTGCAGCAGATCGTCTTGAACATGTCTACATGCCTAAATGCATTGAGTTGCTGCCATGTGATTGGCTAATTAGAAATTTGGTTAACGAGCAGTTGCACAGGTGTACCTAATAAAGTGGCCAATGAGTGTATGGAATATAACAGTAAAAATGTGAGATTGAAAAGTCATAATTGTAAAACAAAAGCATATTTGTGAGATAAAAATTGATATTGTTATATAAGAAGCTGTAATTGAGACATGGAAGGTCATTTTGGGACAGTTATATTAAAAGTAAAAATTACTTTGTTAGTTTAAAAGATCTGTTATATAATTATATAAATCACTTTTTTATTTTATTTCTAATTTTTGTACTTTAATGCAGAAACAGGCTCATTTTCTTGAGCTTTCACTTCAATGTATAGATGTCAGGTTTTTTCTCTTACGTGATTTAGTGACGTTGAGCTGGATTTGCATGGACTGGTGGACTTTGCAATAGTGGTGATGCAGGTTGCAGGTATAGATGCCTTTATCATTCATGTCCACATCTGCACAAATACAAAAGAGCATCATATACTACCAGTTAAATAATCAAAATGATGGCACAGACATGGTCTAAAAAACATGAACTTACTATTAATAACTAGTGAGAAGTTTCCATCACTGAAGGCGTCTTTTGCAATAGAGATTCGGCCTTTGTTGTAGTCATTGTACAAGCGCTCCGTTCCCCCTGAAAACATGTCTAAAATACGCTCCACAGTGTAATCTGGTTGGTTCCGGATCAGGTCCCAATGCACAACTCGCTGACGGTCCCGCAGACGATCCTGTCTCCAAACCATCCTCTGGTTATGACACGGCAGAACCACATCCGATCCTGTTGGAACTGTAATGTTCCTCGCCTCTACAACCACACTCGGTATGTCGTTTTGTGTCCAGACTGAAAAACATAAACATGAATATTCATTTGGGTTAATGCAGTATCAACAACACTGGAGAACCTCTATCAAACCATTTTGTTGTTCACTTACCACATGGTAAGATCAATGCACTGCAGGCTGAAAGGAGAACAAGAATACAAGCATTATAGAATTAGAGTTAGAGTTATACACACACACACACACACACACACACATACATACATACATATATATATATATATATGGTGTGTAAATAGTGAGTACATTTTCATTTTTGAGTGAACTGCCCCTTTAAATCACTGTTAGCATGTATTACATTCATATTGTGAATACAGACAGACTAAAACAGTTTAAACTGCAGAAGACTTATTACTAAATGTGTTATTTGTTGCTATGCCAAGACAAAGAAATTGAGCTGAATAAAAGCAACACAGAGGATTCATTCATTCCCTCTCAGCAGCATGTAAACCAGAAGACAAATACTGACTATCTGAACACTTTCTCTGCATAATCAACACTAAAGGTAATGTAAATGTTTTCCGAGAAGAAAATAAACTACTTAAGATCAAGAAATTATGGTTATAAGTTGGTAATAGTGACTTTTTACTGGAGTTGCATGAAAAATTGTAAACCATATATCAAAATTATGAGACACAATTCTGACTACTTGTCTCAGAACTGCAAGTCTGTAGATGTTTCAAGTTTTAAACACTGTTAACACTATCCTGTAGAATCTACAGTAATTTACTGGCAGCAGTTCGCCAGTAACTTTCTGTAAACTAATTACAGCAAAACTACTGTATCTACATTTACATCACCATTTATCTTGCTGTTTGTGTATTTATAGTATTGTATGTCTATATTTACTGTAAAATTTACAGTAATTTTCACAATGCAACTTTAAAATACAGTAACATACTGGATAACTGCTTTTAAATGTTTTTCTTCAACTTTATATTAATCGAAGGATCTTGTATTGAACAAATATTACACTTAACAATTTCCTGTAGAATTTACAGTAACTTACTGGCAATAGTATGCCAGTAACTTACTGTAAATCAATTACAGCAAAAATACAGTATTTGCATCTACAGCATATATCTTGCTATATGTGTATTTACAGAATTTTATGTACATATTTACTGTAAGATATGTACTAAAATATACAGTAATTTTCCCAATGCAACTTTAAAATACAGTAAACTACCGCATAACTGTCCTACAGTAAAATACAGTTCATATTAAATACTATCATTTACAAAAATCGTTAAGTTCACAGTACTCATAATGTTTCGTTTTTTAACTCAAATGGTTTGTTGCAATCGGTTTTCTTAAATGGTTTGAGTTACCTTACCTTTTTGGGTTTTACAGTGTATGGCAGTGTCTAAACAAGGCTATTAACAATAGGCGTGTTTTTTCACATAAAGGACTTCACTTCCATGGATTAGTTCCAAGACAGAGAATACCTTAACAAAACCCAAAAAGCAAGAGCACAAAAGCAAGAAAAACTTTCTGGTTGTTAGTTATTTGAACTTACTGTAGTTGTACATCAGACCATGTTCATATACATCCATCTGTAAATATCACCTATAGTTGCACTATATAACTTATACCTATATCCTGCACTCCTGGTTAGACCTAAATTGCATTTCGTTGCCTTGTACTAGTACATAATGACAATAAAGTTAAATCAAATCTAATGTTTTGCACACTTTTAACAAAAAAAAAAAAAACATAAAAAAACACTGCTAACCATCATTGCAGATGCTGCAGAATTAAGTCTTTTATGGCTAAAATGACCGACCAGTTAAGGTTACTCAGCACAGCGTAACAACAAACACGTCGATAAAACTGGACGAGAGAGAGAGAGAGAGCTTAAAAACTGAACTGTTTCGTCAAATATGCAGACATATTTTAACTTTTTTTTCCACACAAAGAAAAGGCAGTCGAGTCATGCTTAAATGTCCAATAGTAACAGAGTAAACAGCGGTCAACAGAGTAAAATAACATTGAAAATAAGTTAAATATAAAAAATTCATAAGAATTGTGGAATGAAAAGTTTTGACTACTTACTGCAAAGCACAATAAACATGTCTGAATTTTGGTGAAGATGGTGGTTTGTTCTGCTGCGCGATGTTTGTCAAAGGATTGTTTCCTCACCTCTCAAGTTCGTCGACCAGCGACTGAAAACAAAAATCTTTGCCGTCTGCTTGTCTGGACCACTGACATGCTCCTCCTCCAGAATAGTAAGACATCATGAAATACTAAACTCTGATATTCACTGCAAATATTTCTTCGATTACTCCCAGTTTTAACCATTTGATCAAAACTAAAAGCTGAATCTAGAATAATAAACTGACATTTAACATAAACATTAAAATAAATAAATAAATAAAACTATATTTATACATACAATAAACAAATTTTATTTAAATATTTTAACTTGCTAAATTTACAGTACAAAATTTTGAATATTTAGTTAAAAAAAAATTGGCAACATGTATATTCGTTATTGAAATGTATATTCGTCTCTGCAATGTTGCATTTATATCAACGTAAAATAAATGATTTCCATGTGAAAATTTTTAAATGAAATTAATTTTTTGTGATCATTGCTAAATAGCATTCAGTGTCATTTACTTCAGTCTTATCTATCAAATATGCTGACTTGATGCTCTTTTATAATCAATTATTGATGCACTTTATTATCAATGTTGAAAACATTTCTGCTTCCCATTTTTGTAGAAACCATGATACACAATGTGATACAAAAAAGGTTCAGTATCATGTATTGAAAATATTTATGAAATGGTTTTAAATAAAAAAAATAATGTTATTATTGTGACTTGATCATTTTAATGTGTCGTTGAATTACAGTATTTTTAAGAAAACAAAATATGATCATGTGACAGTAGAATTTAACTTTCAATCATATGAAATTACATTAACAGAATGCTTTTTAAACTTGAAATAAAGCAATTCTGCAATATAAATAATTAAATTATGCAGACTTGGTTTGCTGAATAGAGAATGAAAACAAAAACTTTTGTTATTTTAATGAATTCTTACTGGGCCTGAATTATGGCATGGATTACACAAAATCATCAGGAATGCTGTTAGGATTGTTTGAAGAAGCTTCTTAAGACACATCTTTTTATCAAAGCATTTAATTTGTGATCATCACTGCCACTTTTATGCAATTTGAAACATTCTGCTTTGTTTTTTGGTCTTTATTTTTTAATTATTGCGGTTTGACTTCTGGCTTCTAACTGGGATTTTAAGCAAGCTTGTAATTCTCTACATTTTAATTTCTTATTGTATATCTTATTTAAAAAACAGTTCAAGTTAGAGTTTAAGAAAAGCGCATCATAAATAAACGTATTATTAAAATACAGCAATATGAATGGAGGTGATTTGCTTCACCCTAGTGGTCAGAAGACAATATAGTTTCTTAAATAACTAAAAATAGCAGCTAAAAAATGTTTGGCATGAATGTATGCTTTTACATGGTTTCTACAGGTTTCAAGTCAAATTGAAAACATTTTCAAGATCATTATGAAAGAAATTTAAGACTTACACAAGGCTAAACGTTAAGGATTTTTTCTTATGGCCCAGTTAAAATGTTTAAATAACCATTAAAAACAAATGTTATTGTAAGGAAGTAACATTAATAAATAATCTTTTGTTAAAACTTTTAATGAGATGGAATGTTAGTGATTGGACGGGTGTTACTTGAAGATAGGAAAATTAAGACCCGTTTAATATGATTTAATACCCACAAAACAACATTTCAGTGAATGTAAGACTTTTTAAGGTCTTGTTTTTGAAATTTAAGACATTTTAAGACTTTTTAGGACCCTGCAGATACCCTGTCTTAAATCAATAAACAACACATACATAAGTGGTAAGGTGTTTTATTACAGTAATAATCACTGTACGTTCTTTCAAGTTAATGTTTCAGTCTCAACGGTACAATAAACAGTACACTGAATTGTACTATGAAAAGACAAGTCAAAAATATTTAATTTACAGATTCATCTCATTTAGACCGACCCACTTTGACATAGATCTTGGGCACTGTGCATCCCTCTGGGGCTTTCTTCAGTCCAGCTTGTCTAAGAATTCTGCCAAGATCATTCTCAAATTTTTCCTGTAAAAAAAATAAGATAGCATACGTTTATTTACAGAACTTTATTATTATTATACTTTAATTTAGAGAGCTTTGATTAATCATAAAACAACATATTAAAGATTGTCATGCCTGTTTATTCTTCCTCCTGGCGTCCCTCACTCTCTTCCTCAGAAACTTGGTCCGTTTTTGCAGCTTCTTGTATTTGTGCCTGTTCATCTTCCTCCGTCGAATATCCAGAACATTCTTGCAATTCAGTGGTGTTGCATGTTCTTCATCCTCCAGTAATGGTACAGAACTTGAAGGTAAAACCATGGATTTTCCTACAATCTCCCCTTCGTCCAGAGGTGGTGAAACCTCCAGCAGTGGAGGCAGAGAGTAGCGCAGGGAAAGCCAGCTTTCTAAAGGTGAAACTGATAGTTTGCGGGGCACAAGTACCTCCTCTAACTCAGGCTCAAGAGGAGTCCATAGTTTGGGTGGAAGTGTGTTGTCAGCAGCTGAAGTGAAGCATCTGTTTGTATGGTGAAGTGCTCTGAAAGGGGTGAAATGACAGTGTTGCACAGCACTGGTTAATACCTGGCTCTGGGTCTGCAGTGAGCCTGGAAGAGGAAACAAAAGGCACATTGTACAAGAGCATTTCCAGCATTCACAGAGAAAGTATCATTATATTGAAACATCTGTTTATATTTTCCAAAACAACTAACCACAGAGTTATGGGATCAGAAAAATATCAATCTGTAAACATTTTTAATACTTTAAATGAGGAAATTAGACATGCATTATGGACGTGAACAAAAAAAGTTAGCGAGTTTACAGGCTACAACATACTTTGTAGAAATTCTGTGAATGAAACTGCACAACCCAAAAGAAACAATGCTAATCAAAAGCATACAAGTTGGTCCTCAAAAGAACAAAAATGATTGATTTTATTTTATATTTTTGCATTCATGAGGAAAAAGCTTCATTATGGATGTGACATCTCTCCATGGTAAATCATATATAATTGTTTGAAAACATTGACAGATATATTTTTGAGTATTTTTACAGTACTATAAAACACAAGCCTACACAAAAATTAGAAGGGGTTTCACTATTTTGGGGAAAATGATATATTTTCCAGGGTAAGATTGACATAAGCATGGAATTGTTCACAAGCATATCAAAAATGAGAAATGCTTCATCAATCAGAACATGTTTTAGGAAAAATAGATCAACATCTCTGGCATTAACAAAAATTGAGGAAATTACCAATAAGATAAAAAAGAGAAAGTAGTTGGAATTTTTAGAAGCCATTGAATACAATAAATCACAATATATTAGTAATTAAATTAGAAAAGTATGATATTAGAGGAGTATCCTTGGATTGGATAAGCGGTTATTTAAAAAATAGGCAACATTTCGTTGAAATTGGCAACCATAAATCTTCATACCTGAATGTAAATTGTGGCATACCACAAGGAACAGTTTTAGGTCCAATATTGTTTTTAATTTACATTACTGAGATGTGTATGATATTAGAGTTGTTCAAGTTTATTTTATTTGAAGATGCTACAGGTATCATTTTGTTCTGGGGATAATTTACCAAAACTTGAGTTGATTGAAAAAGAAATTAATAAATTGAAATTGTAGTTTGACGTAAACAAATTGTCATTAAATACAAGTAAAACAAAGGTTATGTCATAATATAGATTTAAAAATTGATAATGAAGTTATAGAAAGAGTATATGCAATTAAGTTTCTTGGTTGTTGTATTGGATCATAAAATTATTTGGAAACCACAAATAAATAATGTGATTTCTAAATTGGTAAAAACTTTAACAATGGTGTTTAAAGCAAGATTTATCCTGGACAATAAATCAAATGTATGTATTACATAACACACTTTTGTTGCCATATACGTGTTATTGTGTTGAAATTTTGGGGGAATACATATAAATACTTAAGTTCAATGATTGGGTTAAATTAAAAACAGCACATTTTATTTTTAAAAGCTAGAAGTAAATTACTTCTGAAATACATACACATTTTTTTAAAGAAAGAAAAGGCGGATATAATCTGAGAGAAGTACAAAATCTTAACAAGGACAACTTTAAAAAGTGTGTATATGTCTATATGTGCTGTGAAATTATGGAACAGTCTGAAACAGACTCTCAAACAATGTCAGGATATTAATTAATTTTAAAAAGTTGTACAAATATATACTATTAAAGGAATATAATGATGAATAGAGGTGATTGAAAAAGAAGAAAATGAGAAAGATACGAAGAAATTTCAATTAATGGCTGTTTGCAGTACTATGTATTTTTGGGTCTATGTTATAAAAAGTAAATGTACAAACGGAATCAATCATACAGTAAGTCAAAGATGCCAAGAGGATAAAATGTGTCTCATGTAAAGCTCATATATCTCATGTAAAAAAGAAGAGACAAGCAAAAGAATAAATAGGCTGAAGTAATAAACGAATTATATGTGTGGTAATTGGGTAGGAAAATACTAAGCTTGTGCTGCATCCTGCTCCATTTCGAGCATGTTGAAACGTATTTTGTTTAAAGAATTGTTTTGTGTAGGATTTTTCTGTTCAAAACAAATAAATTAATCAAATCAATGCTGTGAGCTTACTGGACACTTTGAAAAGCAGGTTGAGTCGTGAAACCACCCTCTGAAAAAACATGGTTGACAGTCCTATGGTCGTTGATTACTGTCAAGAAAGTATCATGATGTGCTGAAAATACACAATATAAACAGTTGTTTAGTTTTAACATGTTACTTCCTTTGAAGGGACAGTTCAAAGACAAAAATGAAAAGTCTTTCATCATTTACTCACCCTTTACTTGCTCCAAACCTGTTTTGACTTTTTTCTGTTGAAGACAAAAGAATATATTAAGAATAAAAGAAAGCTGGAAACCTGCAACCATTGACTTCCACAGTATTATTTAATTTGGATGAACTTCTTTAACGAACACAAGAACACCATGTACCAGTGAATAACCAATTAACATGTACTAGGCAATATGAAAACAACTTATAAATATTTTACGAAACATTTTTTGCATTTTGTTATTTATTAGTATTTCCCATACACTGAATTATTTGTGGCAGCTCCCATAATATCAAAAATAACCACCATAAATGGATTCTCCAAAAGGATTTGACTTTGTTGAGTAAACATGGGCTGCGCCCAAAAGCTCTAAAATTCAGTTTTCCAAGGTAGGAAGGTATCAAGGCACATCTGAATACAAATACTGCTTCACTTTCTGTCTCCTTCCTCTGATCAAATAATGAAGGCAGCATAAATGTTCAATTCAATTGACCTTTATTTGTATAGCGCTTATACAATGTAGATTGTGTCAAAGCAGCTTCACATAAAGGGTCATAGTAAATAGGAACAGTGTAGTTCAGTTTGTAGTGTTTAAGTTCAGTTCAGTTTAGCTCAGTTCAGTGTGGTTTAATAATCACTACTGAGAGTCTAAATACTGAAGAGCAAATCCAACGATGTGCAGCTCTATAGATCCCGAACCATGCAAGCTAGTGGCGACAGCGGAGAGGGAAAAAAAAACTTCACTAAATGGCGAAAGTGAAGAAAAAAAACCTTGAGAGAAACCAGGCTCAGTTGGGCACGACCATTTTAATTTCTCCGCTGGCCAAACGTCTTGTGCAGAGCTTCAGTCTCAGTGGCGGAGGCTGGAAGCTGGCCTCAGCAAAGACTCGTCTGTCTCTGGATGTATCCTTTACTACCCCATAATCCTGTGCGAGTGTATTCCATTTTGGCTTAAAGTGCTTTCTGAAGTGCTGCTAGCATGTCTTTTTTTATCTATAAATCAAATGTTTGTTTCTGACCAACATTTTTCACTTTTGATGACATTTCTAGTAAGACATAAGTATTGCTGGAATAAGCAAATATTCCACAAAAGGTTATGACCAAAGCTCCATCTATTTTGTTGTAGATGAATACATCATTATGAAGTCAGTCTGACATCAGTTTTATGAGGTGTTTTCATGCTAGGATGATGCTGCATAATATATATCGTTTCAGCATTGATATCGAAATGTGAGCATCTGTGAGCATTTCAAGCTAGTTTAAAACATTCAGGCAAGAAATTATAATGCTTTTAACTTTAAAAAAAAGTTTAATTGCATTTATACAAAGTTGACTATACAGTGATATTTTACATTAGTTTATTGTTATTTTGCCTGCTAGACTCCCAGAAAACCATAACATTCTGTGCAATTCATTTGCATCTTTGCTCGACTGTATTTGTCAATGCTAGTGATTTGGTTTATTTTATTTCATGCAGATGCACTAAACTACAAAATCATCCCAATCAATCTAAAATTGTGAACTATTTCCAAATAGAGCCGATCATTTCATCTGGTGAAAGTATACTTAATATCGCAATATGTATTGCAGAAAAGTAGAATATGGCAATGTCAGTTTTTTCCAATATCGTGCAGCCCTACTTCATGCACAAATGCTGCCTTCAGAGTCATGTCTGATCAACTTTTTGATGCTAAAACATAATATAAACACTAAAACATATAAATAGTTTGCTTTACCCTCTGATCATACTGTAAGAAAAAACAATTCTTGTTTTAATTAAACTTGCTTAAAATTACACAATTTCAACTAACTTTGCATCTGAAGTAAAAGTATATTATTTAGGATATTTAGATATTTGCATATCCTTTAAAAAGAAAAGAAAATACTTTAACCTTTAATAGAGTGATCGCTCTAACCTAGGTAATATTGATAGAAATTTATAATGAATATTGTCAAATCTCTGTCTCTAATGATAGATAGATGGATAGACGGATAGATGGATAGATAGATAATGAGGTAAAGTTGGTTTTATATTTACACGCTGAGACTTTCTTATTGATAACATTATTTTTGAAAAGTATTCTTCACAAACTCTAAATATTAAAATCATTTTAGCATCCAATAACTATCAAAATACAACAATGTTCAAAGTCAATTAAAGAGTTTTAATGTTATTTTAAAGTCCTACGAACATGTGATTTCAGACCGAACATTCAAAAGTAACATGGTAAACAATATAGGGAGCATGTCACAATGTGTCACTGAATGAATGTGTGAATATAAAACCAACTTTACCTCAATTAGATAGATGGATGGATGGATGGATGGATAGATTCAAATTCATAGATGGATAAATAGATACACATTCATTTGTAGATATGAAGTGCTGGCAACACAAAGAAATCAACACACGACATTGTCACAAGCCCAAAGGATGAATCAGCCAAAGAAGCAAAAATGATATTTAACGTTAGCCTCGAGGCACAAAATTAACAAAACTATTAATCAGTAACCGTAAGCATACTGACATCAATATCACAGTATTTTCTACATTATACAAAAACTGTGCAGTTCGCACAGTGTCTTTCACTCAAAGTGTCTTTCACTCAAACCAGCATTAACTGCAGGCTTTCATAACGTTAGCTTCGCATGATAACAGTTAGCATTGCTGGAAAATCACATTTATGTAGGCAAGAAAACCTTACTAAGTCTACAGATATTAAAGCATACATGAATAATTCGTCAATTCTGGTGATTGTCTTCTAATAAATCGATCAGAAAAGCATACCTCGCCAGTCCAAAATTGTTCAATGTGACTCAATCTACTTCCGGTCCATTGAATGTGGAGGTTCCCCTTCCGACAGATTTTACCTTGAAAGGTTCCGAGCCCCTGATCTTTCTGCAATCAAATGTTTTTTTGTTTTGCAAATTGCGTGCATGAATCAAAAAACGTATTTGATTTGACTCGCGTTTGTTTATGGATTTGTTTATGTTTAAAAAACGTAAATATCATCAAATAAAACTAATTAAAACGAATGATTATTGCTTAAAATATTAAACCATCACAAAATCCATAGTTTGATTATAAACAGAAATCTTTTATAAAACAACCAGTAAAAAAATATTTATTGAAGTGTTGAAGTTTCTTTTTTCCACGTCAATTTCGCAAGTTTGTCCTAAAGATGGCGCTGTTTCTTTCTTTTTTGTTTATTGTATTATTTTGTTCTGTAATGTTATGCAAGTTTGCATATTTCTGTATTGATCAAAACTGCTGTTGAACTGATACCATGTCATCTATCTCATCCTTTTGTAACTGTAACTGTTTAAGTGATCCATACAAAGCTATATTTACCAAATCTACGCCTACACAATGAATATACAGCCGTATTCGTTCAAATAATTGTAAAATAAATTAATTAAATCAATATTAGTGAGCATACCACACAATATCTATACAAATTTTATATTATATACATATATAATATATAATATTATAATATATTATATACAGTTGAAGTCAGAATTATTAGCCTCCCTGAATTATTAGCCCTCCTGTTAATTTTTTCCCAATTTCTGTTAAACAGAAAAAAAATTTCAATACATTTTAAACATAATAGTTTTAATAACTCATTTCTAATAACTGATTTATTTTATCTTTGCCATGATGACAGTAAATAATATTTGACTAGATATTTTTCAAGACACTTCTATACAGCTTAAAGTGACATTTAAAGGCTAAACTAGGTTAATTAGGTTAACTAGGCAGGTTAGGGTAATTAGGCAAGTTATTGTATAACGATGGTTTGTTCTGCAAACAATCAGAAAAAAATCCATCTTAAAAATTTTAAACTGCTTTTATTCTTGCTGAAATAAAACAAAAATGATTTTCTCTTTAGAAGAAAAAATATTATCAGACATACTGTGAAAATTTCTTTGCTTTGTTAAACATAATTTGGGAAATAATTAAAAAGAAAAGAAAAAAAATCAAAGGGGGCAAATAATTTTTACTTCAACTGCATACAATCATGCAGCTCTATTGATAACTTCTCATCACCACTGCATACTTCCTGCTTATGCAATAAATATGTTCTGTTGCCTGTCCTGCATTTTTTGTTGGTCCAAACACTGAACATGAAGGTTATATGAACCCCCTGAACTCACTGCCAGAATGAAAGATCCATATATTGGAGCGAGGTTATTTGATATGTCCCTGGTGAGATAAACAGCTAATAGCAATAAATAGCTAATATTAGGTTCACGCTGTCTCGTCTGTGAGTTTTCAAAGTTAGCATTCATCTGTGACAGAGATACATTACTTGCCAAGTCATGTTATGTAAGCTTTTGGCAAGACGGTCTGTCATTAAAACTCATGTGGCCAAAAAAAGCATGTGACCAGAAACACCCCCAAGACTGTCATCACTGTGTAAAATGATTATTTTCTATAACACATATTAAATTGAGTCAATTTAATGGTGTAGTAACGCAATAAGATGGATTGTGTTTTGTTTAAGACAAAAAGTGCAGCAGTGGTGATAGTTTTGCTATCTGTAAAGGCAAATAAACTTGTTCCTCTGGTTGACTACCATAAATATTTTCTCCTGATCCTTAACAGGAAACAATAAAGAATTCAGTTATTTTTCTAGAAAAGTTTATCATTAACCAGTGGATATCTTCAGTACAGCAAACATAGTCTTCAGGCTATTTTTTTTTTCGCTAGCCAGCATAATTAACAGTGTCAACAACCCTCAACGACCCACTTATCAGTGCATATTTAATAGGTGTGTGGTTTGAATTTTCCTACAGCTCACTCCCATCACACACCCCGTCTTCTCATAGGCTGCTCAGCTTGTTGTGTCCAATGACTTTTACATGCCGAAGGCTGTACATGGTGTCACATTCACATTATATCAACAAATACACTGCCGGAGTCTCCAATCTATTTAGGCAAACTATGCATTAAGTTGTCACATTTGTATTTTATATTGCATCTAGCATCATATATTTATGCTGTTTCCCATTTTTTAGTAGCTCATCAAAAAGCAGGGCATTGTTTCAATAAACAGCTATGTACTCTATTAGCTGCATTCAGTTGTTAGTAATTTACTAAATATAATTCACTGATGTTACAAATTACTTATTTTATTTATTTGTTTTAAAATCAAAACAAAAATGTTAAAAACATACATAATTAACTGATTAATTTAGCTACTCACAAAGTTTTATGTACAACTAATTACATTTTAAAATCACATTTAAAAATATATGACTGAATACATTTTGCAATTTAGATTAAATTAATTACTGAAATTCATTAAAAAGAAAAATATTTAATAATATTTTACATAATTTTATATAATATTTATATTATAATATATGTTTCTTTAGCGACACGGTGGCTCAGGGGTTAGGATTGTCACTTCACAGCTTTTTTTTATTAATTTCAAGAAACTGTATAATAAAACTTAGAATACAGTAAAAGAGAACAGTTCTTTTACACAATATTCACATTAGATACACAAGATGAAGAGCCAAACAATAAAAAGTACATTAAAAAATTAAAAGAAATAATAATGCTATAAAAAAGATTAAGATTCAAGTAGCATAAAAGATCTCATCATATTTACTCAAGAAAGAAGCACATTTCTTATTATAAATTAAGTGATTTAATTAAATGTTCTATTTTACATAGGAAGTCTATAAAGATTGGATTTTTTAAGGAACCTCTGTTTGTGAAAGTAAAATTTCCAAGCAAGTATAAGAAAGTTCATAGTGACTTCTAATGACTTTTTTGGTTTTCAAAATAACAAATAACGTCCTTAAGGTGCAAATTACCACTCAGATTAACCTTGGAAAAGTAATATGAACTGAAATCATTTCAAAACAATGATGAGACAAGTGAGAAATGTCTTCACATTCAGTCTTACAAAAGGTGGAAATATCAGTAACATCACATTATTTGGACAAAAGCGCATAACATGGGTAAATATTGTGCAAAATTTTAAAGTGCACCTCTTTTATTTTATTAGGAATACAGATATAATATGGTAATAACCATGTTTTCCTCCATTGAATGTTAACAATTAGGAGAAATTGAAGTTTTGTGACTGGGACAATTGACGTATGACGTACTTTACTAAGAATAGATTTTCCTAACTGTGCCAATTGTTTGGAACCTGCTTCATAACTAAGAGCTGCTTTCATCAGACACCAGGTATAGCCTTCATAACTGGCTTAAGTTCCATATAACGGACAGGGAATTGATTCATATTTATAAAACTCTCATAAGTTAAAAGATCCCTGTCACGATTAAAAAAATCCTAAATAAAAATAATGTTTATGTTAAACCCCCCCCAAAAAAGATTTATTATTTATCTTAACGTCTGCATTATTCTGTAAAATGGTTTTGTGGGGTGAGAAATTGTGGTTGTAAATCAGTTTCCAGGCAATTTACCACACCTCACAGCTACAGTGCTATTCACTGCGCCACTGTGACGCTCTTATTATTTTATAATATAATAATTCCATAAATTTATTTACAAGGGATTTTTGAAAATGTTTTCTTTGTTAATTTTTTACTTACATTTTTTGACAACTCACATAACAAATAGACACAAAAAATAAAACAATAACAATATAGTAATAAGTAGCCCATTAAAAACAACAACAACACCTAGGTGACACATGTGCTTAAAATCTGTGTGTGTGTGTGTGTGTGTGTGCGTGTGTGTGTGCGTGTGTGTGCGTGTGTGTGTGTGCGTGCGTGTGTGTGTGTGTGTGTGCGTGTCCTTTAATTTTACAGTTTTGTTTGTGGATGTACCGATGGCGTGACGTCAAGGAACACACCTCCGTCCAGCCCCTATGACGCGTGTCCAGTAACTTCTCATGTTCTGCTTTATCCGGGTTTAAAGCAAGAGAAGCCGGTAGTTGAGCATCATCAGGCCGTCGGCCTCAGTGACTACTCTTTTATTTAACATATTACGAGGAACAATGGTTCTCTGAAATGGCGCAGAAAGACACGCTGTTACATCTCTTCGCAGGGGGGTGAGTGGAAATGACTTTTAACGTTATTTTTTTATAAAGCCGCGCATAACCGTTGCTAGATATGAGGTCAAAAGCCTTTAAAGCACAGCAGTGACTTGTACAGAAATACCAGACATAAAGCAATTTTATCACCATTTTTCCTGTTATTTATATCTCCCCTTTGATACTCCGAAGATGTGTTTAAATGATGACAGTTCTTGTTAGCCTGTTAGCTAACGTTAGCGGTGAAACTAGCCAGCGCAGCATCCAGTCACGCGACACCTACGTTTAATGTCATCCGCGTGCAGGTTTGCTGCTCAATTCACATTAAAACATGATGTCTTAATAATTATTTTAGTAACTGTTGTAAATTGTGCCTGGGGTGTAAAAAATATATTTCGGTTTAGGCTGTCAGACACAGAACCGTGACGCGTTACGTAATCATAGCACGAGAAGAGAAGCGTCTCTCGCGAGCTCTTCATGGACATTACCGTCACACGTTGTAACAGCAGCAGTACATGTGCACTTGAAGTGTGTACTTTTAATTAATCGTTCCTGCGTAGATGTTTTGCTTTAGCAATCTTTGAATATGTAAAACAAAACCGCCTTGATGCACATACAATCATTCAAGGTCATTCCGCTGGTTTTTATATCATGCTAAATTACCGTTTATGCTTATCTGTCTTACTGTTGCTATATAAAAGATTTTGTATGTAAAATAATTTTTTGGTCACAATTTATTATTAGAATGAAAACGTGTGCCAGTGTTTTGTACGCATTTGAATTCATTGCATTTGCGCAGGCATTTCAATGCCACCTACGACAGTATATTTTGACTGGCGAAATGCTTGGCTCTTTCAAGGGCACATGGGTTTGTACCCTTGTCAAGCATGTGCACTAGAGTCAAGAATGTAGGTAAACTACGTATAACATTTAAAAATGGCAAATTGTTTACAGGTTAAATGTCAGACTGATTTGCGTCAAAAGTGTTGTCAAAGGGTTTGTAGCTAATTAATGGTGCCAAGCACAGAATATTATGATATATTTTACAAAATATAAATAAATGTACACTCTTCCATGTATACTGTCTGTGAAACATGAGTGTTGTATTACAATTGAATATCTTTAAGTTAATTATTGCTGCTTGTTATAATTGTTTTTTTTTTTTTTTTTTTTTGAGTTTCGTTTATAGTTTGAATTTGTATTTTTATTGGTTTACAGGCCTTTAAGATCTGGCAAATGGACTGCCAACGAAAACTAGTCTTTGGACTAATTTGGGTACATTTGTGTTCTTAAGGAATGTTAGTTAATGTACACTGCCCCATATTGTGAAATAAATAAACATCTATCTATCTATCTATCTATCTATCTATCTATCTATCTATCTATCTATCTATCTATCTATCTATCGGTATATATAATTAGTATTATATAATTTGGAGTATGTTGAGTCTTTCTGTTTTTCTTAAGATTAGACTATAATAGAACATTTTTATGAACATGTTTTAGTATAGACAGTAATAAATACAGCAGTTTTGCAGAATAGCATAATTGTGATATTAGAGATATAATCATCTGATTTAATATGGCTTTAAATATATTGTGTTGTTGTAGTTATCCAAATATAGATTAATTAATAAATAAATTATAAAATAAAAACAAGTAAAAAAATTTAAACTCTGGATTTAGCAAAAAAAGCTAGAAAATGTATTTAAAATATGTAATTTCTTTAAACATTTATATTCTTCTATCTTCCTAATTTTTAACGTATTCCTGAGCAGGGATTTCCATGAATTTTTTTTTTTTTTTAGAAAAACAACATCAAGCATTTGCATTATATATAACTAAAGTTATAGGTTAATAATTGCATTGCCATTTAGTTACTTATCTGACAGAGTTTTGAGCAAAATAACACATTAGTTAGATTCAGGTGACTTGCATTGAAGGTCACAGACATTTGCATATTTGTTTTATTCAAACATTGATGGCACAATATGGGCATTATGTAATCGTGCCCCGAAGCTTTGTGTGCCAGTAACAATACACTTCCATAAAAACATTACACTCTGGGTTTTGCAATATGGATCACTTTATTAGGAGGAGAGCATTGTAGAGCAATTCATGAGAAGTCTTGCATCAGTGTTTGGACTTAAGGCTGAGGACGTCTGCCCTTGTAACTGAATGTGCTCCTCAGACAGATTTGTGATTAATCTGTCCCTCACTCGCTGTTCTGAGGTCAGAGGCATTGTGCTCTTCACATGTCTTTTACTTCACCAGTAGTTTGACGGCTGCGTCAACATGTTGTGACTTCTTTGAAACATGATCTGTGACTTTTGGCTTTCCTTAATTTATGAACAAAACACACACCAGGTGACCACATTCATGCCTATGTGTGTTTGACTTTAAACTGCCTCTCTGCTGTACTGCAATTTACCCGCCTTTACAGATTTGTAGTATTTTTTTTTTCACATAGGTTTCTTTGCTGATGTAATATAGGTTATAGTGGAAACGCTTGTTTTATTTAGTAATGTGGATAACGATCAATGTTACCTGCGTCATATTGTGTCATTTTGATGAAGTTAAGTTTGTTTTCCTTGACCTCGCTCTAATACTCTTGACTCTTTCAACAGCCAGGCTGGTGGTCCGCAAGCATTGCTGACGCACACATTTATATTTGCGACTAAAGTTTAGTTTGAATTGGATTTTAGTATCACCACAAACAGCAAATGTAACATCAGCCAAATCTAATCTAAAGGTCCTCAACCTTTTCTTTGTTTTTTTGGTCCATAGCCCACTTTTTAGGTTACATAAATCATTTAACATAATTATTATTTTTATTATTTATTATTATTATTATTATTATTATTATTATTATTATTATTATTATTTATGGTGCCAATCAAAGCAGATTCAATACACTCTCCAAAAAAAGTACTTTAATACTTTTAATATGTCAGACAAATTACGACAAAAATAAACATTGAACATAAGGTTATTATTATCATATTTTCAGCTATTTTTGTAACTTTACATGCTTAAAAATGTATACCTTCAATGCAGTTTAGATTTATTCAGATGAAAGGATCCACCATATGTAGATGTCTGTGCAGCTGTTACCATAGTATAAGCATTACATGTTTATATGGTTATTGTATAAGAGTATTTACATTTAAAAACAAATTCTACGTAAACACTATGCTATTTGAAAATTTAGCATGGGTAAGGTTTGTTTCCTCTTCTGCTTACCAAGGCTGCAATTAAGTAAAACTGTGATGATTAAATGATAATTCAATTTAAAGTTAACGTTAAGTATTTTTTTAGTAATGTAACTTATTCATATGACAATTAGTCAACATTCCAGTCTTCCGTGTCACGTGATTCCTCAGAATCATTTTTAAAGAGTTTGTTTACCCAAAAATGATAATTCTGTTATTGATTACTCACCCTTATGTCTTTCCAATCCCCTGAGACATTCATTCACCTTTGAAACACAAAGTAAGATATTTTAGATTAAATTCAAGTTCTTCCTGAGAGATCTCACTGGTTCCGAGACGTTCAAAGTCCAGAAAATGAACTAAAAACACTAAAGATTTAAACATTAAAACATAATTTTTTTTTTTTTTTTTTTTTTAGGTGGTTCATATGATAACAGTTGAGACATTGAATATTTTAACTTGTTTTCTGAACATGAACAAAGGCCTCAGGAGATTAAAATGACACAAGGCTGAGTATTTAATCACGTAATTGTCATTTTACGGTGAACTAATTCTTTAATATTTGGTTCTCAAGACAAGAAATGTATTAATATCAGTGTTGAAAACAGTGCTGCTTGTTTAATTGTAATTTGTAACATTATAAATACTTTCAACCTTGTTGAATTATTGTATCAGTTCCTTTCAAAACCCTTTATACATTACTTTTTTTTTTTTTTTTTTTTGCAGATGTGGTGGAACAGTAGGTGCCATCATGACGTGCCCCCTCGAGGTGTTAAAAACCAGGCTCCAGTCATCCGGCCTCACTCTCAGGCCAGTTTTCCAGGTCCAGCTGGGCACACTCAATGGTGCTGGTGTCATCCGACCGGGATCCGTCACTCCTGGTTTACTACAGGTGTTACGGTAAGCAAGCTAGGACAAACAATAGAATGAAACCATGAACATGATGAAGCCTCTTCAAAGTCTGTTCCAACCGGAAGTTGCTGAGGCTTTTTATTATAGTATGTTGATGTGCTTCCAACTGAAGTGGAATATTGAGTAGGGGCGGAGCTTTCTTTTGTGCATCATTCTCTCATAACTAGCCAAAAGTAAGAGAGGGGTGGTTAAGGATTTGATACATGTTTGATATCTGCTTGTTCAGGTTAAATCCGCTAGTCTTATCACATGTTAAAGTGAATTTTGAATAAATTCATGGTGTACACAGCAGTCTCTGGACTTGCTGCATCACAGATACCAATATTTTAGCAATTTATAAAAATTTTATCGTGGATATATTGCAGTCGTGATTTTTTCGAAAATATTACATCACTTGGTAAGCGTTTATTATCACCATTTGTTGAGTCTCAGCCATACAGTTTGATATAGCGCTTGGACCCAAAAGCCATTTTGCATAATGTCACACTTAACCTGCAGGGAATGGAAGCCCTCAGGTTGACGTTAACAGAATGATGGCCACTCCAAAGGCAGAAGCAAATGATCAGACTACAATAGAGAATGTAAATGTGTTGTTACAACACAAAAGCATTCTGGATAGTCAGAACATGAAACCAAAGATCTCATTGATTTATCGTAAAATTTGTGTGTATGTATTTGTGTGTATATGTATGTATGTATGTGTATATTACTCATCAGCAATAAACCATAAGTGCTCACATCACTAATAAGTAGGGACAGACAGAATTTGCAGACGTTTTGCATGGAATGATTTTAGGAGTATTGTAACTAAAAACTTAGTACATGAAATAAATACTAATAATTTTTAAACTTTTATTTGTTTACAATGCAAATCCAATTAGATCCATTTATTTGGTAAACAAAGCAAGTCTCTCATATATGTCTACTAAAAGACAGAAAATATTACTTTACAAATTGTATTGTAAATGAATCATGTGAACATTTTAATATTACTATTATTATATCACAATAATATTAGTGAAATTAATTAAACTGAATAAATATACATGTACTCAAGTAAATACATAGACTAGTTGATGGGCTAAAAATCTGCAGATTCCGTGTGGGCCTACTAATAATGAATAAAATTATATATGGAAATGTTTTCCTGTGTCGGCTCATTGATAACCTGTCAGTTACACGGACACAGCTGGTTCATTTATTTGATCTGCTCTGTCTGCATTCGTTCTCGGCTTCTTTAGATATGGAATGCAAGTTTTTAGCTTCTCAGAGAGAATTTATTAAGATATCTACACTTTAGTTCATTTTATTCTGAGTGTTTGTAAGATGTATTTAAAGCAGTCAGCTTTTTCTGTGTTGATTTGCATTGTGCACTTCTGTGATTGTTCATAGACATAGTAGAATGCAACTTGCTAAGACATGGATTCACTTTCTTTATAGAAGATTACAGAATAAACATATTTTTCAGTGGATTAATTTGCCCAGATGAATTCATTTTAGGAATAAGTATGTGAGCTAGCAAAGCAAACATAGTCAATTTAGAATCAACACAGACGTTAAAGTGGCAGCAAACTGCTTCTGAATAATTTAATCTGAATACATTCACCATTTGGTTTTGATCTTCCACATGAAAGCTGATTAAAGCTTCTCTTATCCTGCTGTTGATGATGATGATGAGGAAGCTTTGTGCTGCCATTATCAGGCAATGTTATGTAAAGGCGAAGGAGTTCATACTGTAAGTGTTAATGTCTATTTTGGGTAGACGGAGACAGCATTGCACAGTCACATGATGCCTTCTTGCTGTGCTCGGGTTACTAGCCGCAAACACAAAGTGTCCCTGAAGTAGGCAACTGTGAGGGAGTGTTGAGGTCTACGTGACATTCAGACCTCAAGAGACATTTCGATTAAGGACAGTTTGGCTTATACCTTGGGAAAAAAGGGCATTTACAGTACTGTAGACGTAACATCTCTATAAAACAGATATTTTGGACTGCTTTATTTATAATGTTATTATTTTAACAGAACAAACTTTTACAGGTGCTTTTATAGACCAGTGTTGGGTGTAATCAGTTACAAAATAACTAGTTATGCAATTTAATGATTTATCTGCTGAAAAAAGAAATGGATTACTGTTCTCTTTTACTAATAATGCATTTGTTCAACAGTTCTGTATAAATTGATTCAGAGAAAAGTATTTTTGTGATACAAATCTAGTTTGCAGAATAAATAATTCTGCTTTTCAGCTAAAGGTTACATTCATCACTATGACTAAACATGCTTAATTCAATGTCTATTTTCAATTAAAATTTGTATTTCTATGGCGCATTTACAATGTAGATTGTGTCAAAGCAACTTAACATAGAAGTTCAAGTAAATTGAAACTGTCAGTCCAGTTTTCAGTTGAAGTTCAGTTTAGTTCTGTTCAGTGTAGTTTAATTTTAACTGCTGAAAGTCCAAACACTGAAGAGCAAATCCATCGACATGCAACTCCCAAACCAACCAAGCCAGTGGTGACAGTGGCAAGGAACAAACTTCACCAATGGACGAAAGTGAAGGAAAAAACCTTGAGAGAAAATAGGCTCTCCTTTGGCCAAACTTCTTGTGCAGAGCTGCAGTTAAGAACCAATGAATCGAGTCAAAAATGATTTTTACAACAATTTCAAAGAAAGGTAATTTGTATTGTTTAGATATTTTGCAGAATAGTTCTGCTTTTTCAGCTAAAGAATGGATTTGTCATATTTCTGAGAAAACAATGAATTGAGTAGGAAATTAGTGACAATGAATGGAATTTATTAAATATGTTGTTGCTTTGTTTTGCTTTGATACCTAAAATGTTTGTAAACTAAAGAATGTTATGTTTGTTATTAAAATATTGAAGTATTTTTTTTTATTAAAGCTAAATTAACTAAATTTAAAAAATATTGTCTCTTTACTGAGATTTAAAGGGATTTGAAGTAGTATTAAGTCAATCAAATTTCTTTGAATGAAATTACTTTTCAGACATCAGTACTTTAAATACATAGTAATGCATTTAATTAATAAATAATAACTTTAAGTAACTCATCCAAACACTGTTATAGATTTTCAAAAGTACATTTAACATTTTCTTTAAAGTTGTATTTATTTTGTTCTCAATAATTTTCTTGAGGAAGCATTTGTGTAAATGTAGGCCAGTGTTTCTGTGTGTTTTCCCTTCAGGAAGTAGAATATTACCAGTCAGTGATGACAAGAGGATTTCAGGAAGTATTGTGATCTACTATTGTCCATATTCAATGTTTAGCTGAGTTTAAGAAGTGAATCATGAAGGAAGTAAATAAGTGCAGAACTGTGTCATTAGTTTTCTGGAAATTGCATTATTCAAAACTGGCTGTGAAACTGGATTGTGAACTGGTCTCGTGCGGGTAGATTGAAATGATAAGCCCATCTAATTTTCACCTCTCTTTCCTCATCAGGTCAATTCTAGAAAAAGAGGGACCAAGATCTTTATTCAGAGGGTTGGGTCCAAATCTCGTTGGTGTTGCACCTTCAAGGTAATGTTTCAGTGCAAATCAAGGTTAAGAATTTGAACATTTAAATATAGCAGTATATCAAAGCTGTAAAGTAGATTTTTATTTTCGATTGGCCCATAGAGATGTTAATGGAAAGCTTTGGAACAAAGAAAGAGGACCTTAGATAAGTCCTATTTTATGAAATTTAGGATACTCTATATATTATTTATTCATTTTCTTTTCGGCTCAGTCCCTTTGTTAATCAGGGGTCGCCACAGCAGAATGAACCGCCAACTTATCCAGCATATGTTTTACGCAGCGGATGCCCTTCCAGCTGCAACCCATCTCTGGGAAACATTGATACACACTCATTGACACTCGTACACTACGGCCAATTTAGCCTACCCAATTTACCTGTACCACATGCCTTTGGACTGTGGGGGAAACCGGAGCACCCGGAGGGAACCCACGCGAACGCGGGGAGAACATGCAAACTCCACACAGAAACGCCAACTGACCAACCAACTGAACCAACGACCTTCTTGCTGAGGCAACAGCACTACCTACTGCGCCACCGCGTCACCCTTTATGTATTTTATATAAATTTTTTTGCACAAGTCATTTTGGTGATGTTTTAAGATTTATTTCTGTATAGTTTTTATTTATCTTAGTACATAAAGTAAAACAAAATTAAAATGAGTACAGTTTTCTTGGCAGTTAGCTGTTATAATGTTTATTTAAAGTCATGTAGAAGTTTTTTTGTTTAGTTTAATTTTAGTTAATGAGAACAATACTGCACTGTTAAATATACAGCTAGAAGTAAAATGTAATATTAATACATGAAAAAATATTTATAATAATATTAAAACTATTTTCATACCAATGCTTTTAGCTTCAGCTTTGAATTGAATTGTGAAATGGAGCGAAATGATGAGAGAAATATGACAAAGCGATTAATTGTAATAAATCATCATTATTATTAGTTAGTAGTTTTTCCTCATAACCGCAAGCCTTACATTTCCCATTCTAACTTGCATTCAAAGCACTTCTTAGTTCACAACAGGCTAGAAGCGTTTTGACTCTTGAATGCTGAATTTATTGTTTAGTCATTGTGTCCTGCATGGCAGTAGATGCGGGTGCTTATTCAGCTCTTTGTGTCGCCTGTTCCAGATATTCAGCAAAGAGAACTCTCTGCACTGTCAGGATCTCTCACTGCAAGCTGTTCGGCTTGATAAAACATTGGCAGCTTTTCAGCGCAAATGGCTGTTTTACATCAAAATGAACTCTGCACTGTCATGCGTGGACAGAGGAAGCAGGGGGTGTTGAGTTCAACATAACAGAGGCACTAATGTACTGTTCTCTCTCTGTTCTTCTACAGGGCAATCTATTTCGCAGCTTATTCAAAGTCGAAAGAAACTTTCAATGGCATCTTTGTGCCTAACAGCGGAGTCGTCCACATGTCCTCAGCAGGCTTTGCAGGTGAGAACTTGTTAAAGAGATCCAAAAAGAAGGATTTACAATTAACAAACCGTACAAGATGAGGATGACTTCTTATTCTGCAGAACATTACAGAGGATGTTTAGCTAAAATAAATTATCAATGACTACCAACACTTTGAGAGTAAAAAAAACACATACAGGTAATATAAAAATAATAGTTTATTGGTTTGTTTATGTGTTAGGTATTAAAGAATTACAACAATATTTCCTTTAAATTATAGCCTTGGCAAATGTGCTTATTAGTGCTGCATTTTGCTAGTAAATCCAGTTCTGAAATCAGCAGCGCTTTTGAAAGAAGCAGGGTCATGTGCTTTTAGATGAAGCAACATTTACTAGGTTACTTTTGATTCATGGGATCTTAATGTAGTGTCAGGAGCCACACGTATTCATTTTTTTTTACCTGTATATGTTTTTTGACTCTCAAAGTGCTGGTAGTTGTTGATTTACAGTTTTATGAATCACTAAGGACCACAGTTTGAAATAAAATTTTCTTTAATGTTTTACTGAGGATAAAAAGTCACATACATCTTGAGGGTGAGTCAATTAAAGGGACAGTTCACCCAAAAATGAAAATTGCCATAATTTACTCACCCTTCACTTGTTCCAAACCTGTTTGAGTTTCTTTCTTCTGTTGAACACAGAAGAAGATATTTTGAAAAATGCTGGCAACCAATGACTTCCATATAATAATTTGTTCCTTCTCTGGAAGTTGGTTACATTTTTCAAAATATCTTTTTTTATGTTCAACAGAATAAAGAAACTCATAAAAGTGTAAGAATAAACGATGAGGTAGTTTTCATTTTTAGGTGAACTATCCCTTTAACATCAAATTGAGATTTGTGGGCGATCTGTCCCTTTAAGAAATATTTACGCAACATTGCTGATAGCGTTTCCCAGAACTTAGGAGAAATATATGCAAGCAAATTCCTAAATTTAAAGTGGATCTCTAATTGCGTTGTTTATCTTTTTTTTCAGCGTTCATCACAAACTCCCTGATGAATCCCATCTGGATGGTCAAAACAAGAATGCAGCTTGAGAAGAAGTATGTTAATGTTACTGAGTTTCACCTTGCTGTATTCTCAACAAGAAACTCGCACGAGGCAATATACCCCTTGAGTTGTGGCCATCTTCCGACATCATGAGAGCATTGAGTTTTTAGGACGTTAGCCCATTAGCTCCTTCTCCCTTGTTACACAATCATCATGACGATTTAGCATGTGATCTAAAATATCCATCTTGACGCACCAATCGAGGCTTAGGCGGCATGGTCTATATTTGACTTTAAAGGGCAGCGGCAGTGGACTGCAAGGGTCAGATGAGAGAAGTATGTCAGATGGTACATTCTGAAAATAGGCTGTCATTTAATTCAGCCTTCCATCTTACACGCAAACCACATTGTGCAATGCAAATGTAAGCAGCATGTCTTGATTTGAGTATTCCCACTGAAGTGGCCTGAAGCACTCTGTACTTGCATTATAATAAGTACATTGCGTTTATTGTTAGTTTTTACTGAATTGCTTATCACTCATGGTGATATTTATGCAGGATGTTGGTAATGTTAGAAGCAGGTTTGGTGGTAGGGGTGGACCTAAACGTATAATTCACCCCCAAAAAATTCAAATTTTGTAATCATTAGCTCATTTGTATGAGCTTTCTGTCCTCTAGTGAAAACAAAAGAAGATATTTTGAAGGATGTTGGAAACCAGTAACCATTGATTCCCATAGTATTTGCCTTTTTCTGCTATGAATGTCAATAGTTACCCATTTTCAACATTCTTCTTAATGTCTTTTTTTGTGTTCAACAAAACAAACTCAAAACAAGTCAATAAATGATGACAATTACAATATTTGGGTGAACTATCCCTTTAAGGGTGGATCAAGGTGTAACAAATGGGTCAACAATGTTATTATAAATGTAATTACAGAAGTTATTTACAAATGTAATTACGTGCTGGTGTTTTTAAAACAGAAGTACAATGTAAACCTATATTTACATAATAAGTGCATTGTTTAAATGATCATTTAAATGTAAGTACATAGTAATTCAAATGCTTTTAATAGAAAGTGTGACCCACGGTTTTGAAACCAGAACTGCTACCTCATAGTTAATCATATTAAGTCCTTGACTGTAATCCATTTCTTCCTGATGACCTGACCTATCATCCCTTTTTTCTCTGCAGAGCACGTGGGGAGAAGAAAATGAATGCATTGCAATGCGCACGGTACGTGTACAAGACAGAGGGAATGAGAGGTTTTTACCGGGGCCTGACGGCGTCGTACGCCGGCATCTCGGAGACCATGATCTGCTTTCTCATCTACGAGACACTGAAGAAATACCTGGCGCAGAGTCGATTCACTACGCCTGACACGGACAATGATAAAGGGGCTTCAGATTTCCTGGGCCTCATGTTTGCTGCTGCATTTGCCAAGGGTTGCGCCTCCTGCATAGCTTATCCACATGGTAGGTTGTTATTACCTGTCAGGCAGAACAAACCAGCGTCAACTGGTTTATGTCTAAAGATATACATGGATGGCTTCCGCTGTAGATAGAAGACTGCTGGTACTTTTAAGGCAGGGCATGGAGGGCATTAGAAATACAGTGAATTGACTGATTATTAAGGGCTAAAAAAATAAAAAATGTGTATTCAAAGTTTTATAGCAAAATATTGAATTGCTTAACAAACTGTGAGGAACATTCAGGTCATATTATTTGTAAACAGTATATCAGCAAAAACATGTTTACATGTTATGTTTCATTTATCATATATCATATATCATTAAGTCATTTATAATATTTATTTATTATATTTATTTATGTTTATTTAGAATAATAACAATTATTTCTAATAATAATTATGATTTATTTATAAGTTGTATATATTGTTTATAACAATATTTCAATATTATGATATATTTATAGGTAACTTGTTTTTCTTAGATGAAAAATGATTATATTAGTTATTATTATTATTATTATAATTATTATCATCATTATAATTTCATGTATACTTGTTAACTATTTGACTACTGCCACGTTTGTTTGACCGTTGAAGTTTAAGAAATGAACCATGGTTTCCACAAAAAAAATTAAGCTGGAGGAAAAAAAATCTGAAATTTTTTTTAAATGTATATATATTATAAAATATAAATATTTTATATATATATATATATATATATATATATATATATATATATATATATATATATATATTCATTCTTTGGGTATAAGCCTAGCAAAAAAAGCTTTGGCTCGAGGAAGGTATGTTTTGAAATTAACTTTTTTATTTATGATATCTCTTCCCAAAATAGTTTAATCTTTGTACACTGCCACATACAGTGAAACAAGGTTTCTCCAGCATTTAAAACAGTTTAGAATATAAATATTTTTTTGAATAAATTGTCATTTGAAGAATTATTTTTAATTTACATTTTTATTTTAGCAGAATTTTTTTCGCATAAAATAACAAAAACATAGCGGTTTATTCCGCTGTGGCGACCCCGGATTAATAAAGGGACTAAGCCGAAAAGAAAATGAATGAATGAATGAATGAATGAATGATGACGTTGTCATGCTTTCAGACATGTTTATATTCATTTTTAGCAAGCACAGTACCAATCCAATCTGAGGAGTTGAAAAAAGTTTTTTCCATAGCTATATATGAACTTCAGCATATACTAACTATAAACCACCAATATTAAAATAGACAATGCTTATAATGCCATAATAAGAACTAACAAAGCTACTTTTTGAGAATGTAAAAAACTGTGAAACATTTACTTGCTCCGTTATCCTCACGACCTTTCTCATTGCTCAAAAGCCTTTTACATCTCTTCCTAACTTCCTGATGTCTCTTCCAGAGGTCATTCGGACGAGACTCCGAGAAGAAGGCAGCAAATACAAGTACTTCTTTCAGACGGCGCGTCTTGTGGCAGTAGAAGAGGGTTATGCTGCGTTTTACAGAGGACTCATTCCACAGCTCATCAGACAAATCCCCAACACGGCCATAGTGCTGTCCACATACGAGCTGATCGTCCATCTGCTAGCCGAACCCTCCAAATAAAGCACAAAGACATTGAAACCTGCAGCTCCAGTGGACGTGAATGTTCATTTAAAATCATCCAAAGACATTTAGTAGCTTTTTTTTTTTTTTTTTTTTTTAAGAAGAAGAAGAATGCCTGTTATCAGAACGGTTTAGCTTGTTTGTGTGTTATGTAAATGGCGCATATTGCATAGCTGTTTATGTATGCTGTATCAGTGTACAGATAAAGGTCATCTGAATATACAAATAGTGCATTTAAGTTAACTAAATTATTGTTATTATGAGTAGCATTTTGTTTGCGGTCAATTGCAATTCTTTGGATCTATGAAGATGATATGGTACTTGCTCATGGAGTTTTGTGAGTTAATCATTAGTAGATCCGGGTTTTATTTTTATTATTATTTTCTTGGAAGGAAAGGAGATGATGTTGAAATGGCTTTCTAGGAGCTCACGGTTATGTTGCAATATTTTGTAATGCCTGTTTTGTGACACCTTGTAGCATTCGGGAGTCTGACCAATTAATTCCATTCACCTCTGCCAGAAACGTTTCATCCGTTTACTGTATATTTGGCTGTACAGAAAAGAAGGGCTTGGATGCGTATGCTGCTGTTGGTTTGTTAATATAAATTATGATTTTATTTTATTTTTTTCTTGTTGAAAATGCATAGTTTAAACCACTTAAATAAATGCATCTTTTTCAAGTCTGTCGGGATTGATTTGTGAGTGTTATCAAGACTGTGGGAATGAAGGAAGGAGTCAGGAATTCCTGCTGTTTACTTGAAGCAACACAAGGGTACAAAACAAGAACATGAACTTTGACCCTGTGTCTTGTCGGTGTGTGCTACAAATGCTGAACACAGAAGTGAATCATTTGTAATGTTGAAGATAATGATCGAGTTATATCAACAAGCGTGATGGTTACAACTATCTTGTGATTGTTGATTCAGTATTCATATTTAGACATGGTCAACTGAATATAAAAAATAATACACCTTAAAATAACCTTTTTTTTTTAAATTTATTTATGTTTTTATAAACAGCAATGCGGTTTTCGTCCAGGCCGTGACACACTGGAACAGCTCTATACGCTCACCAGGGTGCTCAAAGGTTCATGGGGGTATGCCCAATCAGTCCAAGTGTTTTGTAGACTTGGAGAAGGCATTTGACCGTGTCCCTCGTGGCATTCTGTGGGGGGTGCTCTGGGAGAATGGGATCAGGCGCTTTGTTAGGGCTGTCTCGTCCCTGTATGAACAGAGTAGGAGTTTGGTTTGCATTGCCGGCAATGAGGCAAGCTTGTTTCCAGTGCATGTTGGACTCCGGCAGGGCTGCCCCTTGTCACCAATTCTGTTCATAATTTACATGGACGGAATTTCAAAGTGCAGCCTAGAGCTGGATTTCATCTCTGTTATTCGCAGACAGTTTTGTTCTGTTGGCTTCATCAAACATGGACCTTCAGCATGCACTGGGGCGGTTTGCTGCCGAGTGTGACGCAGCTGGGATGAGAATCAGCACCTCCAAGTCCGAGGCCATGGTGCTCCACCAAAAAAAGGTGGTTTGCCATCTCCAGGTTGGAGGAAAGTCCTTACCCCAGGTGGAGGAGTTTAAGTATCTTGGGGTTTTGTTCATGAGTGAGGGAAAGATGGATTGTGAGATTGACAGGTGGATTGGTGCAGCGGCAGCAGTAATGCGGTCGATGTACCGGTCCGTTGTGGTAAAGAAGGAGCTGAGCCGAAAGGCAAAGCTCTCGATTTTACGGTCAATCTACGTTCCTACTCTCATCTATGGTCATGAGCTTTGGGTCATGACCGAAAGGACAAGATTTCGAATACAAGCGGCCAAAATGAGTTTCCTTCGAAGGGTGGCAGGGCGCCCTTATAGATAGTGTGAGGAGCTCTGTCACCCGGGAGGAACTCGGAGTAGAGCTGCTAATCCATACTGAGAGAAGTCAGCTGAGGTGGCTCGGGCATCTGTTTTGGATGCCTCCTGCATGCCTACCTAGGAAGGTGTTCCAGGCATGTCCCACCGGGAGGAGGCCTCGGGGAAGACCCAGGACATGCTGGAGGGACTATGTCTCTCGGCTGGCTTGGGAACGCCTCGGGATCTACCCTTAGGAGCTGGAGGAAGTGTCTGGGGAGAGGGATGTCTGGGGTTCTCTCTTAAGACTGCTGCTCCTGCGACCCGGCTCTGGAAAAGCAGCAGAAAATGAATGAATGAATAAAAAATGTTTTTGTAAAGCTTAACCCTTGCACATCAAAATAAGTTCATCTCATGCTAAAAGTGCCAAAAACATTAAAACAATATCATATATATTCATTCATTCATTCATTTTCTTTTTGGCTTAGTCCCTTTATTAATCCGGGATCGCCATAGCTGATGAAATTAAACAAACTGCAGACTGTCACTTTAATTTGATGCTATTTACATCCAAATCAGGTGAACGTGTTGGAATTACAACAGTATGTGCCTCAAATATATTTTGAATACACTAAAAAATAGCCGTGATTTCAACGGTTAAAAAAAAAGTAAAAATGCTACAGTAAAAATCTGTGACCTGGTTAACAGTATGTTTCCTTAATATATACAGCGAATAACCGTAGATTGACACACACATCACTTTTTATGCTTTTTGTTGACATTACTATGGATTTTTTTGTTGTTTTCCCATCAGTTATGTACATTAGAGATTTATTTTACATCTAATGTCGATAAACAATATTTATTTTATGACTAATTTTATGCGTGTTACCATACTGGTGTTTAGTAGCTGTGTGAATGACACTGAGCACCTTGTACATTCTTAACACTATTGCTTATGGTTGTATTAACAGTTATATCTGTGCAACAAAAGATGTGCAGATGACGTTGGCAAATCAAAATACAGACATTTTATCTATATAAATAATGAAATACGGTAGATTACTGTTCAGATGAGAAATTACTTTTGTGGTTTGTACCTTATTTTTAACTGAGAAATATGGCAACCACAGATGCCGGTTTTTACCTTAAATTTTACGGATTTATTTTTTACAGTGTGAATAAATATATAGGCCTATTTTTACTGATGCAGATTTTTTTTCACCAGCATCAGTTCAAATTTAAATGACCAAACATTCATTCATTTTAATTTCATGGTTTTAGCCCTTTCAATGCTGGTTTCTTTAAAAATGAGAAGTGTTATTTATGAAAAAATATATAGAAATTAGTTGTTTTCAATATACTACGTGCTAAGCAAAACGTTAATTATAGTTTTGGATGTGTCAATGATAATTTTTTTTGTATTTAAGTATCTAAACAAATTACACATTCAAATTACACTCTCACATGTGGGAACAGTTATGGCATTTTACAAAGAACTTTAGATCAACATTTTCTAAAGGAGATCACATATTTCAGTAAACAGAGATGACATAATTTACTGTGTCCTACATACTAGTGGGAGACAGATCCACCAATTTAAAGATAAAAGATGGAACAGACTGTAACAGAACTCTTCAGCATTTTTAATTATTATTATTTTAATATTGTTGGAGCAGGGAAAATAAATGTAAAAAAATTATTATGTAACAATACATGATGGAACAAATTCACTAATTTAGACAACAAAAAAATTCATTTATATTTATATAACTTACATCATAGTTATTAGGGATTGTAACTTATGGCCAAAGAAGAAAAGATAGAGTATAGCGTAGACTAAGCTAATGGGTTAATCGGGTAAAAAAAAGAAGATGAAAAAGCAATTGTACATACACTTATACATTTTTCTGATTTTTAAAATGCTTTAGAAAAAAAGTCTTGTCTCTTCTGAATGGCTGTGATGAGGGGCGTAACATTATTTTAGAAGTGAGGGAGACTTAAAAAGGTAATACCAGTTTATTCTCCTCTCTTCTATAGTTCTTTAGGAAACAAATAAGAAGTGATATAGTGAATCTGAACTGACATAAATGTCTCTCCAGGGAGACCTTACATAGCAGTACAACAATAAATTAGAATAAACATTTAATGTCATTTAGTTTCATATGGGTTTGAGTGACTTTTTAAACCATTTACTTAATTTTAAAACAATACAAGTTATAAATCCCAGGTAACAATAAAATTGTTTTAATTCTGATTTGAAGGGCATATCTGTGAAAAATAGCCTAATTTTCGCAATAAAATCAAAAGCTGTTTTAGACTTAGCTGTTTAATCTAAACTCTGCCATATTGAGTATTCAGAGCTCTGCTTTTTTATGGTGTGCACATAAACAAGGGTAAACGGACACCTAGTGGTGAAATAGAGGAATTACATTGTATTTGATTTATTTTGAACAGATAGCGCTGTTATGGATATATTGTATTTAAATAAATGACGCAAGATCATCTCCAAACATTTGTAAGCGTATTTGTACTTCACAAGCTGTTCAATACCATCATCAACACAATAATCATAAAAACAGAATAATTACGTAAAAAATATTACGTAATATGTAGCAGAGCGAAACTCACCAACCATAAAACCTGTTGAGATAGCGTGTCATTTAATGAAATATACTGATAAAATCTTTAGAAGTTGTTAACCATTATCCTGTACACTGCACACGCATAAAAAATGCCATTAGATAAAATAAACACGGTGAGGCAAATTTACAAAATGTGATAAATGTATAAAATTTATTATTATTATTATTATTATTATTATTATTATTATTATTATTATTATTATTATTATTATTATTATTATTACGTTCAGAGTGGCTTCACAAAGTCCGTCCAAGTAACTTTTATTTTGACAGGTTCTCGATTCCGCGCTGGTGACCTGGAAATGACCATTGCAGATTGATGCGCGCGTCTGTTGCCGCATGCACTCCTCCAGCGTGTAGCTTTCTTTGAATAACACTACTGTCAAAATATCGATCTGCAATGGAGGCCTTGAACCAAATATTATTAGAGTATCCGCCGCTTGTAGTCGGTAGTGTGGGAGCGACCGCGGTTGCAGCAGGAGGAGCGCTGATCTACAGAATTGCAACCAGGTATTATTGTGTTCCTGCCCATAAGATGTCGCTGGGCCTCGTATATCAGACATAGGTATCCATTTAGGGCTGGTAATTAATTGAAATATTGTCGATTAGATTCCTGATAATTGAGTTTTGCTGCTGTTTTTTTCAAATAACAGTCTTGCGGTGAAAAATATAGATGTTCACGCGCACAACTAGTGAGAAGCGCGCGATACAAATGCGCGTGATTCGTATCTTTGGTCCAGGAACAAAACAATGCACAATTTGCTGTTATATTTATGGTTTCTAACACAAATGTGATAATAACAACAAAAGATTGTCGTTTTAAAAGGATAATCAATGTTTTGCTTTCGTATGTATACAGTTAACTTCATTTAAAGCTCCTCCTTTAGTCTTTTTGTTTGTATTTTAAACTGGTCTAAGTAATTGTTATTTTGAGGGTAAAATTTCTTACCATGGTAAGAGCAACTTCCTCAGAAAAGACACACTGGCATCAAACTGTCAGAAATCAGTCATGCATGTAGTGCTAGCCTGAAAACAACAGAGGACCTACTAAGTAGCTTTACTGATGTTACACAAACTGGCTGCTCTGATATGCAGTGAATCACATTTGGTCTGGTTTGTTCTACAAAGTAAATAATTGTAACATTTTTATTGGCAGCGGTGTTATTTGATAAATGATTCATTTCCTGGATTCTGTTTTATTCAGATTTCTTCATAATAACAGGCATGTCATGACTTGATATAGATGACAATCATTTTTGTATTAAGCAATTTGCAACCTTTAATATACTTTCAGCCTTCTTTTCATCCAACGGCTTAACTATTTGCAATTTACTGCATGCCTATTTTTAAAAGCAAGTATTACCAGATTAATGCATATTAACCCTAATGGCACACACATATCACAGGGACATCTAATTGATGTTTTTGTTTGCATCTGGAAAGCATATTTGTTGGAACATTTGCTCTTCTGCAAAACATAGAATAGATTTCTAGACATTTCGAGTCATTGAAATGTTGAATTATCATCATTCAGTGGACCCTTTAAGATGTTTAGCAGACCTTTGAACAGAGCAGATGTTTTCCAGACCAAATAATCTTAAAAATACATCTAGCAGACGTATGAGTGCTGTCGAATTTTTGAAAGGTTTTTTCATTTACTAGGTATTGAAATTGACTTATAATGTAGTTTCCTCATACTGTAAATCAGGTTTTTTTTAAAGATGTCTATTGTATTGTCTATTCTATTACATGAATTTATAAAGCACAATGATCGTAAATGGCCTTACACCCAAATCGCTTCATAATTATGAGGGGGCGTCTCTCGTTCTAAATCGTTTTCGTTCTAAAATGCCATTTTAAAAAACTTAAGACGCATTAGTGTAAATGGGGCCTAAGTGTGTATTTTTTTGTGAGCGGGTTGCTGTTAAGACGGGGGCGTGGCGCAGGATCGTGATGCCGGCTCAGCATCGTGATGTCAATCAGCCATCTGTGATGGACGATTGCATCGTCTTTTGACCCAACCCTATTTGTCAGTGTAATCAAGCCGTTGTCAAGTTAATCTAATTAATCAGTTTAGTTATTCAAATTAAATTCAATCAAGCTCTATCCATGCTTCACCTAATCAGTCTCAGATCCCGAGACTCTCACTGTCCTGTTGGAAAAAGCGAATTCCTTTTTTACATTCCGTAGATTAGATTAAAAATGTTAAAATTAGATTTCCACTGAATGTTACTTGAAAATGAATGCATTCAATACTGAACTCTTGTAATTTCATTTTATTTTTTCATTATTATGTATTGATATTTTTCTGAAGAAAATATATTCATACGATGTTTGTGTTTAAAAACAGAATTAAAGATTTGTCTTCTGCAGCAGTTCTTCTAAGTCTAACTTTACTCTTTTAATTCTACAGGAAGAAACCGACTCATCTTCAAGTGAATTGTTGGTTCTGCAATCAGGACACAGTTGTCCCCTATGGGAACAGAAACTGCTGGGATTGTCCATATTGTGAACAGTATAATGGCTTTCAGGAGGTATTGACTTTATGCAGATATCTTTGTTCATTGTAAAGTTAGGCCTGCCACAATATCTATTTTTTCTTGAACAATATATTGCACCAAAACATTGCAATAAATAATATTATTGTTATTTTAAGACCATTTTATGCCACTCATTATATAATGCCAGAATGACAATATAATATCATCACAATGCAAGTACACTCTTCCAAAGAACACATAATATTTCATCCTAAAAAATATTAAATTTATTTATAGTCATTTTTAACAATTAGGCATTGGAATCAGAATGTAAAAATGCATATCCTAAATAAATAATAATAAATGTTAATAAATAAAGTGCAAGGTAAAAAGTAACAGAGGCTGCAATATCTGCTACCAGATCTATTTTCAGTTGTCAGACACCCACATGAAAAAATATTATAGTATTTTATAGTAAATACTATGACAAATACTGACACCTCCATTAAAGATAGATATGTTGTGCAATCAGCTAAAATGTTTCTAGAATTGGTTTTTTATGTATGAACGATGTACATTGCATCATCAGAAATGATTGAGGTCATTTTCATGTGTTGTACGATAAGTCAATATATTGATTATTGTGACAGGCCTTTGTGAAGTTCATGTGAAAATGCAGAATTATTATTAGTCTATTTATTTAGTTTTTATATTTTTCCTTAGATTGGAATATTTCTGGATATATTTTTTATGAGAAAAAAAATGTTTCCCATGACTTACAAAAAAAAAGACTGTCAAACTCATTCGGTCTACCAATAATTTAAATACCAAAAAACGTAATATATTTAGATGAAATACATTTAAAAGGCTTTATTTAATGATTGCAGTGCAGCATCAAAATACACATTCATTATCACTTTATATATCCACTGAATTGGCTTTATACCTGTCTCTCCACTCCACCAATAGCTCGTGTGTGGTGAGCGCCGTAGTCCTGTGGCTGCCATCACATCATCCAAGTGGATGCTGCACACTGGTGGTGGTGTGGTGAGACTCACTCATGATTGTGAAGCGCTTTGAGTGTATGGCCATGCACAATTAAAAAATGCTATATACACATTACATTTGTCTGTAAGCAGTGTAATCCTTTAAGGTATAATAAGATTCAAAATGATGATCACTTGCATATTTTATTAAATAAGATCCAGAATAAGTGTCTTTTTATTTTTTGCTTAAGTCTGTTATGCCAAAGGGGCATTGTTTCACCCATATTTCAATTTTTTTTTTATAAAAAATATTATTTAAACATGAAAGTAGACAATTTACTTCAGTTTAATATGCTTTTGGTTTTATATAAAATCACTTTTGCTTATTATAAATGAATGCTAACACCAAACTTGTCTCTTTGAATCATAAATGTATATGAACTACTGATTGTAAGGTTGTTTTATGTGTTTTATTAATAAGCAAAAAAGTAATACTGTGAAATATAATTGCAATTAAAACTTTTAATTATAATGTTTATATTAGGTTTTAAACATACATTTTTAATTCAGTTGTATAATGGCCAAGCTGATTTTTCAGTATCATTACTCCAGCCTTTAGTCTCACAAAAGATCCTTGAGAAATGTTGTTTAAGATGCTGATCTGGAAAAGTTCTTATTATATTCAACTGTGGGGATATATGGAAAGAGAATGGAAACTACTTAATACATCGTTGCTTGTTGATAAAGATTTTGGACATTCATTAAAAGCACATTTATTTACTCTGTTAAGTAACTAAATCCTTTTCCCCCCATTTGTTTTGGTTCTTCAGAATGGGGACTACAACAAACCCATTCCTGCTCAGTACATGGAGCATCTGAATCATGGTGTTTCAGCCGGCGTCCCTGAGACCCCCAAGACTCTGCAGTGGGTCAACTGTCAGATGCTTTTGTGCAAGAAGTGCAACAACAACCAGACGCTGAAGATCAAGCAGCTGGCCTCGTTCATCCCCAGGGATGATGTAGGTTTATAACTGAAGTTGATCTCTTCATTTTCAGGCAATCAGTGTTTCAGAATTAAATGAGCTTTTTATGGTATATTAGACTGATGGAAAAGGGTATGTTTAAACCAAAATAAAAATATCTATCATTACATGACTATCAACTCATTACTTCCTTTTAGAAACACAAATGAAGATATTTAAATGTGTAAAAAGAGAAGATTTAATATATACTTGATTGCTGCCTTCTATATGAAATGATTGAATAAATACAGTAAAGCCTAGACATCAAGTCTAAATTAAATATTTATCTTGTTTCTCTTCCCAAGAATTCACATGGGTTTATTTTTTATCCTTTTTGTTTGAATTGTACTAAGTAGAGAGACAGAAATCTCTCTGATTTGATTAAAACATTTTGATTTGCGTTCTGAAGATAAATTAAAATTGTGCACTGTGAAAACATTATTGCTGCCTTAAATTTTTTAGTTGAATCAAATGAACTTTTCAAGTCATCTCAACTTGGATCAATCAAACTGACAAAAAATATTAAGTTACTTAAATTTTTTTTTTGTTAACCTGATTAACTTATTAAAATGTTACAGTCTGTAGTTTTAGAAAGAGATGTACCCTGAAATTAGTGGAAAACAATACAATTTTGAGCAAAATCAGGCCAAAATAAAGACCATTTCTGAAGCTGAAACGTGCTTGAACTAAACTCAAAAAAGACTTTTGCTGCTTGTTCAAAATATATATTTAAAATGAATTGAAACAACACGATTCTTAGTTGTTTTTGGGGACAACTAAATTCTTCAATCCACTGAAATTTGTAAAAAATGACCAAGTTAACTTAATTTGTGTTAGGACAACATGAAGCAATTGTGTGGTACTTATGTGTTTCAAACTTGAAAAATCAAAGTTTACTGGGGCCTAATGTGGTGAGAGAATTTTTATTTTTGATTAAATATGACCTTCAATGGGCATCTGTTTCATAACCTTAAGCAGGGGTCACCAATCTCCTTCCTGGACATGCGGTGCCCTGCAGGGTTTGGCTCCAACTTGCCTCAACACACCTGCCTGGGTGTTTAAAGTATACCTAGTAAGTCCTTGTTTAGCTTGTCCAGGTGTGTTTGATTAGGGTTGGAGCTAAAATCTGCAGGACACCGGACCTCCAGGAACAAGTTTGGTGATCCCTGCCCTAAAGTAATATTTATGTGGGCTAGAAAAAGCCTTCTGCATTTACTTTATATTTATAATGTGAAAAGCATCATCTCAAAAACAAGTAACATGCACACAGCCAGTAAAATTGAATGCAATGTGTGTACCTTGCTGGCAGGAAAACTACGATGAGGAGATCGAAGTTTATAAGCACCACCTCGAACAGACCTACAAGTTGTGCCGACCATGTCAGACAGCAGTGGAGTATTACATCAAACACCAGAACCGGCAGCTGCGGGCACTGCTCTTCAACCACCAGCTCAGACGCACTCGGGACGCGGATAAAGCCTTCATTAAGGTGCTCATCTCTATATTTACAGTTTCAAATCAAACTAAAAGCTTGTCATGAAAAATATAGAAGACTGCTCTTTTATGCAGAACTGCATGATAAATTAGTAAGTGATTAAAAGATCTCCATTTCAGTTTAAACACCCACGCGATCTTCACACGTCACAGCTGGTACATTCAATTCTATGGCGGAGAGAGAGCAGTTTGCATTTATGATTATGAAACAGCTTCTCAGCCCATGTACACCAGATTTTTCACTCATGCTTGTCGCCAATGTTTAAAAAGATAGTTCCCCCAAAAATGAAAATGTACATACTGTTTACTTGCCTTAAAGTGGTTCCAAACCTTTGAGTTTTTTTATTATGTTGACCTCTAAAGAATATATTGAAGAAAGCTGAAAAACCTTAACCATTGGCATATGGTTTCCAGCTTTCTTCAACATATCTTCCTTTGTGTTCAACAGAAGAAATAAAGTCAAACAGGTTTGTGACAAGTGAAGAGTGAGTAAACGATGAGAATCTTCAGTTTTTGATGAACTATCCTTTTAACAGTTCATGACAATGTGAGCGTGCACAAAAACCAGGTGTAAATGCATCATTACAATTTTTATTATTCTTACTTTTTGTTTTGTTTTGATGTGATGCATTACAAACTGCCAGAGCTGATTGGTACTTTAGTTCCCATTCCTTGAGCTGCCGAAATTACAGAATGTACACAGCTCGGTGGCACTCAAGCATAAAACTGTCTAGCCGAGCACATCAAATAGGATTCAGTGGTGAGTTTCATTTCACTTAAAATATTCCTTTATGGCTTTTAACTTATGCAAACAGTAGGCCACGTGTTTTTTTATTTTATGTTATTATTATTATTTTGTTTGAGGTGGTTAAAATAGTGTGGAAAAGCTTTGTGTTTAAATGAGGGAAAAGCATGAGGTTGATGACTTCTGTGCAACAAGCGAGTATCAGAAGAGTAAAATTGCACAGCTCCATCTTGTGTACTTGGGTATTTTTGCATCTAATGTCAGGGAGTGATTTTGCATGTTTACTTTGTTCACAGCCAGTCATTGAGCATGAATGCAGAACAACCTCTCAAAAAATGCTGGCGATAAGCTGAAGCGAAATCAGTCCTGGTGTGCACAAGCCCTAAGTCTTTAGATGTTTTAACTAGTATTACTATTTTAAACATTGTTAAAAATTAGGGCTGCAATTAGGGCATTGTTACAAAAAAACTGACATTGCAATATTTTCATTAACTGCGATATATGTGTTACGATTTAAATGCAATTTCAACAGATGACTTGAAATGCTTGTAAAGAATTCATAGTTTTAGAACAATTGGAATGCACCTCTGCACAAGAAGTTTGGGCAGAGGAGAAATGGTCGTGCCGAACTAAGCCTGGTTTCTCTCAAGGTTTTTTAATTCTTCACTTTCGCCAATTGGTGAAGTTTTTTCCTCCCCGCTGTCGCCACTGGCTTGCATGGTTCGGGATCTGAAGAGCTGCGCGTTGATGGATTTGCTCTTCAGTGTTTGGACTCTCAGTAGTGATTATTAAACCACACTGAACTGAGCTAAACTGAACTGAACTTAAACACTGAAAACTATAGACAAAAGATGCAAAAAAACTATTATTTATTGGGGAGTCAAACAGTATTCAGAAGCAGAAATTAAATAATCACTGTATAATTATATTATTATTAACACAAGTATTATTCTAATTGAGTAATTATATAATGTTCAATTAATCTTTAAGCCACAAAATAATCTATTGTGCCCAAATGGCTCAAGTTTGCTTCAAAATCTTAGTCAAGCCTTAAAACGCATGCAATAAACTTTCACTTTCAAAATAGTAAATAGTAACTGCAATGTCTGGTCAACTCTAATCTCACTTACATTGCAGATGCCTGTGATGTGACTATTGCAGACTCACACATTGCGATATCGATGCTGAAATGATATATTGTACAACCCTATTACAAATATTTAAATAGTTACAGATGTGCTGGAGTAACAGGCATATAAACACTGATGTCAAGTGTTTTGCTTCTTCAAAGGATGGTTAAAGCAATTACATTGTTACACCAGAAGGTGGCGACAATCAACCAATTAAATGGATTTGTTACTGAATAATTTAGGAAATTCTTCAAAAATGCTGATTCATTTCTAAACAAATGTAAGCAAGTTATTTAAAAAATAATTATTATTTAACATTATATTTAAAAAATATCTCGGAGCAAAAACATTTTTGTCAACCTTTAGTAAATAAATTTTAGATTTTTTTACTTCATTTTTTAAAAATTTATTTATTTACTCATTTTTGTTGTTGTTATTTTGTTAAATTGTCAAAAAAAAAAAAATGTGATTTGTAGTTTATCCAGAATGGTGCAGCTCTACTCTGAGGTGTAGATACAAGAAAACTATGAGCCTGATTAGAGGCTAAAGGCTTGACATGGAAAATTGCTCTGAATTTAGATTTTGCCCAGATAAACTGTAACTTTACTGCAAACCTAGCATTTGTTGCACGCATTAAGTGTGATTAATGATCAGTCTGTTACTGGTGTTTTCTTAAACCGGAGATAAATGTGTGGAAGTGATTGCCGAGATAAGGAAAGACCTGTTCTCTCTTGCTAGTATTTTATTGTGTAGCTACTGTTGATTCATGTTTAGCTTTTAATCAAGCTTGACATGCAAGTGTCAAATTCTATTCCCATATCAACTGTGTTTTTTTTCTTAACAGAACACCTACTCTCTCTCCACTCCGGCCTGGTTGATCTTGCTCAGGATCCTTGCGTTTCTCGCTTGTGCCTTTTTGGTAGCTGTGGCTTTGTCTGGATATGGAGACGAGAGCCCCTCTGTCACGCAGACCTTGAGCGGAGGAGTCGTTCCACCTAAGCGAGTCCTTCAAAATGAGAATGAAAGCAAGACTGATGAGGGCAGCATGATGTGGGACGATCTAATGGGTCTCCTTCCGGAAAAAGCAGTGGAAAATGCTCGACTTTTCTGGCAGTCCGGAAGCGACCATCAAATGGCTGTGGCCTCTGTTGGACTCCTTACTTGCATCACAGGTGTCTTAATGGCAGGACCTGTCAGGTAAAAATAAATCAAAATAATAAATATATAAAAGTGGTTTCGTTTTATTACTTTGTATATGTTAATTTCATATATATGCAAATAATACACTAGGGTTGTCACAATACTGTAATTTGGTACCAATCTGAACTAAAATTGTTAAAATGTCTATTACCTGCTAACATTCGAGCGCTGTTGAGCATGTTCTTAAACAGCGCTGATTTGCCATTGTGTTCACGTGATCAACAGAAATGACTGTGATTGGTCGGCGCCAGTGGTGTAGTGGTGTAGTGGTTAGTGCGTCGACACAAGCACTCCGGTGCTCACGGCGACCCGAGTTTGATTCCGCCTCGTGGTCCTATGCCGATCCTTCCCCTCTCTGCTCTCCATGCTTTCCTGTCAATACTCTCTACTGTCCACTTAAATAAAGGTTAAAACCCCAAAAAAATAATAATAATAAAAAGAAATGACTGTGATTGACCGTGAAGGTCATCAGTTAACCAAACTCACTGCTGTTTACTGAGTGTAACCACTGATACAGGCACACTGGAGCATTTCAAAGTCACGATTCATCAGCAGATCGATCATTGGCCAGCTGGTTGATGTGACTTTTAAACACTGCAGTGTCCTTGTATCTAGTTACACTCAGTAAATGGCGGTGAGTTCGGTGAACTGATGACCTTCACAGTAGGGCTGTGCGATTTGGGGAAAATATCTAATTGTCATTTTTCTCTTTTTTTTCTCTCTCTCTCTCTTTTTTTGACAGATATTGCGATTTGATTTGATATTTAATTTTGTGGTCAAGCTTCAGCTAAATAATCTGTATTGTAGCTTCTTACTGCTGAAATGCAGTGAGTTAGTTAAAAAAAAGGAACTGAAAAAGATATTAAATTATGTTAGCAAACAACTCTGAAATCGTACTTTGCTTACTACTAGATTGAGTGTAACTGGCAATACTTTGACTGTTTAGCAAGACACTCCTCATATAGCCGCCTGTGGTGCTTTTTTAGGTGCTGGTTGTTGTATTTCCTTGTGCTGTGGCAACAATTCTGTGACAGCTCTTACAAATTACCTGGTTTTGTTCGGTGTCTGTGACTTTGAAACCAAGATATTCCCATATTACTGTCTTGCTGTTTTTCTTTGATATTCATCTGTTAATGCTTTTAAAGCGGCAGACGCCATCATCCCACTTCATTGCGCTTTCCTATTTGTTTGTTTTTTATTGTGGATGTTTTGCATAGTTCAGTTGCGCAATTCTGATCGTGCAGAACGAAAGGGTGCTCACTCAATTGGCTAGTAAGACTATCGCAAAGAGACGCCAGCCATGCATTTAGTCTTGATGAAGGAAGATAAATAATATATATTTAATGCGATTTGCTAATTGCAACGCTTCAAATATCGATTCGATTTCGATTAATTGCACAACCTTACTTCACGGCCAATCACAATCATTTCTGCTGAGCACGTGAACACAATGGCAAACCAGTGCTGTTAAAGAACGTGCTCAACAGCGCTCATGTTTGCTGCAAATGGACGTTTTTCAAATTTTAGTATCATTTGGTACCGAATTCCAGTATCGTGAAAACCCTATAATACTCACATAATATATATATATATATATATACATATATATATATATATATATATATATATATATATATATATATATATATATATATATATATATATATATATATATATATATATATTATATATATATATATATATATATGTATGTATATATATATATGTATGTATATATATATATATATATATATATATATATATATATATATATATACGTATGTATATATATATATATATATATATATATATATACATATATATATATATATATATATATATATATATATATATATATATATGTATATATATATATATATATATATATATATATATATATATATATATATATATATATATATATATATATATATGTGTGTATATGTATATATGTATATATGTGTGTATATGTATATATGTATATATATATATATATATATATATATATATATATATATATATATATATGTGTATATGTATATATATGTATATATATGTATATGTATATATATATATATATATATATATATATATATATATATATATATATATATATGTATATATATGTATATGTATATGTATATATATATATATATATATATATATATATATATATATATATATATATATATATATATATGTATGTATATATATATATATATATATATATATATATATATATATATGTGTATATGTATATATATGTATATGTATATGTGTATATATATATGTGTGTGTATATATATTTATATATATATATGTGTATGTATGTATGTATAAAATTATTTGTTATTTTTTAATTAATTAATTTTTTTATTGTTCAAAGGTGATGTTTACCAAAGTATTTTAATAAATAAATAAAAAAATTTCAGTGTTTCTTATTACATTTTTCTTCTAAAATCTTATTTATTTAAGTTTGGCTGCAATAAAATAATGTAAGTATAAGAACTGCTGAGTTCAATATTATTAGCTCGCTTAAGATTTTTTTTTCCCGACTGGCTACAGAACAAACCGCTGTTGTCCAGTAAATTGCCTAAATAACCTTGCCTAGTTTACCTAATTAACTTAAATATTCGAATTGCACTTATACTATATTAAAATATATACATTAGACTAGTAGGTATATTTAAACTTATATGTGATTTTAAACCTATTAAACATCTTTTATTTTAAATGTTAAAGTATTTTGTTTATTTATTTTTTACCTCTCAAGGTTAAGGAGGATTGATGCTGTGGCTTCTGTGCTCTGGCTCCTGGTGATCTGTTTTTACCTGGCCGAGTGTTACCTGAAGACAGATGTCCCAAGCTGGCTGGAAATGGTCAAGTTTGGCATCACTTCTGTGTGTTGTCTGGTGGGATTCGCTGCCGCTGTGGCAACACGCAAATCCACAAGTCAGAGAAGAGCCAGAGGTCGCAGGTCAGAATCTGAGCAGTGACACTAAGCTAAGATATTTAATGGGATCTGTAAACCAAGACCCTTTTGGGACATATTGAATCAAGGGTTCGATTTTGCCAGATTGGTACATTATCCTTCCAAACATTTTATTCAATTTACACTAACAAACTAATGCACTCATTTTTAAACCTCCATTTCCTTTAGGACAGTGTTTCCACAGCCTGTTCCTGGAGGCACACCAACAGTACATGTTTTGGATGTCCCCTGTATCTGACACATTAATTTTAGGTTTTAGAGTATCTTATAATGTTCTGATGAGCTGATTCAAGTGTGTTTAATTAGGAAAAGGTTGAAAATGTGTACTGTTGGTGTGCCTTCAGGAACATGGTTGGAAAACACTGCATTAGGGTAATTGCCAACTAGGCCTTCATTACAAATTATTAGTAATTACTGATATACAGATTTTTAAAAGATCAGTGTCTGTGCTTGCTTTAATTTATTTAACTCAGAGCACTAGAAAACAAGTGTTTGCCTTTTTTGTAGTTTAGTGTTGAAATGTCCACTGTGCCACTAATTTGACATCTCACTTTTAGACATTTTATGTTTATGCACCAAGAAATAGTGGTGCCATTTAATGAATGGTGCTCGAATATTTGGGATTTTTGTTTTTTATATTGAATTCCAAACCCTGATTGGACTCTAACAGTATGGAATTGGTACAAGATATATAATATAACCTGTGTTCTATGTGAACTATGCCCAATGTTAAACTTTAGAGATATTGATTTATGCAATACCGCTCAAATCCTATGTGCAATCTCACTTAAACTGCCAAATCAGTATTTATTTGCTGACATACTTTAGTTGAAGCTATCGTTTTGAGGTAAAGCTTCAACAAGCCATATTTGAGAGCTTCTTTGTCAAATATGTATGTTTAGTTGTGTAGATTCTTAATCTGAATTTAAAACCTTGTGTGACGGTTTCATTTTCTGGGTCCAGTTTTTCAAAAAAAATTTAATCTGGATCAAATTGGTCGAGATTTGGAAATCCCATGTTTGCTATCCAGGATTAACAGATCTTTCTTACTTTTATGAAAACGTTTTTTTAAAGGAACATTGGGTTGGATCACTGTGATCCAAATACCAAACATTTCCAGTTTACCAAATCCTGTTTACCAGAGTCTTAAATGGAACCAACAATGTAGCCTACTAGCTTAACAAAGAACAACAGGTAGGCAAAATACCAGTGGCCACAAACAGCCATTGTTTGTTTTAATGGTAAGCAACAGAAACACTGTTTCAACAAACAATCAACAAACATTGTACATTTTTAAATTTGTTCTATGGTTGAGTCGATAGACAATGCCATCACAATGCTGAGCTGGCATCGCAATCCTCCACCCCGCCCCTGTCGCTGTGGCAACCCGCTTATGAAAAATACACACTTAGGCCCCGTTTACACTAATATGTCTTAGTTTTAAAATGGCATTTTAGAGCGAAAAAGATCCACGTCAACGCTAGCATTTCACCTAGCATTTCTGAAAAGCCTTCCTTTCAGATGATACTGCTGAAAACGCACATCACATGACCACACATACACACACGTGCACACATTCTGTCTCGCTGCAGCGTATGCGTGCGTCTGAGCTCCAGCAGTCAGTCACAGACTCACAGCATCAGTACACTGCTTCAATCTTTCGCTTTCACGCTTGTACTTTGTCATTTTAGCAAAAAACTCAGATGCTGTTGGTTGTGCACCTTTTTTACCAACCAAGTTTGTCGACGCCATTGTAACGACACAGATCAATCTGCTTATTCATGCCAAAGTCCCGTGGAAAAAGTGATTGACAGGTGGTAATTTGTGTGTAACTTTTATTTATTTATGATTTGGTTATGGTAAAACAAACGCCATGCCGGTTAGGTAGTTGAAACGGTAGGCTACAAGTAATGAATTTGTTATGAATTAATTAATTATTCCTAAATAATTAATTCACCGCTGCCTACGATGACGATGCCATCATCCATTGTGATGTTTCATATTAGACATCGTACGATGCCAAATTGGTTGACATCGCCCAACCCTCGTTAGTTCTAAAACAATACTGCTTTGATATAGTTTTGTTGTAGTTGTTTACCATATCTCATTAGATGTGACATACTTCATATAGGCTTCAAATATAAAGGAATTTATATATCATCAGTAACCATTAAGTTTGTGATCTTTCACTTAAAAAATACAACTTTTTTTATTTAAATTGGTAAAAAAATCACAACTGAATCCACCCTTTTTTGGATAAAATAGATCCCAATCTGAGTTCTAAGTTTTGAATAACCCAAATGGCAGGTTTGATCTAAATCAAATGTAAGATTGGATTACATGGTCTGATCTTAATTCAAAATCCCTCTGTTACTTTTGAAAAACCCATTTTTAAGATTTAATCCAATTCGTGATCCAAAATCCCACTGGATTACTTTTGAAAAACTGGGACCAGATCATTACATCAATCCAGAGCAGATGCAAAATTTAGTTTAATGACACAGAAATCAGTCATCAGAGTACTTTGCTTGCACTGTTTATTGTATTATGCACCATATATTCACCACACTGTAAAATTGGAATAGCGCACTTCATATTATTACATGCTATTTTACACGTATGAATTCTGCTAACCACACTAAAGCGCTGTAACGTCGCCTCCACATGCCACTGACATTTTTTATATATAAATATTTTCAAAGCTTTATAAGGAAAAGCCTCTTTTACCTGTTGGTTACATATTGTATTGTGTTTGCTGTTTTTAGAGTGTGACATTATGTGAGTGTACGACTATAGATTGTATGTTTCTGTAGGTTTGCATCACTGTATTTCCCAAGTAACTGTATGTGTGTGGCGTATGCTGTGAAGTTCATTTTTTGCTGTGATCAAAGTGCTTATTAATGTGACTTAGACATTAACTGTCTGCAGCTTTTATGTTATTTAAATCAAATCTTTTAAAAATTTTGTGAGTTTACTGTGTACTCATGTGTAATAATGGGATGGTTCACCCAGAAATTAACTTTCATTTTACTCAAGTCCAAATCTTCCAAATGTTTCTATCTTCTGCTAAACACAAAAGATGATGTTGTGATGAAGAAGCCAAATTGTTGACATCTCTACTGAGTTATTATGGGGATCTCATTCTTCACATCTTATTTTGTGTTTGTCATAAGACATTTCATAAAATTTTGGAGACTTGATTTTGGGTGTACAATTTTTTTAAATCATGCAGATTTAGTGGTACTTGTCCACATTTGACAAACTGTAATGTTCTCAACAAGCTTTGACATAAGTATAATTTTGAAACTGCCAAAATTGAAATGTGCCTATGTAAAAGTTCTAGGAAACTCTCCTCACTGACTTCCATAGTATGAAAAAAGTACTATAGAAATCAATGGTTTCCATTAACTTTCTGGTTACCACCAATGCTCTTCAGAGACTTGTTCATCTGTGTTTAGCCAAAAAAAAAAAACTGGATGGAGAGCAAATGATGACCGAATTATTATATTTGTTATTTTGTTATGATAATGTGATCTGTTTGTGGCACATTATTTAAGTATTTTGCTGTAGACGTTCATATACTTATATGTAGATTCATGTATCCTCATCATCATAGTATGTTTTTACCAAAATAATTGGTAAATACAAATAGTGTATATTTGAATCTGACATTAATACTAGTATCTCAAATGTAAAACATTTATGTAGCGTAGGAGACTGTATTTTGTGAGTATACTCAATCCTTCATTGACTACCTATTTTATTATCGTAATGTCACCTCATATCTCCCTCCCAAACTTCATATGATTTCATATAGAATGTGAGCTTAATTGAATGAGGCTGAATTTAACACTAAGGATTTATACCGTAAGACTTGTATAAGTGAACTCGCAGATCTGTGCTTGTTGTATCAGAAGGCGCATGGTAATATTAGAGTCACAAAAGCAAATGGGTTTCTATTGATAATGTCTGTTATTGAGGTCAATTAAACGGTTAGATTTGGACTAGTTTAGTGCTTATAAGCAATTATGGTTCCCTTAAACATTTAAACCATATTTCCGCCTGGTATTAATGTGTTCATATGCATATCATGTTGTCAATTATATTCAGATTTCATAGAGAACATTTCGTTACACTTCGTATTTCGTATCACTTTTCTGGAAGTGTACTGTTGAATGAATAAACCTATGTTTCTGCACAGAATTCTGTAAAAAAAAATCTGATTTATATGGAATGATTTTGAGAGTATTGTAACTAAAAACTTTATATATAAAATAGAAAATAATAACTATTTAACTTTTATTTAATGTTTACAATGCTTTGCAATGCAATGCTAACGTTTTTATATCAGCCATTAATAATACTGAAATTAATTTATAAACTGAATAAATATAAATTTACAGATGTAAGTAAATAGACTTGATGGGCTAAAAATCTGCAGAGATCTGCATGTATGCCTACTTATGAGTAGGCCCACACGGAATTTGGTGCGCAGAATTCCGCAGATTTTTAGCCCATCATTATTTCTGTTTATTTACTTGTGTAAATGTGTGTAAATCTAAATTTATTCAGTTTTTAAATTAATTACAGTAATATTATTGACTAATATGAAAATGTTCATCTGATTTATGTACAATGCAGTTTGTACAGTCATATTTTCTGTCTTTTAGTAGATATATTATATAAGAGACTTGCTTTGTTTACCAAATGAAGTGAATCTAAGTGGATTTGCATTTTAAACATTAAATACAAGTTAAAAAGATATTATTTTTTATTTCATATATTAAGTTTTTAGTTATGATACTCCCAAAATAATTCAGCAGAAATCCGCAGACTTTTAGCAAAATTCTCTGCAAAAATAGCAAAATATGTTTCCGTCTGGCCCTACTTATAAGTGCGAAAGCGAGTGGTAAAAACTAAATTAAATGGAACCAATATTTTGATTGTAATAGCTTGTTTTGATTTGCTTTCTTGAAGCTCATCACATCATTAAGGTGAGATTAGGTCATTTTTGGTTTGTTTCAGTTTGTATGCATTAAGCACATGAGCATTTACACTAAGAAAGTGCTCTGTTTAACGCATGTCGACCATCTATGAAAGAGTCCACTTTTTTATCTGATTGGTGAAAATGCATCTTAATACCAGATGTAAACAGCACATAGAGCAGGGGTGGGCAAATTGGTCCTGGAGGGCTGGTGTCCTGCAGAGTTTAGCTCCAACTCTAATCAAACACACCTGCTTATAGATTTCTAGTGATCTTGAAGACACTAAAAGTGTGTTTGATTAGTGTTGCAGCTAAACAATGCAGGACACCGACCCTTCAGGACTGAGTTTGCCCACCACTGACCTAGAACCTATTTTGGCCTTTGACCATTACAGATCTAAAACATTGATTTGAGCTTTTGATTCTTCTTTACAAATAGGCATATTTATAGAAACCTCTAGTCAAATTTTTTTTTTTTTGCCATTGCTCTTTCTGGTATACCATCAACCACAGATCAGTGTGGATTTAGTTCTTTTGGCAAGGAATGACCCCTCAGATAAAATGTGAACTGCAATGCTGAATAGTGTGAAACTATTTCCGTCCAGAAACGTAAGCTAAGGTTTGTTATGATGTCTTTGGAGTGTTGTTGTTGTTGTTGTTTTATAATTGGAGTAAAGCAGCATGTTGGAGTAATCGCTGTACTAAGATTGGATTGTATTGGATTTTTTAATACCTTGTAATGTTTAACCCTATTATGAAATTGAAATAAAACACTTGCAAAATGCAAACTGTGTGTTTGGCATTTTTTTAAAAACTAGAATTAGCGTTTGTTTATGATGATGACGTAATGGAAGTTTTGCGTAAATGATTCTTGTTCACAAGCAAACTGTTTTGTTCACAAAAAAAGACTGAAACAATGTCTTATGCATGCCAGGCCAGTAGAAAACAATATGTACCTATGCTAATATAGTCTTGTGGTTTGGCATTGTTGTTTTTCGTTAGTCAATTAAATTCACATGCATATTCATTTATGTCGTTTTCATAAATTAGCGTTTTTGTACTTTACATGGCAACAGTAATTGTATAATTCTCAAAAGTTGGCATTTTTGAGGCCCCAAAACTACTAGTCAAAATCATGTTTTCAGTTGTGCTTGAAAGCGGTGTTGTGTGAACACACCCTTAAATTATTTGGATTATCATTTTAGAGAGAAGTGATTGTACCCTTATGTATTATAATAACATGACTAAGAACATTGCATTTCTTTATCGGATGTCTGAACTGAGCAAGTGGAGATACACTGAGATATTACTGATGTGTGATTTATTTCATAATTTACAGATATATCATTTATACACTTCATCTGCATTGAAATCTTTACTTCACCAAATTGTACTTAGCTTATAGTTCATTTAAATAAAGAGCAATGATGAGTTGTACCTTTACACACAATCTGCCTACTTGTTCATATTTTCAGTTTCTTCAGAATTAGAATCGAGTTTTCCAGCACAGAAGTAACAGAAGAGTGATCTGCGGTGCTGTGTGTGTTTCAGGTATCTGTCTGGTGGTTCTCCAGGAGAGTTCTTCTGTAATCATGGGCCGCTGCTGTCTGCACCTGCGTCTGGATCCTCCACATTCGTCCCGACGCCTCCACCCAACCTGTCCCAGCTGCTGATTCGCCAGCAGAGCCAGCGAACCCGCAAAGCCTCCCCCTCCTCACTGCCTGGCCGGCTCAACCGAGCCCTCTCTCTGGGCACCATCCCTTCACTCGCACGCGCAGGTCAGTGCATGTTGAAAATATTCAGCATCTTTTTGTCCGAAACCAAATGCTCTAAATGTCATTTGTCCATTGTCCTTGTTCTAATATAGGTTTAACATTTAAACCAAAATTACTTTGGAATTTATAACTGTTTAATAAGCTGTTTATTATTAATTTTATATTCGTATATATTTATCATTATATTATACTGTTTATTACGTTATACTTAATAATAATTAAGATAACAGGGTGTCCGCAGGGTCTTAAAAAGCATTAAAAGTTGATAAATCACTTATGAGAAAATTAAGGCCCTTAAAAACTAAAGTCTTAATTGTGTTTTTACGAGGTCTTAAATTTTGTTTTATCGTTGTCCAAAGTGTTTGACTCCGAAAAAGCATAAATATATTTATTTTGCTCCTAATATTAACAACGGCGTGCTCAATCCACACGATTGGTTTGGGTCGGGGCATGTCCGGCCAAGGTCCTCCGTCCGGGTGATATCAAGTGATTTGCTACAAACGCAGGAAGGTGATGTGATTCTCTTCACATGTAGCGAAAACATAGAGCGAAACAGATGGCAAAATGGGAAAATGTAAGTTTGTATACTCCTGGCTGAAGGAAGACTTAAGCTTATCCGAGTGCTGTTGCATGGTTGTGCTCCATTGATTTATTTACTACAACTGTTTATTAAGTTAAAGGTTTGATACTGGTTAGAACTTGAAGTGGCGATGAGGTCTTAAATATTCTTTAAAAAGTCTTAAAAAGGTATTGAAATTATCTTTAGGATTCCTGCATATACCCTGGATAAGGAAGTTAAATCTAATACTTGCTGGGCGACGTGGTGGAGCAGTGGGTAGCACGTTCGCCTCACAGCAAGAAGGTCGCTGGTTCGAGCCTCGGCAGGGTCAGGTGGCATTTCTATGTGGAGTTTGCATGTTCTCCCCGTGTTCGGGTGCTCTGGTTTCCAAAGACATGTGGTACAGGTAAATTGGGTATGCTAAAATAGACTAAATAGACTATAAAATATTTAAATATACTATTTAATTAAGTTTTAATAACTTTATTAACATAAATTCTTTTTACGAATGGTGATTTTTGTAATTTCGTGGTATTGATTTTTATGTGAATTTTTATTTGCTGCCTGCCGTCTTGACCAGGTCTCACTGGAAGAAGAAACGGTACTGTCCCAATGTGATCTCGTGGCTAAATAAAGGAAATAATAATAATATTAAATATAGTTTTAATTCATAATGCTAAATGTAAATTTAGTAAAATATATTACATTTTTATATTAGTATTGGTTTTTACTATATTGTTGAATAATTCAATATCTGTTTTTATTAAAACATACAACTTGTGTGTTTATATTTACTGTATATATAGTGTATATATTTATATTACTCATATTTAAATTATATGAACATCATACATTGACGACATTTCATATTGTGTAATAAATGTGTATTGGTTTATGAAATTATTTAAATACAAATTAATAGATGCATGTACACACACACACACACACACACACACACACACACACACACAACAATATCATTTATTTAAAAAAAATACATCATTCATTTTTACTTCGGCTTAGTCCCTTTATTCATCAGGGCTCTCCACAGCGGAATGAACCGACATCTTATCCAGCATATGTTTTACACAGCGGATGCCCTTCCATCTGCAACCCAGTACTGTACCCAGTACCAATACCCATACACTATCATTCACACACATACACTACAGCCAATATAGTTCATTCAGTTTACCTGTAGCTCATGTCTTTGGACTGTGGGGGAAACCCGGAGCACCTGGAGGAAACCCACACAAACACTGGGAGAACATGCAAACTCCACACAGAAATGCCAACTGACCCAGCCGGGACTCGAACCAGCGACCTTCTTGCTGTGAGGCGACAGTGCCACCCACTGAGCCACCATATCACCCCTATGGTGAAGACAGTGGCACACAATTAATTAGTTTGAACTGTGTGTGTTGTAATGAAGTGTTCAATAACTATTCATTTTGTTTGCCAGTATGTTATTGCATATGACTCTCAAAGTACAGATAGTTATTGACTTGCATTTTATATTATATACCACCAAGTGCCAAATCCCATGTTAAAATAGCCTAGCTTTAGTTTGTGAAGTGGAGCGCTGTGCAGATAGTGAGGGGCCCCAGGTGCTGTTTTGTGGAAGCAGTGCAGAGGTGCATGATGGGAAAGATGTGGGTCACTGACTGACTGAATGCCTGCTAGAAGGAACTCGGCTCACTCTTCACCCCAGACGGTGCCGCACCTCAGTGGGGAATTTTGCCAACTACCAAAGAAAACTGTGAAGTGTGATTTAGAAATAATCTGTATGCTCTCCAGCTACCTGCATAACACCGGGATTTTCCCACCACTCGTGGGTTTCCAGTTACAGGATGTAGCATTGTTTTATTAATAGCTGGTCCATTTCATTTTATGCCATTAAATTAAAAAGAATAACAACCCCTAAATACAATATTTCACTAATTCACAACAATATTTACTAATGCCATTGCAAACTTGTATGTGCAACTTTTTGTGGAGCTGCAGATTGTGATAAAATTATTACATTTTACGAACTGTTTATACCGTCATTCATTGCGACCGAATTTTGTTGGACGTTGCGCTGGTCTGATGACAGATTTCTAGAACTGATAATGGATAACATTGTTGCATATGAGATGCATTGACAGCAGTGCTATGCTAGCTAGAGTGAATGTTTCACTAAACCAGTCATTTACATAGACGTCAAACCGCTGATTGTGTCCATTACATGAATAAAAGAGAATATAATATATCAAAATAAAAAAAGAGCTTCTGCTTTAAAACAGTCATTCATTTAAACATTTATTCATTTTCTTTTTGGCTTAGTCCCTTAATTAATCATGGGCCAACTTATCCAGCATATGTTTTACACAGCGGATGCCTTTCCAGCTGCAACCTATCACTGAAAAACACCCACACACTCTTATACACTATGGACTATTTTAGCTTACCTAATTCACCAATAGTGCTGGTCTTTTGATTGTGGGGGAAACCGGAGCACCTTGAGGAAACCCACACAAACACGGGGAGAACATGCATACTCCACACAGAAATGCCAACTGATCTAGCCGAGGCTCGAACCAACGACCTTCTTGGTCTGAGGTGACATCGCTACCCATTGCACCACCTCGCCGCCCACGAGAAAAGTATATATTTGTGTTTGTCACCACTTGGATGAAGAAAGGTTTTAAGTTTTTAATTTGAGGAAAAAATCTGAGAAAATTGCATTTTTTTACATTATATATCATTTGAATTTTTAGATATATTTATGTAAACATCAATGAGTACACCCATATTTAAAAATTTATATTTCTATATAAATTTTTATATTAATTATTTTATATTCTTTATTTGTATATAGCCAATAATTTGCATTTAAACACAGTTTAGCAGAGTTTGGTCACTGAACATTATAAGGGAATAGAAAGTCAATACATTTAAAATCAAACGAGATATTGCACAAAAAAAAAACTACAAAATTTCAACTAATCTTTTTTATTTGTTTGTTTGTTTATTTCTTTTAATTTTTCCTTTTTATAAAAGTTTCTCTATTATATTTTTCCTTAGCCTATTAATTTGGGTGTATAAATCTTTGGACTGTGATAAGTTTTTTTTTTTTTTTTTTGTAAAAATTATTTACATTTTTTTATAACCACACTTGATTAAATTCAATTCAATTCACCTTTATTTGTATTGCGCTTTTACAGTGTAGATTGTGTTTAAAGTCTTCAGAAACACTATCCCATTGTAAATGTCATCAGAGGATAGACAGCCCTAAATTAGAAGCAGCCGTTCCTCTATTAGCTCTCTATTCTAGAAGTTTTCTAGAACATCGTACTTGCTGAAGGTTATATCAGTGTATAACAGATTTATAAATGTGGAGTTTTAGGATGCACAAATGAACACTGGAGTCTCCATAGATTGCCTTCTTCTGAGAAACATCTTTAGTTTTTCACAGAGATGACGTTAGTCATGTGTTAGTAGCTCCACCCCTTTTTGAAGAGCACAATCTTATTTAAATTTAAAGTGACATTCACCAAAACAGCACAGTTTAGATCAAAGCCTAAAAGAGGCAGTTTCAAAGAGTTATAAAAAATGATTTGTGGGGTGTTTTGAGCTGAAACTTCACATACACACTGTAGGGACATCAGAGACTTTGTTTTACATCTTGTTAAAAGAGACATAATAGGTCCCCTTTAAAAGGAGGTCTGTGATGGGTGTACTTTTTATGCTGAGCGTTGTATTTATATGTTTTTATGTGGTGGTGGATGAGGAGATTTCCCCCTATGTGTAAAGTGCTTTAAGTGCCCAGAAAATAATAATAATAATTATTATTATTATTATTTATGTATATATTTCTCACCAAAAAAGGTCAAGAAGTGATGTTACTCATTCTGGACATGTTCTCTCAAATATTGAGGCTCCAAAAAAGCAGCATAGAAGGAAAAAGAAATACCATAGTACCCAAATATAGCTAATCTGACCCGAGAAATGATTCAACCCATAATATAAAATAATATCATAACAGTAAAAATTGTTTTTTATTAAAGGAATTGTATATGCAAAGATATTTTATTTGAGACAACAGACAATTTAGGATGGGAAAACAATAAAGGAGGTGGGATTAGATCTGCTTTAGTCATACTGCAGAAATGTTGCAACCATGTCCGTCTTGAGAGCTTATTAGCATGCAATTCAATTTACCCTAATATATTTTTAGTTGTTTGATATAGTCTAGTGTGAGAAGAGCAAGAATGCAGTTTTGAGTAGTAATTGTCAGAAGTTGCATTTTTGGGTGAGCTGTTTCCCAACAAGAATCTTTTGTTCCATTTCCTCTCGGTCTGATTTTAGTTATGCATTTAAAACCTATGAACACAGCGTATATACTATGTATCAAAGTGTATTGCAGGGGCAACAGCTTGGTTCGGTGTTGCTTTTAACTTTGACCTTTCGGAAAGCGGGACTTTGTAATACACACAGGCCTTTAAAGCCCAGGATCAGGCTGATGTCTGGAGCGCTGTTTAAATGACTGTTGTGAGACTGTTGAAGAATCATGGTTTGTTTCATGTGAGGATCTTCAGAAGAGGCCAGATGAGATGGCTAATGTCAGCCTCCTGTAATCAGATGCAGCGGCTTGACAGGTGTGATTAAAAAAAAAAAAGAAAGAAAAGGACAGAGCTTGACTTAATCATAAATGCTTGTCTAAGAGATCTCTGTGTTTGATGCAGTTTTTTGTACCTTGTTATATTATGTAAAGATGGCTAATTTTAATTGTCTCATAAAACCTTTTTCTTTTATTATTTTTTTCTTTTATTTTCTGCATTCCATTCCATTACAAATTTTTGAGGACATTTTTTTTTTTTACTCAATTGAGTTATTTTTCATTGAAAAGATTTTGACCTTATGAAATTATGTAGTTTTTCCAAAAAAAAAACAAATATATATATATATATATATACATACATATATACATACATACATACATACATGCATACATACATGCATACACATACAGTCGAAGTTAGCCCCTTGTTTATTTTTTTCCCACAATTTCTGTCTAACAGAGAGGTTTTTTTTCAACACATTTCTAAACATAATAGTTTTAATAACTAATTTCTAATAACTGATTTATTTTATCTTTGCCATGATGACAGTAAATAATATTTTACTATATATTTTTCAAGACACTTCTATACAGCTTAAAGTGACGTTTAAAGGCTTAACTAGGTTAATTAGGCGGGTTAGGGTAATTAGACAAGTTATTGTGCAATGATGGTTTGTTCTGTAGACTATCGAGAAAAATATATAGCTTAAAGGGGCTAATAATTTTGACCTAATAATGGTTTAAAAACATTAAAAACTGCTTTTACTCTAGCCGAAATGAAACAAAAAAGACTTTCTCCAGAAGAAAATATATTAGCAGACATACTGTGTACATTTCCTTTAAACATAATTTAGGAATTATTTGAAAAAGAAAAGAGTTTCAAAGGGAGTTTAATAATTCTGATTTCAATGGTGTATATATATATATATATATATATATATATATATATATATATACACCGATAGGTAGATATATTGATTCCATGTTCTGTTTCTTTTTTTTTTTTTTTTAATTTGGACTCCAAATTAATTTAAGTTAAAATAATCCAAAAGTAAGAATAAATCTGTGTGGTTCCTAATGCCCCAGTATAGTGAAGGGGACTTTATACTCAGTGAGTGCCATCTTTCGGGTGAGATGTTAAACCGAGGTCCTGACTCTCTGTGGTTGTTAAAAATCCCAGGATGTCTTTCAAAAAAAGAGTAGAGGTTTAATCCTGGCCAAATTTGCCCACTGACCTCTGTCCATCATATCCTTTTAACCATCCCCATATCATATATGGCTTCATCACTCATCACGTCTCCTCTCCACTTATCAGCTGGTGTGCGGTCTGGCGCAATATGGCTGCCGTTGCATCATCCAGTTGGATGCTGTACACTGGTCATGGATGAGGAGATTACCCCCAATGTGTAAAGCACTTTGAGTGTTAAGAAAAGCGCTATATAAATGTAAGGAAATATTATTATTATTATTATTATTATTATTATTATTATTATTATTATTATTATTATTATCATTATCATTATCATTATTATTATTAATAGGAAATAGTAACAAAAAATACTAAATCTAATAAAACAAATCAAGACATTCATACAATATTTTTCAGTTACTGTTTTACAACTCATGCAAGCACATGTTGTTTTTCACATTTAATTTTGTTCCTGTCAAAATTAAAATGTGGGAGGAAATTTGTAATTATTCATTAATTTCATTTTGCATTACATGTTGGGGTGCCCAAATGTTTGCACCTGTCTGTTTTTGTTATGACTTAAATTGCATTGCATCTGTTGATTAAATAATGTTATGTCAGAACTGAAATGTTGCTTTTTCCCTAAGGTATAAAATATATCCAAATGAAATTGCTGATTTGAAAGGCCAGCAGGCTATGGCTTGCAATTATGAAAATGTCAGGGCTGGCCAAACTTTTGCATAAAACTGTAGGTGGATTTGGTATTATTCACCAGGGTTCAGGTATTCTCGGAAGAGATGGGTTTTTAATAATATTAATGTTAATAATGATATTTAACAACAGTTCAATTTCTTATACAATAATAATAGGCCTATATTTACATCACAGTTTAAACCCACATTTTATTGTAAATTAAATTCACAGGGACATAGAGACATTTAAATTCATACTTGCTTATATTCACATTCATATTTAACTATTCTTTTAATATTTACAGACACTTACAATTATTTGTTATTCAATTCAATTTTATTTGTATAGTGCATTTTACAATAATTATTGTTTCAAAGCAGCTTTACAGAAGGTGCACATTATGGAAAAGTTAAGGCTATTAGTTACCGTAATTTTATTAGTTATGAATAACTTTAACTAGTTAACTAGTAACTAACAGCTTTTAACACTCATTCCTTCAGCTTAGTCCCTTTATTTATTAGTGGCCACCAAGCTGGAATGAACCATCAACTTATCTAGCATATGTTTTATGCAGCAGATGCCCTTGGAGACGCAACTCAACACTGGGAAACACTCATGCACTC